>NC_080588.1:52295000-52606250 GCF_029962835.1 Magnolia sinica
AATAATCTCTCTCGCGTTCACTAATAACAGTAAAAAGAAGGATTTGGGGTCCTGATGCATTACTCATGTATTAGTGTCATGATGTGCCTTGTCTGCAGTCTGCACAATTGGGGCACATGATTTGGTGATCTAGACCATTGATAAGATGGACCGAATGATGGATGGGGCATGATTGAAAATCACCCAGATTGGAAGAACCTAGTAATCCAATCTTGGGTCCTTAACCTGCTCTATGTTTTCTTAATCATTTAGCTGTAGGCAATTGATCATGAGGTCACAATCTTCCAACCTAGGAGATCTTCCCAGAAAGCCACATCAATTGGTGGGGCCCATCAGATAAGCATTCTAGTCCTTGTAGAGTGAGCCCTTTGTACAGACTTGGCAAATCAAAACACTAACATTCCAATACATCAGGATCCTATAACTCACCCAGCTAAAAGAAACACACTTGGCACCTTATGTCCATGCTTTTAGAAGTGTAAATGGCAAAATGAAATTAACCCAGCCTTCTCTACACTACACCCGCATGTATAAAAATCAGATGACATTATGATATGTAAAATACATACAGAATTACATATTACATGCACAGGCTATATATGTAAAGCTTTATATGAAACAATGATACATGCACAATTACATATCACATGCATAGGCTGCATATATGTCAAGCTTTACATGAAGCAATCATTCAATAACTACTAGACATTCCCTGTGATCTAAAGAACTCTATCACGCTATCATAAACATCATCCTTTGCAATTACGCTCAAGATGAAGTCGATATGACCATATGACTCGAGGTAAAGCAACTTCGGATCAGATTGCAACTCCTTGATAGTCTGCTTCACATCTGTGAGATCTGCTAATGCATCGCTGCCACCATAACCCATCCATAAGGGCAGTGATTTGGGTATGTCTGCGAGATCAAATGTTGGGGGCTTGAAATGGCCATAATGTCTCAGGTTTCCCCACCAACCATAATCATACTTTGCAAAATTACCCTTCCGGATCACTGCCAAAGTTACACCTCCATGTGTTAGATAAATAATAAATACTGCTTCAACCAAAATCATAAGCATCAGATGCACTACAAGCTGAATTCATCTGTGATGTGCTCACACTGAGGAACTGTAAGTGAATTTAGAAGGAAAAAAAAAAAAAAAAAATTCGTATGCAAAGACTGACTGCTTGTGGAGTGATGAGATGATCACTTTTCAATGGCTTTCCCATTCCTCGTATGTAGCTCTCTCTTTAATAAATTTTGTCACTTTTCAAAAGAAAGTATGGGAGAAGGTCCAAGCCACTCATCAGACAGGCCCCACTTGTAGATGTATGCTTAGAAGAAATTGAATAGTGGTCCAATTAAATGTGCAGATGCGGCCCATTTGATGATCATATCAGCCTGATTGTTTGAGATAAGACATGTAGCCCACGTGGTCCAGCTGACAAGTGGCTCGGATCTCCCATTGCCACACGTCCACGGGGTGAGCGACAAAAAATTGCACTTCCTCGCATCAATTAGCATTCCTGGATTCTCCAGGAAGAGCATTGCTAACAAGGGATGAGACTCCTAATTAGCAGTATATATTAAAGGCACCAAATTACGCAATCATGCAAGAAAATGTTGAAAGATAAAACACCTATAGAGATGCAAGATAAAAGTGGGCATATGTACTTATCAAGAAAGAATGCAGTTCTACACAGAGAAGTCCATGAGGTCCACATGACACTACCAGGTTTACATGTTTCTTCTTGATTTGTGGGCTCGTCTTCACAAGGTTTTTATCAGTCTTAGGTAGGATGTAGGAACCTGGTCTGATAAATTCAAGGGTGTGATGTTAACAAATTCAGCTATGTACAGGAGGCTATCCCATGTTGGCCTCCCATTCCCACAAGAGGTATTGAAGAATGCTTGAGCTGAATGCTTTTACAGTGGCTTTTGCATTTTCAGTTGTATAAGCAGGGCCATGGTTTGGTTATCAAAACTGCGGATATTATGGCCCCACTGTGGATGTATGTCACCTGCACCAAATGCCCCCAGATTGGAAGCATCCTAACCATGATAAAGGTGGCCAACAAACAGGTAGTTGAGAAGGAAATTACAGCAATAGTATTCAACCAAAGGAGAAGGCCAATATCTTTAAAAACAAAAAAGATAAGATAAGATAAGACTGAAGACATGATACTCGGATCTTCCAATCCGGGGAATTTTGGTGCATGGGCCATCCAAAGTGAGGGCCATCTTATCAACATTTTGGATCACTGCACCATGGGCATAGTATGCCAAAACAGTTACCTAACAGCTGTAATGGCCATTACATAATGGTAATTGTTGTAACCGTTACACGTTACAGGGCTGAAATGGTTGTAACGGCCATTACAGAAGAAATGGCCCTTTCTATTTTTGAAAAAAAAAACCATAATGGCCATTACGGCCTGTGACAAAATGGTAACGGCAGTGGTTGTTATGGAAACCGTAGCCGTTGTGGAAACGACACCATCGAGTTTTCATACCGTATGAGTGTGGCCCATGGTCCACACTCGTACAATACAAAAACTTGATGGTGTTGTACAAATTTATGACCCAACCACTGTATGATACTCTTCCAACAAATGAATATCATTCTAATCATGTATACAAATCATTATTGATTGAGATAATCATCAGACAACAACTCCCTTTAGAAGTTACTAAGAATCGATTTCAAATGAGGGATATGGAATGGCTTCACTTTTTATACGTATTTTCTGCTTGTTTATGATATTAGTCATTTGGTCTATCGTCTTTGTCATGCAATTACAGAATCTCCCAAGGATTATACATACCATTAGTAATGCAGAAAAGAGTGTGAAATGATAAAGAAGAATATCACTGTCTTCCTCAAGTAGTAAAGGCCTTGAATCCACAAGGAAGGTTTTAAAAAAAAAAAAAAAAAAAAAAGAGCAAACACTCAAATATTTTTATTGAATAATAATCTAAGATTGCTCGATTACATCATTTATATGAAAGATCCAACACCCTAATTTAAAAAAATAAATAAATAAACAAATAAATTTTAAAAAAAAAACGTCAAATAAACCCTACCGGAGCATTCCCGACATTATTACAAGCAACTTCTTAAAATGATGAAAATCCTAAAACTGCAAGAATAAGGAGATAATCCGAAAATGGAAATTACCAAAAAGTAGTAAAAGTTTTCTAAAATCTCAATTTTGATCCTCAAGACAAGCATTTCTCGTGAAATGGACGTCTGCGACCTGACCCCGGAACCACCATTACATAAAGATTGATAGGTCATACATTTTGTGATGACATGCAGATCAAAAGTTACAGTTGTTTTATGATCAATACTTCGAACGGCAATTTCTTCATATCCGGAATGAATCTCTTTGAACCTGACACGGCTGGAACCAATTATGTAATGCCTTATGTAGGACTGGGTCTAGTTCTAGCGGACTACTTTAGTTTTTGTTTGGGCTTCTTTTAGTCTAGCCATGCTAAGAGTGCAGCTGTGACACATCCTAAATCAATCCCCTCTAATTTGAAAGAACTCTTCCTCGAGTTATTCAACGAACTCAGCTCATGATACTCATATAGGTCTGCTATATTGGTCCATGAGATCTCTCGGCCCTTGATAAGATTAACAACATATGCATTATCATTGATTTTCCTAAGCATTGGAATAGGGCCTATCTTCTTATTTCTCAGCTTATTATACGTCCTAATTGGAAACCTTTTCCTTGCACAAGTGAACTAACACGCTATCACCCACTTCAAATACCATATGGTGCCGATGTTTATCAGCCGTGTCCTTATACTTGGCATTAGATTCCTGTAAATTCTTTGAAATGTTTATGGGTTTTACTTATTTCCCCTTTACAACCAATGCATTATCTCCCGTCTCCTCATATTCTTGAACAAAATCTTATACAATTAGGAGAGATCGCCCCTCCACAAGGTAGGTTCTTTAGTCTATAAGAAAGAAAAAAAAAAAAAAACTTGAATATTTTTATTGAATAATAACCTAAGATTGCTCAATTACATCACTTATATGGAAGACCTAAAACTCTAATTCGAAATTACCCAAAATAGCAAAAAATCTCCCAAAAGACTAAATTGGCTAAAAATAGAAACGACAAATAAATCTTACCAGAGCATTCCCAACATTATTATAAGAAACTTCTAAAAAAAATGAAAATTATATAACTGCAAGAATAGGAAAATACAACGAAAATAGAAATTACCGAACGTAATAAAATATTTCTAAAATCTCAATTTTAACTCTCAAGATGAGCATTTCTTGCAAAATGGATGTCCGCAACTTGCTATGCAAGTCGATTGACCGCGAAACCACCGTTACATAAAAATCGATAGGTTGTGTGATCATGATGATGTTCAGATCAAAAGTTACGATTGTTTTATGGTTAACACTTTGAACGATAATTTCTCCATATCTAGAATGAATCTCTTCGAACTGGACATGCTTATGATCCAGTTACGTAGGACTGGGTCCAGTTCTAACGGACTACTTCCACTTTCATTTGGGCTTCTTTTGGTTTAGTCGTGCTAAGAGTGCATTTGTAGCATGTCCTTACACCAGTCATGAATTATGTAATTTACACTGCTTTTCTCAGAAACCAACAAAAGAATGGACACTCCACTTGAGTCAATGTGTAGTTTAGTCCTGATCTAGGAACAATAACTGCTAGATCGAACTCCTTGCAGCTTGTGTTTAGCCTCATCTATGATCTATCAGACGACAACATATTATCAAATATGCCACTCATGTAATCGGCTAGGTCACATCTACTTCTTGGAAGACACATGTGCATGTTGGTTGCAAGATCACTTGAGGTTAACAGCCCACATTAGGGCAATTAGGGCATGATTTAGCAATAAATCCATGACATTTTATCAGCCGAGCTTATGTTGACTCTAATTGGGATGGCCCTGTCAACACTAAAAGGTCAACATTTTATTACACACTTCTTGCCTCAATACTCTCCTAGAAAAGCAAGAAACAAAGGTATAGTCTACAAGTCCAGCACAAAACAAAATATCAAGCTATGTCATGTACCTATGGTTAAAGGACTCGGCGACTCAAATCAACTCACCCGTGTTGGGGCTGAATGGGCCCGTCTCTCCTAAGTCAGGGGTGACTCAGGGGATGACTCATGGCACCGAACTAGATTGGGTACTACCAAATCCGAACAGGACTCGTCCGAGTAATATGGGACCTATTTGAGTCTTAAAATCATGCATGTTTAATAAGATTGTGTGGTTGTTGGTATAGTGAGTTAATTGTCATTTTGTCTAACAGGTCACCCTTCCGCATATTTCCATCAAGCAAAAGCCAAGTGATTATTACAGTTAGAACATAACTATCTCCATTGACAATAAATAGAGTTTCGTACAGGGGGCTCATTGAGAATACATGTTGTACAGTGGTATTTGTAGTCATATCTTTATAAGTTGGTAATTTCATACCCTAGCTTTTCCTTAAATGCTAACCAGCCCCTTGGTAGTCTTCTTTACAGGTTTAGTGCATTTATAGTCAACGCTCTGCCAAATGTATACACGCCACTTGAAGTGCATCTTATCATTCATTGTATAATTATGGTGGGTATAGAGACCAATTCCCTAGATTTAACCAAGTACACAGTAATGCAGAAGGCATCTTTTATGATTCTATTTCTTGTGAAGCAAAACCATATTTCTTCAATTGCAAATAGCCGATTGACTATTCCATTTTTTTTTCAGTTAGCTTGTTAGTACACATCCATTGTCAGTACACACTCCACTGTTAGCCACCCCACTAGGGAATTAATACCAAGACCTCAATGTTGAAATGAGGTATCTTCACTCAGTCTACCACTTGAGCTATGGATCAGGGTGTACCGATTTACTATTCCATAATATGCTGCAGGAAATTACAAAATACGAGGAAAAAACATACTTTGAAAAAGATGGTTCAAGTTTTTTGTTGATGACGGATGAGGTTCATACTCTAGATAAAAATCTACTCTCGAGTTGTTGAAGCAACAATTTTTCCCTGCAAAGATATGAATAGGATATCATCACCAACTATGCAACTGAAATAAACAATATACCTCCAGACATAGACAATGCATTTCAATCACAAGACAGATGTAGATGAGACACAAAGGGTAACATTGGAAGAAAGAACTACATGTTAGTTGTTAAACAATTAAAGACAGTGCAATTTGAAACAAGCATGTTTCGCAATCTTCAAATTATCAAAAAAAAAAAAAAACACATAAATAAGCAAAAAAAAAAAAAAAAAAAAAAAAAAGAAAGAAAGAAAGAAGAAGCCCAGGACTTCCATAATTTTAAAAAGAGTAAGCTTAAAGAAGTGAGAAAGCTATCTCGACTACAACCACAATTAACATAATAATAATAGGTAATAAATGTTTCAATGATACCTTCAACTTGGGGCCCTTAACCTATGGAAAGTTTAAGCTCAACAAGAATAAATTTATATGAAGGACTAAAACGATATGGATTCTATTGAGCGGTGGTCGAGAAATTCAACTAATGCCTTTTTATTTTCCTTCTGATTTTTTTAAAAATATAACAACAATTTTATTTTTAAAAAATACTTGCAAGAAGCGAGCAAAGAATACAAAACAAAAGCAAACTGAAACACTGAATGGAGATGGTCAGTGTTTATCGACTTTAATTATGGAGCCCATGCAATGATTGATTTTACGAATACAATCCTCAACCAAAACATCCCTATTATAGGCTCTGATACCAAATTTGATGTAGGACCAATGCATGAATCAAATATTATGTGAGATCAAGTAGCAAAATGAAGGTAATCAACAAAAGAACATAAAACCTGCCATTATCATCACTGATACTAAGTAAACCATAAGAATATCATGCATAATCCTAGCCTAGGTTACCAACATCGTAGCACAAGATTATTAAATAAAGGAAACTAGGATCTAAAGTATGTAGGAATCGCATTGAATTTCTCATTTCGACTCTTTCTTTTCGATAACCTACCATCTATTGGCTCATACTTGGAATCATATTAAGTCTATCACTACTATACAATAAAAACACTGTGTGAAAAGAGACTTGCATCCTACTTTTTACTTACAACTCAACATGGGGCCCATGCAACCAGTGGGAATGCTTTGAGGGCATTTCAAGTTTCAACTAGTTGATCCTCTTAAATTTGCTTAAGAATTGGGATTTCCAGCCCTATGCATATCCTCCAAATAATATCCTACTAAAGATTCTTTTAGACAACTTTCCTAAGAGTCCTAAACACAAATTGACAGCTAAGCAACACCTATGAAATTATCTATTGAAGGACATACGACTTAGAATAACAATCCTCTAATCAAAGCAGGACATGTAAGACTCAAACTTTACGACACGACCTGGTAATGATAACTACAACATTCCGAATATGTAGTCTATCAAAAACACAATAACATGTGGAAGTGGAACCACCTTCATAACACTCATGAAACCATAATTTAAAAAGAAAAACAGAAAACAAAAACTAAATAAGGCATTAACATGAAGAACCAGATAAAAATGGGTGTGCAAGAGAGGAGAGAAACCTGTTATGGAAGATAACAAGTTGCTGCACTCTAAATGGTCATCACATAAAGAATCGATTATCTGGACACCTGTATCACTGGATAGATACAAATTTTAGCATCCCACTTTTTAAAAGACAAGCTGGTAAGAGTTTTTCTTTTCCTTTTCTTTTCTTTTTTATGTAAAAAAAAAAAAAAAAAAAACTCTGCTTTGGATTAGTAGAGAACATAAAATATGACTCCACAAAGGGAAAAACACAACCAGACCTTCGAAAATTAAGCTGATGAATGCCCAGAGTCAGAAGAATCTGCCCCATAGAAGTATAGAAAATAACCTTTGTTATCACTGAAAACCATATCAATAATCACTTTAAGAATATTTGAAGAGGATGATACCTGATCAAGATGCATGCTAACTGCTCTGAGTACAAGACGGGAACTGATGTGACCCAAATATGATATGGGGCAGAGAAGAGCAGCAGCTTCAACCATTTCCACTATCTCTGGTTGGGTGAAAGCAGCTAGAGCCATTATAGTTCCCTATGAAGAGAAGTAACCATATAAGATTGTATAAGATCAATTTCTTAGAAGAACCGACAATGGGAGAACTCCTTTCAAGACAGCCAGCAGAACTTGTAGGAAAATAAGTGGAAATAAAAGGAGATCTAACATCTGATTTGTGCAGGGTAGAATTGGGACCTGTGAGTGCCCTACAAAGAAAACCTTGGAACTTGTTGCCGAATATACATAGTTGATCATATCCACAAGGTCATACTGTGCTAGTTCCTGCCAACTCCAATCCCAAAATTCCTGCAATATAAAACAGAGCCTAGTAACTCTAACACAATGGATGCACACAAGCAGACATGCATAAATAAACATACATGCATTTTCTATATATCTGTCCCAGGAAGAAAAATATGTACCTTCTCTTTCTCAGATAAAGAGACATGTCCATGGCTCCAGTGTGTGCCGCGTACATTCCCAACCCATACATCGAAACCATGATTTGCAAGGATGAACCCTAATGATTCCTCTTCTGAATTTGCAAACCAAGTATCTCCTCCCTGTCCATGTTTACAGATTATGAACAAATTCAACTAACAGAAAATGGTGACCAAACAGCCCATAATTAGCCAAATTCCCACAGTTGAAATAGCTCAAGGTGATGCAGGACAATTAACAACTTGCTCTAAAAGCTCAAACTGTTAGAGCATAGCAAATCAATCCCTTTATCTCATAGCCCAGGCCCCACATCTCATGGGTTAGGACCTCGGCCGAACCCCCCTCATGGGCCCCAAATCACATGGGTACCACCTCACACGAGCCATCCACCTCACACGGGTGAGGCCCGCCTTAGACGAGCCACCCACCTTACACGGGCTGCCCACCCTGAGTGTGCCCCTGCATCCCACAGGCAACCCCACTCGAGCCCAGTGTGAAAATGCCCTTGCATTACAAGGCCATCCACATTATGAGTAGTGAAGGATCCCAACATGCAAAACAATCCCCCAACTAAAAGAAAATCATGAAAGAGAAACCATAATTCTGATCATTATCATCATTTAGTTGGGGTTGGCTGCATGAACTACGTTCAACTAGAAACCATAATTCTGATAAATATACAATATGAGTTATTGAGCTCATGAACAACGCTTAGCTTCTAAAGAAAAGGAAAGGTAACAAAAATCAGAAGCCATGTTTTAAATATCAGTTTTATAATCAGTTTTATAATAATAATAATTATTATTATTTAAAAAAATCATTATTATTACTGTTGTTGTTGTTGTTGTTGTTGTTGTTATTATTATTATTATTATAGCTCCCTCCAACCCCCACCCTTGCATCTCTCAAAAAATAAAAATAAAAATGGGGAATTGTGTTTTTACCTTTCACAAAAACTTTCCCAAAAGGGCCTTCAATTGCAATTTTGTTTTTAAAATCTAATAGAGAATAGTCAGAAACCCTCTCTTCCCTCCACTTGGAGAGAGAAACAAAAACAAAAGAAAAAAAAAGTGCATTATACCAGCTTCACCTATAAATGATATGTGTTGGCTGATATTACAAAGTATCTTACTATGTATAACATGTGTTGCATGCTGAAAACTACTATTTCGATGTAAAGTTATTCATGGACGTTTGGCTCATACCAAGACAATTCATAAATTCCTACTTAATTTATAATTGTGTGAAGCTGAGAAAGATCATTTCTATGATATCATAAACAGATGAACCCCGCATCATCAGCCTTATCATCGTAACCTTGTTCCAGCTATTTAGGGTCAGCTTTATCTTCTTTCACTAATCATTCCCAAGGCTGTATCTTCGTTACCTGTACAATATGACCCAAACTAAAATAGAAGCCATTGCTTTGTGACATATATACATATTGTTGTCAAATTGCATATGCAATCACATATGCCTGCACGCATATGTGACCGCATAATTTTTTTCTTTCTTTCGAAAAAAAAAAAACAAAAATACCTCTCATATATATATATAATGTATAATATATATATATATATATATATATATATATATATATATATATATATATATATATATAAAATAAAATAAAATAAAAATAAAAAATAAAAAGAAGAAGAAGAAGAAGAAAAAGGGGGGAACTTTCCTAAGTTAATAGATAACCAATTTTACATATTTAAAATACATGTGAATGAAATAAAATGAATTAAACATCAAATCATCAACATTCAACAATATAGTTAACAAATGACACTTAACAAGTAAGAAGTAACAAGTAACAACAAAATGAAGAATGCATGTAAGAGAGAGTGCTTGAATGTTGAACTTGAATCTTCCTTCAAAGTGCTTGAATCTTAAATCTTGATCTTCCAACTTCCAAGAGAGAGGGAATGTAAGAGAGAGTGTGTGAGATTAAAGACCACTTGGAAGCAGGAAATGTGAGACAAACAGAGAGATTACAACCACTTGGAATTCAGAAATGTAAGAGAAGAAGAGAATAAGAGAGTTTGGGGTGAGAATATTGCAAATGGAGAAGCTTTGGAAGCCTTTTTATACGGAAAAAAAAAGTGTGTTTTTTTTTTTTTTTTGCAAAAAAAAAAAATAAAATGTTGGCCAATATGCAACCGCATATGTTGTATGCGATCGCATATGAGTGTTGCATATGCGCATGTGGTCGCACATGACAACACTATTACACACACACACACACCAAGGTATCCCGTATCGGTATCGGTTGGCGTAACGGTGCCCTTCGATACTGATACGGATACGGGGCGTAACGGCGATACGGAGCCGTAACAGCCTGTAACGGTGCAATTTTATTTTTTTTGCCAAAAAAATATAAAAAATATGGATTAAATCCGGAATATTCTAAACATTCCAAATATGAATTCATTTATAAATTGGAACATGTTTATGGTGGTGTAACAGTCCACTCTTTGGTGAGAAGTTGTATCAGACTGTCTGATTAATTTTTGAACCAGGTAACTTGAATTTGACTACAAAATTCATATATTTAATTTTCTAAATATCTAATTTATATACTTGACAACTTGATATCATTTCTCCCAATAGTTCTTTAAAAAATTGAAATTAAATTAAGGTAGATGGCGTTGCCAATTTGGGCTGACTTGGAGGACCAATCTATGCTCCAAATCAGCCTCAAATTCATGCAATTTATTGTCATTATCCCACTTATGAATTGGTGGACATTTATTGGATAGTGAATCATGAAAAAAATCAAAAGGCCCTATTTTAAAAAATAAAAGTCCACAAATTAACAATTAAAACTATTCAAACAATTTGATTTTGGCATTGTGAGTTAGCAATTGGAGTCCATAATTTAATTGCTAAATTTTAAGTTAATATATGTCTCGTGTACAATTTTTTAAGGCTCGAATTAGGAGGGACTCGGATTGTGAAGTGTAGCACACGTGTCAAAGTTTTTTGGGCCCCACTCGTGATGAATGTGTTATATCCACACCGTCCATCCATTTTGTCAAAAACTTTTAGGGCATGAGCCCAAAAATGAGGCACATCCAAAGCTCAGGTGGACTGCACCATAAGAAACAACAATAATTAAACGTTCACCATTAAAAATTTATTGGGGGCTACAAAAGTTTTAGATCAAGCTGACATGTGTGTTTTCCCTTCATCCAGGTCAGTGTGACCCAATTAATAGGTTAGATTGAAAATAAACATTACAGTGGACCTTAAGAAATTTTTAATGGTGAGCATTTTATAACCACTGTTTCCTATGGTGTGGTCCACCTGAGATTTGGATATTACTAATTTTTTGGATCCTGACCTAAAATGACGTGGCAAAATGGATGGACGACATGGATAAAATATATACATCATGGTGGGGCCTACTCAGGTCTGATCAGATTGGATGGAAAATAAACGTTACCGTGGGCCCTACAAATTGTTTAACAGTGAAAATCATTATCTCCGCTGCTATTTTTGGTGCGGTCTAGAATCCAGATGATCTTTGGATATAATTCATTTTTTGGGTGGTGCTCTAAAATGATCTCTGAAAATAGATGAACGGTGTAGATGTAATAAATACATCACTGTGGAGCCCATATAACTTTGATCTCCTTTGAACTGTTCGTACAACTCGGAGCTCGAGGAGTGTCAGCGCTCGTCTTAGCGTGACACGTACCTAAAGCAGCTAGCTGGCGCATGGTACACCTACAAATTTTATTTTATTTTATTTTTTTTTAAAAAAAAAAAGGGAGGGGGAAATCGAAAAGAAAAAAGAGGGAAAGAGGGAAAGAAGCAAGGTATCTCATATCAGTATCTGTTGGCATAACGGTGCCCTCCAAAACCAATACGGATACGGGGGCGTAACGGCGATACGGAGGCGTAACAGCCCGTAACGGCGCAATTTTATTTTATTTTTTGCTAAAAAAATATGAAAAAATATGGATTAAATCCAAAATATTCTAAGCATTCCAAATATGCATTCATTTATAAATTGGAACATGTTTATGGTGGTGTAACGGTCCACTCTTTTGTGAGAAGTTGTATCGGACTGTCTGATTAATTTTTGAACCAGGTATCTTGAATTTAACTACAATATTCATATATTTAATTTTCTAAATATCTAATTTATATACTTAACAATTTAATATCTTTCTCCCAATAGTTCTTTAAAAAAATGAAATTAAATTTAAGTAGATGGCGTTGCCAATTTCGGGCTGACTTGGAGGACCAATCTATGCCCCAAATTAGCCTCAAATTCATGCAATTTATTGTCATTATCCCACTTATGTATTGGTGGACATTTATTAGATAGTGAATCATCAAAAAAATCAAAAGGCCCCATTTTAAAAAATAAAAGTCCACAAAATAACAATTAAAACTATTCAAATAATTTGATTTTGGCATTGTGAGTTAGCAATTGCAGTTCATAATTTAATTGGTAAATTTTAAGTTAATATATGTCTCATGTACAATTTTTTAACGGCCCGAATTAGGCGGGACTTGAATTGTGAAGTGTAGCACACGTGTCAGTTTTTTGGGCCCCACCCGTGATGAATGTGTTATATCTAAACCGTCCATTCATTTGACAAGATCGTCTTAAGTCTTGACACGAAAAATAATACAAATCTAATTATCAAGTGGACCACACTGCAAAAAGCAGTGGGGGATTGAACATCTACCATTGAAACCTTTTTTGGGATCACAGAACTTTTGGATCAATATGAAATTTGTTTTTCCTCTTCATTCAGGTCTTTTTGACCTTATGAACGGATTGGATGGAAAATAAATGTTATGGTGGGCCTACGAATTGTTTAACAGTGAAAATCATCATCTCCGCTGCTATTTTTGGTGTGGTCCAGACGATCTTTGGATACGATTCATTTTTTGGGTAATGCTCTAAAATGATATTTAAAAATAGATGAACAGTGTAGATATAATAAATACATCACTGTGGAGCCCATATAACTTTGATCTCCTTTGAACCGTTCGTACAACTCGGAGCTCGAGGAGTGTCAGCGCTCGTCTTAGCGTGACACGTACCTACAACAGCTAAGCTGGTGTGTGGTACACCTAAAAAAAAAAAAAAAAGGAGAGAGGGAAACTGAAAAGAAAAAAGAGGGAAAGAAGAAGAGAGAAAAGAAGAAAGAGGGAAAGAACAGAGAGAGAGAGAGAGAGAGAGAGAGAGAGAGAGAGAGAAGAAGAAGAAGAAGAAGAAGAAAACGAAGGCTGCAGCCGCAGCCGCAGCCACAACCGTAGCAGGGCTGCAGCTATCTGAGAAGAGGAGGAAGAAGAAGAAGAAGAAGAAGAAGAAAGAGAAGAAGAAAGGTAAGTTTTTTTCTTTTCTTTTTTTCAAGGCCCGTAACAGCCGTTACGGGTCCGTAACGGCCGTTATGCCCCGTAACAGCCCCGTAATGGCCGTTACAATTATAATATCGGCCCATCACCTGTTATGCCCCCATATCGCGTAACGGGCCCCACCGTTACCGTTACATATCGGCCGTTACGGCCAATACGTAACCAATTTGGGATACCTTGGAAAGAAGAGAGAGAGAGAGATAGAAGAAGAAGAAGAAGAACAGGAAGAAGGCCACGGCCGCAACTGCCCGAGAAGAAGAAGAAGAAGAAGAAGAAAAGAAAGGAAAAAAGGTAAGTTTTTTCTTCTTCTTTTTTTTTAAAGGCCCGTAACAGCCGTTATGGATCCGTAACAGCCGTTATGGCCCGTAACGGCCGTTTCAACCCCGTATCGCGTAACGTTGTCGGCCGTTACCGTTATGTATCGGCCGATACGGCCGTATTGTAATGGATACGGGACACCTTGACACACACACACACACACACACATGATGCTCTCTTACAAGTACAAGTATTAGGATCATGTACATGTCCGAAAGTATAGTCTCATATCGAAAAACTTGAAATATATCAAGTCGTCCAATCAAATCATAAGTGCATGGTCCTGGTCACACGAGTAAATGTCAACAAAAACAAAAACAAAAAAAAAAAAAAAAGTTTTCAATCTGCAATATATTTCTTCAAGTCCTATGCAAAAATATACTCTCATATCGAGAAACGTGAAATATACCAACCCGTCCAATCAAATCACAAGTGCGTGTCCCTGGTCACACAAGTAAATGTAAAAATAATAATAATAATAATAATAATAATAATAAATAAAAATAAAAATAAAAGTTTTCAATATGCAGTATATTTCTTCAAGTCCTATGCAAAAATATATTCTCATATCGAAAAACTTGAAATATACCAACCCGTCCAATCAAATCATAGGTTAAATGTAAATAAAAATAAATAAATAATAAATAAATAAGAACCAAGGAAAAAAGAAAAGAAAAGTTTTCAATATGCAGTATATTTCTTTAAGTCCTATGCAAAAAATGTGTGGAGAGAGAGAGAGAGAGAGAGAGAGAGAGAGAGAGATTGCTACAAATAGGGAAGAAGAGAGAGAAGGAGAAGGGGACGGCTGCACACATCCAATTGTATGACCATTTAACACTCTCTCTCAAGCTGGAGCATAGATATCATGCATGTCCAACTTAGATAAAATCTTTTTGAACTAAGGGCCTGTTTGGTAAAACTTATTTTTAGCACTTATCATTGAAATGGGCAATTTTCAGTGATTTTTCCGATTTAGATTGTTTGGCAAATCCAAAACATTAAGCGCTTAAGCTAAAATTTCACTGAAAAAATAGAGTTTAGTTTAACCTTTCCTCTTCCAATTTAACACTTAACAGTTAACACAGAATGCTGCAAGTGATTTTGGGTTAATAATTTTTCTAAATGACAACATTACCCTTTCTACACTTTCAATTCCAACGCAGACACAAGGACAAGTAAAAACTCATTGGAGTTCCCAACAGCTATTCCAAGTTTGTTTTTTTTTTTTTTAAAGCATCCAACTGAGTTAAAGTTTTTTTAGTACCAACATGAGTAGGTCAGCCAGTACTCAACCAAATTATTTTGGGGTTTAAGAAAACCAAATTACCCATTTAATTCAACCAGAGTCCTGATCAGTCCAAGAGAACATAGGTGTTTGAGTACAATTTTCAACCCCCAACTTCTAATATGTCAAAACTACATTTCAGTAAATAATTTGTCATAGGTTCATTCAAACACTTCCACAAACAAGGTGTATAAAAACATTTCATGATTCTATTCAACTAGTTCAATTCATCAGCATCACCTGAAAGAGTCCGTGCTGAAGGAAAACTGGAGAACGTGATTTGGTCCGTATTTCACCTTTACCGTAAGGAATACGTTGAACAGCTAAAAGGTAACCATCCCTTGTTTCAACCTAAGCCAAAATCCATTAGAAAGAGAAAATTATCAAAGTAAATCATGTCTCCTATTTTTGGAAACATCTCATGATATTTGTTGGTTGTATGAAGTAAACGGGAATTGTAACCTCTTTTGCAATTTCAAATATACAAATCAGGCACCACGATGTGAGACATAGAACAACAAGACAACGAGTGAAATAGAAGGAATCGAAACATTAAGTAACAGGGGCATGAACCATAAAATGTCTGATTCAATTCAAATGCAATTATCAACACTTCTTTTTCTCCCAGTTGACTTACCTTGCTCCTCACATTGACTCAAATAGTACAAGATATAAGATCATGCTTGTTGTTGAGGAATATAAACAAGGAATATAAAGAAAGTATTTGACGTGTGGACCTGTGGTCTATGAGTCAATATCTGAGAAGAAAACAGTATAGAATATAATTTTGCATGGATCATAGAATAAGGATGTTCATATGGATCAGTCTAATTTATTCACCAAGATCATCCTATTAAAAGTAGGTCATTACCGGCAACATGTCCCGGTAAATACCAATATCATAAGAAGTCTGACAAAATTTTCAATGTTCAACATATGTATGATAATTGAGTAGCAAATGACAGAAAGAGAGGATGTATAAAGTAAAGGCCGAACTCTTATCAGATGAGAGCCTTGTCCTGGTAAACTAGAATCTTGGACACGTTCCACCAAGTCAATTGAGTTTTTCAAGCTTTGCTGACGGGATATCAAAATTTTCAAGGCTATATAAGAGAAATAATTAAATAACTAAAAATTACATAACACAATACACACCACATGTAATGTGGCAACCAACGACTGATTATTCTGAAAATTGTAATTTTCAGAGCATAAAACTAATGGTAGAGAAAATATTAAAAACAACTAAAGATTGCATAAAAACATGCATGTAATTTGTACTGACTAATTATGCTGAATATAATTAGATAGCATATATCTAATGATAAAAGTGAATTACTAAAAACTAAGAACTAAAATGCATGTATGCCATTTTATGTAGTATATACCGATTCATTATATAAAATAATTTGCAGGAAAAAAAAAAAAACTATTGCCATAAATTTGAGAACGACCAAAAATTTGTATACTACAGCCTACCACAAATAGCTAGGAGAGAGATATGATGATGATCAGGTATTGGGAAGATAGATGGTGTGCTGAGAGCGCCTTCAGTGCAGTTTTTCCTCATCCATACCGAGTGGTGAGTGAGAGACATGTTCCTATAATGTATCACAAGGGCAGTGGAGCATTCAGTATGGAATCCTACATTTAGAAGGGATCTTCATGACAAGGAAATTAACGAGGATGTCAAGATGGAGTTACTACAACCACAGATATCCCTCTCTCGCAAGGGATAGTTGGATTTGGAATCGAGCAAACTTGGAACCTTCACTCAAGTCCTACTTGGTGCTTCAAGAACCTCAGTTGCAACAGGATAAGGATCCAATCAGTCAAAATATGGAGGCACCCAGGACGTAGACGGGTCATTGAGTTTGAATGGCTACCAGGGAAAAATAAGATTCTTATAGTGGACAATTTAAGGAAAAGGCAGGTGCTAATCCCCCAAAAAAGCAAGAAACCATCCATTTTCCACAAGGCTACTATGAAGATAGAATGTCAATCCTATATTCCTACTATGAGATGACCCAATCTCTTTTGGCTTAAAACAAGCTTCTTGATGCATATCCTGCTCCTTTCTATAGAGACAATTACATGATCAAGCCTAAATACTGCATATTTATCCTTTCAATTGCACTAGTTTCCATGCATTCAAATGTTAAATTGAGATACTAATGAGTGTTTTCTCCATGTGAGGTAATTCGGGAACCAAGAATGAGTACGTGCTTATAAAGGAGGAGTTAAAGCTCAAAAGGAAGTTATGAAGAAGAACTGAAGATTCGGATTAAGGGAATGAGGATTTGAAGTGCCTAAGACCTGAAGAAATCAAGTATCAAGGTGGTGAAAGCAACTAAAATCAAGTAGCGAGGATCTAAATTAACCAGTAAAGGTTCCATCGATCGAACTCAAAGTCTGATCGATTGATCAAGGATGCATCGAGCCACGTTGAGCAATCTGCTCAAGTGATCGGTGGAAAATCAAATTTAAGGTTGAACTCTCTAGACAATTGTTGGAACGATCGATCAATAAATGAAAGAATTCGATCGATCGATGGAAGAGTCCAGAGACCGATGGAAATTCGAAATTTTGACAACAGCTTGTTGGACATATTTTGTTACGATCAATTGATTGATCGACTATGCATAGCAGATTATCGTTCACATTCTCAAGTTGCATTCAAACATCCTCATCCTCTCTGGAGTTCTTCATACGACTGCCTTTCAAGAAGAATGAAGATGCAAATCCCCCCAAAGCATCTCATCCAGGAACGTCACCAGAGCATCTCCAACTTGCTCATTCAAAAATTGTTAAATTGTTGACCCAAGGACTGATTGAACCAACCACTTCCCAGTGGGCTTATCAAGCATTTTATGTCAATAAATGAGCAAAGCAAGTCTGGGGAAAATTGAGACTGGTCATTAACTAGAAGCCTCCCAATGCTTTCCTTGCTTATGACAAGTTTCCAATCCTTCATGGACCATCTTTGTTTCAGTAGCTTTCTAATGCTCATATTTTTTTTCAAAATTTGAACTTAACGCAGGATTTTGGCCACTTGGCATTCATCCAGAAGATCATTACAAGACCGCCTTCATAATTCCTGATGCACATTACCAGTGGACGGTCCTCCCTTTCGACTTAAAAACTTCTCCCTATGTCTTCCAGAAAGCCATGATTCACATCATTCAGCCAATATTGCAAAATGCTCTCATCTATATTGATGACATCCCTCTCTTCTCCAACTCTATTGACGCTCACATCTAGTTGCTCCACAAATTCTATCAACTTGTATAATGCCATGAAATCATGCTTTCCCCCAAGAAGATGATTCTCTACACTAATACCAGCAAGTTTTTTGGCATGAAACTCTCTCATTGCAAAACACCAGCATCAATTTCCAGACAAACTAACAAATCACAAATAGATTGAGCAATTTATGGGCCTTCTCAATTATGTATTAGACTTCATTCCCGATATTGCTCATCATCGTAGTCTTCTTTCTGGGAAGCTAAAGAAACATCCTCCCCCGTGGACAGACAAGCATACAGAAGTAGAAAAATCCCTCAAAGCTCACTGCAGACCCCAAGTCCTTCTGGTACACAAATCCTACAAACATATGCTAGTGATTTCTATTGGGGTTCAACCCTTTTTGAAGACATAAATGGACATCGGAAGCTTTGTGGATACAAAAGTGGAGCCTTCTCCCAAGTAGAATAGCATTATCATTCCAGTTTTAAAGAGATGCTGTCAAAAAAGCCATTGCCAACTTTCAATTCCACCTTATCCCCTTTCCCAAAGATGTTGCAATTCAAATAGAAAACATTACCGTCCTCAACTCCTCTGATGGGCAGAATGGTTCTCACAATGGACCTTCATCGTCAAGCACATTAAAGGCAACTCAAATGTGCTAGTAGAACACCCAGATCCATAGCTCAACTGGCAGACTGAGTGGAGATACCTCGTTTCAACACTTGAGGTCTTGGTATCAATCCCTAGTGGGGGCGGCTAACATAGAGTGTGTTGTCTGACATGGGTGGGTACTGACAAGCTAACCGAAAGAAAAAAGTAAAAAAAAAACTTGAGTTGTTAGGGGGAGTACCGATATATGCCTTTATCTTAGTCAGACTAGGCTTCAAACAAGCTTTTTATTGCTCTTCACACAAATTTTGCTCATCTCCTGCCATCATCCTCCCATCTTCTCATTCTTCTTTGATTCCCCACAAAGTTTTACTGTGAGTCACTATCCGTTTTTTTTTTTTTTTTTTTTCTTTTTTTAGAGATAACGAGAATTGCATTAAAAAAGAGGAACAAAAACAAAAGCAGCAGCCGAAACTGCTGAGATAGCAGAGAAAAGCTACATGCCAAGAAACAAAAAGTCAGAATCCTTCAAGGATTCAACATGGGTAGCCCAATCAATAATAAGCAATTTAGCTCTAGATAACACCCGAGCCGCAGAGTTAGCCGAATCCCGAAAGCATCTGCCGTTTCTTTCCTCCCAGACGTACCACCAGATGGCAAGAAGGGCCATTCTCCACAACATTGACCGCTTCTTTCCAAACTTCACCCCCCTGCCAATCCATAAGAAGGGAGGAGACTGAATGAGGGGGGCAACAACTGAGATCGAAGCGAGCCCGAAAATCAGCCCAAATGGAGGAAATGAGCAGTGGAGCAACAGATGATCCACTGATTCCTCCGCTTTCATGCAACACAAACAGATGTTCACTAAACACATCCCTCTCTTCTTAAGATTATCAACTGTCAGAATTTTTTTCAATGTGACCAACCATCCGAACACGATGAATTTGGGAGGGGCCGGGGATTTCCAGATTTGCGTAGACAGATGGTCGACGGGGAGGGAAGGTTGGTCCAACTGAAGATAAAGAGAACGAACAGAGAATCTGTTAGTCTTAGATCTTGTCCAGAGCAGCGAGTCGTCGAGGCAGGGGTTGGGCTGAACCCTATAAATGCATTCAAGGAGGTCCACAAACTCTTAAACCTCCCAATCTTGTAAGTTCCTCCTACAATCCACCGACCAAACGAACTTTCCAGCAACAACAGCATAGCAATCAACAACCATGGAATCTGGATTTGCAGCGAGAGAGAAGATTGAGGGGAATTTGTCTCTGAGTGGGATGAGTCACTATCTGTTAGTGACTAATATTGGGGGTTGGAAGAGCTGTTAGAGCAAGGAGGATAGGCATTGTCTAACTAATCATAGAAGTTCGGTGGGTAGTGGGTACTGGAGTGATAAGCATAGAAAGATGGATAGGTACTGTCATAATAAGCATTGGAATAGAGATAGTAACTGCCATGAGAAGTGTAAGAATGATTGGTTATTATCAAAAAGGGTCCTAAATGCCCAAGTTTTTTTTTTTGTGAAAATTACATTCAGTGGAGAATCAACACAAACATCAAAGAAGAGGAACTGAAGTTCCAACAGAAATAAAAGGCCAAAAGCATCCATGTTCAGCAGACCATGCATAATCGTTGTCCTATTTCTCTCCCTACGAGGATTTTTATCTATGCCTCTCTCCAGCAACAGCAACGCAGCGCAGACATCCTTTCATAATCAAACAGGCTCCTTGCAACCCATCTTTCATTGTGTGTGCCTGTTCTAGTCCCCTTCAACAGACTAGGTCACAAGGAACACCGTTGAACAAATCCCAAGGAAGATCTGATTCCCTTCATTCTAGATGATTTAATCATTTGAAATGTTGATTTCTAACATGTGTTTAATCACCTCCTTGGACTAATTTACAAAAAAAACTTGATTAAAAGATGACAAATTGTTTTCTTTAAATTACTTATTTGGTATCTAATTTTGCTGACTTGCTTTAGGACACCTTTGGTTGCATCAAATATCATGAAATTTCATTATATTTTGCACCAAATTAGACTGACTAATTATGAATGACCATGCAATTTTGTATATTTGATGCAACCAAATGCACCCTTAAGAAAATGTTACATCAACTTATCTCAACCCATTCAATTAACTATGTTACATCCAAGTTATTCTTGCTTCTAGTCATCGGTTTGATCCGTGCTACCATGTACTCCAGATTCTTCATAGCACCAATTGAACTACAGATGAATTCAGTCAATCACCATCACAAATACATACATACATATTGAAAAGTACACGCATGGAACTGGTACCATCACTATTAGTGGTGGTTCTGAGCTATTGTGGATCCACGTGGTGTGTGCATGACATCCATTCCATCCAACAGGTTCTCCCCACCATCACGTGCACACCCAGTGCAAAAATCAGGTTGATCCAATCATCATCAGGTAGGCCAAAGCATAGTAAACAATGTACAACCGCCCAAATGCCTCCAAATTAAGTGGTGAGGCCCACATGCTATGTCTATGCCATCCAACCCCGTGTCCAACGGTGTCCTAGCCATGATGATGAGACAACCAAAAATAAGCCCAATCCGGCAATCATGTGGGCCCCACCCACTTGAATCTGTTGGTTTTTTAGCACATTTGCCTTGTTTCCTACAGTCTGGCACAACTGGTGGTTGGATCAGCCTGATTTTTGGGGTGTTCGACCATCATGGTGGAGTGCACTTGTTGGATGGGTCGGATGTCATACACACACCACGCAAACCCCACAACAGCGCAGTACAGAACCATGTGAGTGCATCCCTATACCTGCTAAGAATCCATTTCTTCAGTTCCCAACATAAGCATATGCAAGCTTTAACACTCCATATTATGATCTTTATTCCATTTTCTACTTTGTTTATAATGAATTCGAACTATTCTGTGACTCGAGCACGTTATCTCGTTTACAAGATACAGAGCACTGATGTTATTCGCTTTCACATGAAATTCTATTTTCTCCTTTAAAAACAAAACAAAAAAACTAAAAAACAAAAAAACAAAAAAACAAAAAAAACAAAAAAAACCAAAACAAAACTCATTGCTTTCGATTCATCCTCAGGACGCCCCACCAGTTAGACAGTCCGGATTAATCGACCACACATCCAATAAATCACGCATCTAACTGCAAATATTCTCTTTTTCTCTCTACAATTGAATAAGAATATACCAACAATAGCTACCAACTAATCAAGAGATTAATCGAAAGAGCATGGCAGCTTCAGAGCTCGATAGATGTAAAATAAATAAATAAAATAAAAATCAGATACCTTATCTATAAATACAAGAAATAAGAAAGGGCAAAAATGGAAGTGGCAAAATAGGTGGGGTAGGGCGTTTACCACGTGTTCGAAGCAGGGATAGCCCAAGGGTCGAATCAGCTGGGCGCACAAGCCCTCGCTCTGATGTGATCGACGGCTGAGATTTCTCCACTCGGTCGAGCAGCAGCAGCCCTCCCCAAGGAAAAGAAAGAGGAAGACGAATGCAACCGCCGCCCTCTCCATTTCCATAAACGGAGCGAATGATATTTTCTTCTTCTTTTTCTTCTTTTTTTGAAAGGATTGGAATGAGGCCGTTCTAAAATTTTGAGACGACTTTCCAGCGAATTTGTTACTCTGGCAGCGTGCGATGGATGAAACGCCAGCATATCCAGATTACTAGAAACTGCATACGTGGAATGCAAGTAAAAAATTGAAATTAAATTGTAAATAAAAGCTATGGGTCCATGTTAGGATGTAACATGAACCAAAAGTTGCGCTTGTTTCGGTATACGACTGTCAGATTAGTAGACATTTAGTTGTACGGTAAGGATGAAAAATATCCGACGGTCGTTCCTATTTCTAGAAAAGTGTCCATGAATCAAAGGTTAGGATGAGATGTGAGATTTTGAATTAGCAACACCGATTTCCACAGTTTAATAGCTTTAATTTGAGGTGATGTATGCCACGTGGACAATTTTGAATGCGGGCGCATCAAGCTTCGCATGCAGCCGGAGTATCAAATAACTGGGAGCAGATTCGGTGCGCCCCCGCCTCACCCAACTCGGTACGGCCCTGATAGTGGAGCCCACCTTGACGTGTGTTTTATATATCCACGCCGTCCATTCAATTTTTTCATCTCATGTAGGTCATGAACTTAAAAAATGAAGAATAATGAAAATTTCATGTGACCACATTACTGTAAAGAGTGGTGATTGAATCGCTCACCATTAAAACTTCCTAAGGCCCACCATAATTTTTATTTTCCATCCAACCTGTTGATGAGGTGAAACTAACCTGGATGAATATCAGCCTGATCCAAAACTTTTGTGCCCACAATAATTTTTTAATGGTCAATCACCACTGCTCCTAAAGTATGGTAAATCTGACATTTGGATCTGCTTCATTTTTTTGTCTCAAGCTTAAAATGATTTGGAAAAATGGATGGATGGCGCGGATATACTACATATACATCAATGTCGGCCCACGGTCAGGGACGCTCTGTGTTGGGTGAGACCGGGGACGCACATAATCTGATTACCGGATAACTCCCGAACGACTTCGGACGCGGATTTCCTGCGAAAGCCCTTCGCAGGCAGTTCCTGCGCAAGGATGCCGGGTGGGGCCACCACCATAGTTTCTGGGAAATATACTCCGTTCATCCGTTTTGCAAGATAATTTTACGATAATCTAGTAAAAAAGAGGTGGATCCAAGACTCAAGTGGGCCACACGAGAGGAAACAGTAGGAATTCAGTTAGAACCGTTGAAACATTTTTATAACCATAAAAGCTTTTTTTCAGGCTAAATTTTTTTTTATTTTCATTCATCCCTGTGTTAATAACCTTATAAACAGTTTGGATGGCATATAAACATCAAGGCAGAGCCCAGGAAGGTTTCAACGGTACGTATTTCTTTCCCCAATTTTCCCTCTCGTGTGGTCCACTTTAGCTTTGGATCCACTTCGTTTTCTGTCGCTTTTCCTAAAATGAGCTCCCCAAACGGATGAACGGAGTACCTTTCCCAAAAACATGGTGGGGGGCCCCACACAGCATCCTTGCTTCCTGCAAGTCCAACGACTTCGTATGGCGTGGACTTTTTTACAGGATGGAGGACAGTTGTTGATAGATCTCGGGAGATGATACGGTGGAGTTGGAAGAACCAGAACATGGTACATCCATCTATTCACAGTAAACATGGTACTGTGAATTATCAATCGGGTCCGTCCATCTACTGCAAAACATGCATAGATGGATATTTTGAAAATAAAATAAGCTATTAAACAATATTATTATTTTGGTGAATGTCCCTCAAACAACAATAGAAGAAAGCACTTAACGATCAGACAGTCATTCGCATAAATTGCAGAAAAATGAGATATAAAATTGTCTAATAGGTCTTATTGGTAGAATATAATTAATTATATGCTCGGGTCAACTAAATGGATGGACCCGATAGATACGTAATGAACCCTGCCACGTGTGTTGTTAGGGATGTCTACCATGCTTGAGTAATTCCTGTTTACCGTACCACTCCAGTTCTGAAACTGGACTCGGATTCGATAGTGACCTCTCCAGTACCGTGCTCGGTATAGTCGGTACTGGAAAATCTATGTGGAGTCCACCATGATGTATTTCTTTTATCCACGCCGTTCATTCATGCTGGTAGCTCATTTCAGTATGTGAGTCAAAAAACGAGGCAGATCCAAGTCTAAAATAGACCACACCACGGTAAGAAGTGGGAATGGTAACTCCCACTGTTGAAACCTTCCTAGGACCCACCGAGATGTTTATTTGCCATTCATCTGTTCCCAAAGTCACGTAAACCTGGAAAAAGGAAAAACCAAAAAAATTGATTGATTTAAAACTTTCGTGGCTTATAAGAAATTCGTAACGGTAGGAATCCAATTCCATTTGTTTCCAGCGGTGTAGTCCACTTGAGCTTTGGATCTGCCTCTTTTTTGGAACGAAAGTATATAATGAGTTGGAGCAATTAACGGACAGCATGGATAAAATACATACAACATTTTGGGGCCCACAGAGCTTCGACGAATACAGAGCTCCGTACTGGAGGGGTCACGACGGAGTCCGGTTCTTTACCCGGGTAAGAAATGCTGAAGCGATTCGCGCGAGGAGACTGAAAAGGTGAATCGCAAGGTAGATGCTAATAAGGATTAAGCGTGCAACATCTGGGCCTTGTAATTCGTTGGGGTTGACGTAAACATCCCCTTTCCTGGAAAACATGTTGTTCCGCTCATCAAATGGGTCCTAACTTGTATGTTTAATTAATTATTTGCATGGAGATTTTTTCCAACGGTTCATCTTCCTTCTATAATTTGGCCCACATGATGTTTGTAACTTTAAATAGTGGACCGATTATCGTGAGACATGTGGACTCCTCTGCCGCAATTCGCTTTTTGAGTCTCTCCTCGAGCAATTCACTTTTTGAGTCTCTCCTCGAGCTCTGAGTCCAGGGGAGAGTACAGTGGAAGTTCTTCTCCAGTATTAAATGGTGGAGGCTCATCCACCGTTCCCATTGGCATGTATGTTCTTCCAACCAAACTGCCAACGTGCCGTGGTGTACCCTTAACCGCATATCCGTTTTATTTCATTAAGTCCCATGGTCCTATTGGTCGAATTCTAGCAACCTGCGACCTGTAGATTGTATTTGCAATCATCCTTAAGTTACGTCTTATAAACCCGACCCCGATCCGACCTAAAACTTGCGCCATAGCGACCGCATCGTCGCCACAATTCCAACACCGCGTCTCGTGCGGCAATCTGACAGGTAGATCAAAAGATGTACCATTTGCAATATTTGGCCTTTGATTGATGTGGGACCTACTTTATTGAGGTATGCACGAATCCCAAGGCAGCATGACCCACCCTAGAATCCCATCATTACCTAGCCTAACTTACAAGCTACCACCCTACTACCCTAGACCTTTTTATAGCTAGTTATGATAGATATGCCTAACCTAGGCAACGATTGCTCTCTTTCTTAGAAAAGCTATGATGCATTTCTCTATCCAAAGCCCTTCTTTTCTAGCAAATTTCAGATTTTCTTCCCTTCTCTAGGAGAAACTCATGATTCCTTCTCTTGTTTCTAGCCACTCATCATACCACTCTTACTTCTCCCTTTCCCTTCCCATTTTCCCTCATTTTCTCTACATCCCCTCTCCCCTTACAAGAGCCCTTAGACATTCCACCATTCTCCCTATTTTCCAGCAACTTGCAACCTAATTTCCTTACCATCTAACCCTTAAGATCAGATCTTCTCCATTAATCCACCTCCCTTGGAGCATAAGGAGCTTGGAGATAGGAGAAAGTAGGAGATCTTGTGAGCTGGGTACCCATTTAGAATAGTTTCCAGGTTTTCTTTCTTAGATCTTCTTTTTCTTATTCAAGGGAGCTTGTGGGGCCCATCAAAAGATGGTGGAGGTCCCTCATGTCTCCATGGGTGTAGCCAATGGCCCACCTTGTGCATGCATATTCCATGGATGGGGTCATTCTCCATAGACTCCATCATGGTAATTTTCCTTTGATTTATGACTCATTGGGGTCATCTAGACTCTAGATCCTTGGTGGGGGTGGCATCCCCACCTTAGATTCGATTTCTAGATCCATGCATGTGTAAGATATAGCTTGTATCTTGATATAGTAAATGTTGTATGGTTGTGATGATTGAGAGGGCCTCAACAGTGGCAGAGCCCCCCTCCTATGGCTGGATTTCCTTTCCCCTTTTTCTATTATTGCCTTCTAATGTGTGTGGCCCACTTAGGGACCCTAGGACGTCCAGACCATCTAGCAAGGTGGGACGCCTCTTGCTGT
This sequence comes from Magnolia sinica, assembly GCF_029962835.1. Classification (NCBI taxonomy): domain Eukaryota; kingdom Viridiplantae; phylum Streptophyta; class Magnoliopsida; order Magnoliales; family Magnoliaceae; genus Magnolia; species Magnolia sinica. The sequence continues at coordinate 52,322,210 of NC_080588.1, forward strand.
CCATTTCCTGGACATTGGCGTCCTACTTGTTGCCTATTTGATGCATGTAAGGGGTTTTGAGAAGGGGTTTTGGTCTGGATGTTTGTGAGGCCCACTAAGGTGGACCATATCATCATTTTTGTGGAGTATTTCCCCTTTATTCAGTAGTTATAGACTGATGTGCCTAGTTATATCTTGCTGTCCAGAAAAATTTCTATATTATTTTCTGAGTTGTTTTTCATTGATCTTGGCATGGAAGATTGGACTTATTGTAGGCATGTTTTGCCCCTATTAAGAGATGATTCTTGGAGGTGTGGACCCCACTGATGTGCCTAGTTATATCTTGCTGTCCAGAAAAATTTCTATACTGTTTTCTGAGTTGTTTTTCATTGAGCTTGGCATGGAAGATTGGACTTATTGTAAGCATGTTTTGCCCCTATTAAGAGATGATTCTTGGAGGTGTGGACCCCACCTTGATGTATGTTAAATCCCACCTCCAATTGTCCATGGATGGACAACCAATGAAGTATGCCCCAAGGGTGGGATGGTCCAAAATTCTAGACCGTCCAACCATGCTTTATGGAGGGAAAACACATGTATTAGCTGATTTTTGGGGATGGTGGGTCAATTTTGTGGACCCCACATGATCACCACTCCTTTTTTCCTCTTTTGGGGGGCCTAGGCCCACTCCATTGGATGTTCCATGCAGGGACAACAATATTTTTCCTACATAATTTTATTTCTGGACCTTGCTGTGCATAAATTTATTTCACATATATATGAGATTGAGGCCTCCCCTCTTACCCATTTTGTGGTCCATCATGTTGGGACCCTCCTCATGTGCTTGGGGGCCATCAGAACCACCCATTTTCGGGCCATTTTGGAGTTGGGCCAGCAACCCAACTGCTAGACGTCCAGCTGGGCTGACGTCCAACAATGGGCTAGCCGTCCTCCTCCTTGTGGCCCACCTTAATGTATGTTTTATTGAAGCCATCCTCCCTTGTGTGTGGCTCACTTGGATAGGGACCATCCCTTGGTGGGACGTCTACAAGTGGGGCCCACCTTGGTGCTATTTTGGGGCAGGCTGTCCAAGCCATTGGACTGCCCAACCCATGTATGACGCCCAGTATTTTGGGCTGCTGCTGGACTTGCAGTCTAGCAGCAGGCCCACTTGATTTATGTGTTGTATATTCACCCTCCATCAGGTGGGGCCCTCTGTGATTATTATTGGCCATCATAAGATTAATGTGCATTCAGTTTTACTATTAGCTGGACCTTAGTAGGCCTAGGAAGTTGGGTGGGCTGAAAGTCCAGTAAGGGGCCTTAGAATATTTTGTATATAGCTGAAAGTTGTGAGGCTGTGAGGCCCACCAAATGGAAAGAGTTGTGTACATACATCATGCCTTTATTCTTGAGATTTTTGGGCTTAATTAGTGCCTTATGAGGCCCACCTTTAGTTGATTAACGAGGACCCAACATAGTCCAGATTTTTGGGATGTCCAGCAGGCCCAAGTGGGCTGGGACGTCCAGCCTTAGCCCAGTCCTTTTGCATGGGCTGTTTTCAAATTATGCTAGACTTTGTGGGTTGAATTGTATGTGTGATTGGGTCCTTGATTGCCCACCTATTTTTACCCAGATTTGGGCTGATATTGAAGGGACCATTTGACCCAACTTGGATATGTTTTTGCCTATATACTTGGGCTTATGGGCTGCCCACTAAGTCCAACATAATGCATGAATTCGTTGGCCATTGTTCTTGAGCCATAGTTTGCCTTTTTGGGCCCATGATGTTGTATGAGGGCTTTGAGACATTTTCTTGGGGCCCATTATGTGATATGATATATATGTATTGCTGCCCATTTTATTTTTAAGGTAGTACTTGAGCTTTGGGTCTTAGTTTAGGTAGAATCTTTGTTGAGCCGCCTTTTAGGGGACAATGGTGGTTAAATGTCCTTATTGTGGACCTCTTTAAGCCCATTTGTTAGGCTCATTCTCATCTACTGGTAGTTGAATGTCTACTTTAGACCCTTTGTTAGACCTATTCTTATCATTTTAGACCCATAGTATTGCTCTCTTAGTGTTTGTGGGCTACCCCAAATTGTTGGGCCCCCACTAGTAGTTGTGCTCTTTCTATTCCATATAAAATTGTCTAAGTACTTAGATCTTACCTTGTTAAGAGAAGAGTATAACTTCACCACATGATGTACTTAGTTGTTTTTCATGAGTCATCCCCATGTGTACTTAGACTCGATCTTATTATGAGGAGAGTACAACATCATCGCATGGCATACTTAGTTATCTTCATGACTCATTCCCATGTACATCATATGTGTGCTTGGTTGAGATGTGATTGGTCATGGTTTATGCCATTAGGTAGGCTATTAAGGGACTCCCTAGGTGATGGAGTTGCCCCTCTTGAGTGCGCTGTATGCGCAGGACTGATGCATGGTTGATTTGTGTGATTCATGCATCTGACATTACATAGCACGGTTGATATTCGCTCTAGCTTCATCAGGGCCGTAGCCTCCACAGGCATATCTTAGATGACCAGATTTGGACACCGAAAATATTAGTTTAAGCATTGTGGTCACGTAGGATGTCCTTGGATGAAAGTCTCAAAACCTTCATGGTACCAGGAGATGCTCTAACATTGAGACCGAGTGGAAAACATGAGCACCGATGCATTTACCAATAGGCTGCATCTCCCACTGTATCATGGTCGGTTGGAAGGAGGTGTAGCCTTACCCGCACGAGTGAGGGGGCGTAAGCTAGGCTGAGTTTGACTAGCTCGTAAATGGGCCCACTACTGTAATGCCCTGAAAATTAGGAGGTCGAGTAGGAGCCCAACTCCCGAGTTCCAACAATCACTTATGCAACATAGATAATGATGATTAAATGTTGTCCGTATTAGTGCATTAAATATGAGTGGGATTATACCAAATCAGCATATCATACTCTAGAGACAGTTAAATTACGCAAGCGGAAGACTGTGATAAGTACATATAAGCATATAAGTGATTGTAAGTCCCCCAGAGTATGAACGTGACCAGGTCAAATTGTTACATGTACTGTACTAAAATTTACAAAATGATCAAGTGTAATGTCCTCTAGTCCATATCCTAGTAGCCCCGATGGCACGACTCCAGGTCTACATAGACCCGCCCGAGAGTTGCATGTAGGAGAACTCCTCTTCATCATCATAAAAGACAGGCTCTATCTCATAGGCCTCGCCATTACCTGAAACTACAATAGAATCTGGTTGGTGTTTTAAAACACCGTCCTAGAGTGGGAGTGAGTGATCAACTCAGTGGAGCTATAAGGCAAAGGTTAACATGTTATCAATTTAGTCAAGCAGTAATGATAAAGCAACACAACAAGCATTCCAAGGTACTCTGGTTAATGCAAGGATGAAATGTTTTAATGATGCATGCCTTCGCCTACACTCCCTCTGGGACATCATCTCACGATCGCGGCATGCACCCCATCCTCTGTGCTCAACTCCAACGATAAAGGCACATGCAATGCGGTGCATGTACGTGATTAGCTAAGTTCTTACTTAGTCTTATTCATACAGCAAGTTGGGAAGCTAAGGCACCTCCCTTTATATTATTTACCCAAACAATGATCCATTTAGGGTCGTCAATCCTAGTTAATCTCATACGATAGCAGTTCCAAGTCGCTGCGGAGAGGCTTGTCACCTCAAAGCATGCCTAGTTTATACTCGAAGTCACTACAGAAAGGCTCATCGCCTTAGCGTAGTCCTAGTGTATACTTGAGGTCACTACGAGAGACTCGTCACCTGATCATAGGCTGACAACTCGAATATAGTATCCCATACCACCGTATTCGGCTCACAAGTTTGCTTTGCTCACTGGTCACTACGGTAAGGCTCATCACCCCAGCATAGGCCGACGGCTCGACCACAGTATCCCATACCACCACGCCCGACTCATGAGTCTTGGCGGATCATGGTAATAAGGTTAAACGGGCTTTTCACTGGTTAGTTAGTACCTTAGATTTAAGCAGCAGAGTCCATACATGGTGAACATACATTAGGCCAATCGGGTTGTTTGACAAGTTCAACAGGTATGAGCGTACGTTGAATTGACCGACATGGAGTGCGTAAGCATTCCACGTGGCCTAACCACTATCGACAACCAGTGTACAACTCGGATTCCTTGAACATGTCTTGTGTGGCGAAATGACCTCGGCCACTAACTCGAAGAGCATTACCGATTGCCTGGACTATGCAGTAGTCCCAATGATACTCAAATGCAATAAGCATTTATGTGTGATAGTTAAAACAACATGTGACAAATAATTCAAGTATAAATCTTGTTTGAGCATTTAACAAGCACATAGCATACATATTGTCATACATAGGCATTCATCCATAAATCACGTAATAGCAAGATAAGTTACATGAAGGAAACTATAACTATAGATAGGGTGATTGAAAATCATATCTCAATACCCTAATTAAATATATTTCAATGAGCATTTTCTCATTTAGGCACTTTATTAAACACTTATGCTACACTTATCATATACATGTAATAAAGTAGTTATAATAGGTATTATAGCAAATTCCTTCATAAAGGATTTACCATAGTACAACAATCATGTATTCTCAGTCATTAGACATGACAAGCATAAATCATAACTCCATACTCATTCAAACATTTCAACAAACACATGGAATGCATTAAAAATCAACGTAGTTTACATATATATGTAATATACAGAAAACATCACAATTAGACATATGTGACAACAATCAAGTCTGTCATAAATCTTTACTAACATTGAAAGCCTTAAAAACCATAACCTAAATACTTATAGTCCGCACCTTTCACCGGTAGACTCGTATCGAACTCAATTCGAACAGTACGCCTTCGTCTACGGCACAACGGCAACCTATAATCATGAAATAGGTTAGCTATTTCATCACTTTCTCTATTTGGATCCTTAAAACAGATTAGGGTTAGGATTTCTTACCCAAGAATGGAATCAGAATTGCCGGAATAGCGATACAGGAAGGATGATTCGGCACGTAGAGCGGTGGGATTGAATCCCAGCAACGATCCCTCACTCTCTCTCTTTCTCACTTTCTCTCTCTTTCCTTCTCTTTCTTCTCTCTTCTCTCTCCTAGGGTTTGGAATTCGTATGGAATGAGAGAGGGGTGGGTAAAGGTCCTTATATAGGCCCAGAACTGGTCTCAATGGCCCCAGGGCTATGGTATACTTAGGTTATAGCCAAAGAGCGGCCGTTTCAGTCCAACGAAACTCATCTGGAGGCCCATTTTCTACATATGATCCAGAGAAAATTCCCTGACATTGGATCTAGGTCAAGTTAAGTTTTCAGTCCGATTGGATTTACGGATCGACCGCGGAGGACCTGTTTCAGTTCAACGGCCATCGATACTCGATCAGGGCCACAAATACACTTACATGTGTTGGAAATTTTCCCTGATTCAAAGGTATAGTTGGGTCAGAATCTGACGGTCTGAACCCTTAGATTTTGCCAGCAAGCGAACGACCCAATTCACTTAAGTTTGAGTTCATTTACCAAAGATATTCGCGTTTCTCACACACTTCGCTCCGGGCTCAAGTTGTGTGTTTATGGATACTATTAGGACTTGAGTTCTGAGATGGTTGTCAAGCCTAGTAAGGCGGTCATAATCGTATAGGTTCGCGTTAATCAGACTTTTGACGCACGGTCCAGGTCCGATACGGAGTTTCATGATGCTCCCGAGAGCAACTAGGTTTTAAGATTGATTATAGGTTTTCAAGTAATGTAGAGTTAGTGATCCTACTTGTTTTGGGTCTCGCAAATCGTATAGAGAGTGGTTCAACAAATCTACCAACTAATTCGGTTTAGTACTTAATTAATTTTCATCTGATTTCTAAAGGATTCGGTCCTTAGTGATTTCTGCTTGAGGTGGTACTCGGGTCTTTGTATGGATTTTTCTGAGACATTACTATCTACCCCCCTTAAAGAAAAATTTCATCCTCGAAATTAGTACATTTTCGTACTCCTCAAGAATCTGAGGATAGTTCTTGCGAACCTCAGCTTCTGTTTCCCAAGTAGCCTTTTCCTTAGTATGATGTGTCCATAGTACCTTCACAAGAGGGATAACCTTACTGCACAGCACATGCTCCTTCCTGTATAGAATACGTGTCGGTCGCAGGACATAAGTAGCATCCTCACTCAACTGTACCTACTCCCATTTGATTATGTGGGAAGGATCAAGAACGTATTTCTTTAGCATTGATACATGAAATACGTTGTGCATGCCTATGAGTGGTGTGACCAAAGCAAGGCGATAAGTTACCACACCCACTTGGTCTAGTATCTGGAATGGGCTAATGAATCTCAGCGTGAGCTTCCCCTTCTTGCCAAATCGAAAGACTCCCTTCATGGGGGAAACTTTCAGGAACACATGGTCTCCAACCACGAACTCTAGCAGTTGCCGCCTCGTATCAGCGTAGCTCTTCTGTCTGCTCTGTGCTGCAAGAAGTCGACGCCTAATAATGTCGATCTTCTCTGAGGTTGCTTGAACTAACTCTAGGCCAATCAAACTCTTCTCACCAACCTCTGCCTAGCAATGCGGTGCTCGACAGGGGCGCTCATATAGTTGATGTTTTATTTAAACCAACCTGATTTAAATGATTTTAAACTCGCAAGTATACGAATCAGATGTAAATATGGTACGTATTACGAGATCGTTCCCACGAGGACTGGTTGTCACAATTCAAAATTAAAGATTCTTCTTAACTAATTCAACAAATATTTGAGCTAGTAATTAAGTAAACTAAACAAAAATCAATGGAAAAATAACCAAGAGCAATAAGAAAAATTCAATCAAGGAGAAGACTAGGACTTTCGAATCCACCCCTAATTATCATAAACCTTGTTCTACCTGTTGATTCACCCTAATTCAGATTGATATCAAAATAAATAAAGTGCACTCTATGTCCTTGGTTGGGCACACAGAATGTATAATTCCTTAAAGCATATGGATCATATCTTTCCATCCATGGTCAGGCATGGAGAGATGTAGATTCCTGTTTCTTCCCCTATAGGAAACCTGTTCATGGTCAGACACAAGGACTTAGATGATATTCCAAACAACATCCATAATTAAACTTTGGTTGAGCTCTTAGAATGGAGAAGTACAAAACTTTCAATTAAGCACACTAGAGAAAGAAACAAATCAATTAAATCAAAATAAAATCAACACATAACAAGGGTTATTCAAATTAGGGGCTTCATCTCAGCCCTAGCTAAGAAATTAAAAATTCATGGAATGTAGCATAGATTCAGAGAAGGAAGATGTAAGTGATGAAGAGCACATCCACATATTCTGCTTTACTCTACGTCCAACCAAGCTCTCCCTCTTTCTTCTCTTTTCTTCTCTTTCTCTTCTCTGGATCTCTCCTCTGGATCTCTCAGCCACTCTCTCTCTCTCTCTCTCTCTCTCTCTCTCTCTCTCTCTCTCTCTGTTCTCAGATCCACGTCCAGCCACCGATTTTCCTGTCTTCTCTCTTGCTTTCTTCTCTCCCTAAAAAACCAGCCTTCCCCAAACTCTCGATCCGTTTTTCTTCTTTAAAACGAGCCCTTTTCTTTCTCCTTTATAGCTCTTAGGTGTGGTGGAGAGCTATGCACGAAAATAGCAACCGGTGGAGATTAGGGACAGCTATTGACGCAGCAGCTGCGTGCGAAAGGTTTCCGTTTCCGTTTAAAATGAGTTTTCGAGATGGTGCACGTTCCGAACTTGATTTGGACACCTAGGATACGGTATTGGCCTCCTGATGAATCTTCTGAACGGGCTAGATCATGCATCTGATCGTCATTGAGATCACAGAACAACCCGCAAGCCGGTCTACGTGCGGACGCGAAAACAGGGATTGCACTGATCGCGCTATGACGTTGGTGGGGCCCCCTTCATTGCTATCTTGATAAATCCAAGCCGTCCATTGGATGCACAACGAAATTTCGATCGAGCATGGATGGTTTTCACTGTCTGTTGATGTGGCCCACGGAGTTTTAAACATACCGTCCATTTTTCTTTTGAACGGTTGAAAACTGATCTCTGCTGCCATCTGAAATACCGCCACCTAGGCGTTGGTAATATGGGCCATTATGGTCTAATAGACGGTCCAGATTGGACCCACGAATCGTGATGGTGGCCCATAACAGGAGACCGCACGTCCCTGTTTCTGTTTTTGCGAAGCCGAAAACGGTAGTTTCCTTTCTTTTGATATTTTGTCGGTCAGCGCTTGCTGACCGACCTTTAGTTCATGGGTACACTACTGGTGTGCGTCCGCACTGTGTGCATGTAGTGCACATGTGAGGTCCATCATGATGTATGTACCAAATCTCCTCCATCCATATGGTTCTCCATATAATTTAAAGTGTTGATACCAAAGATGAGGCATATCCAGAGACCAGGTGGGCCCCACGTAAGGAATTAAAGGGCTGATCTGGTCATTGGGCCACTTTTCGAGATATGAAATGGTTGAAATTTTATGTGTACGGTTTATTTATGCCCCCCATCCCATGTATGAAGTTTCGAGTCAATCGGATGGCGGAAACCATGTGATCTTGCATTCTGGACCATTTTCGGGCCTTTTTAACGTGAACAGCTTGATTTCCTCGGATCCCTGGTATGTGAATTCTTCAGTCTTAGTTCTCTGGAGTGCGTCCCTTGCTCTGGTGACTTCGGAGTGTCAAATTCATGCTTGTAGTACTCTTTTTCCATCAACGCTCCTGATTTCATCCTGCAACAAAAATATAATTAAAATATTCCATTAAGCATTATCATGTACGTAAAATCATGCAATAATTAGGGTCTGATATGCAATATTCGACCCTTATCACAACCCCCAACCAACATTTTGCTAGTCCCGAGCAAAACATGCGAAAAATAATTTTAAAAATACACAACAATTTCTGTAAACCTGAGTGACTTGTGAACAAATCGTCGAGGCGCGAGAATTCTAAGATTCATGAATGGTGCACAGAATTTTTCTTTATAGAATCAAGCTCACGGTAAACTTCATAATCAGTTTCAAAATATTAATCCATTAATTAGAATATTCTAAACATTGAGTTCCATGAGTGTATAGTGTAATCTCGGCTTACTATCATTAAGAGATCCAATCGTCAATTTCATGATATCATTAGTAATTAACAACAGAATGCATGACAACTGAAACCAACACTTGCCTTACAGATTAACTTTTCATTCTATCAGCCTTTGATTTTTTCGTGAACAGTAATGCCAAGGAAGGGGATCAAATCCTCACCTATAGGGAGCAAACCTATGGTAAAGATTGTACACCTAACCCTTTTCTCATGTCAACCATGGGGAATCGAATCTTCATCTATAGGGAGCAAACCTATGGTGAAGATTATATGAATTATGCTTTCTCTCAATTCTTAGTTATAGACTGAAGCTAAAAATTTCAGGCTGGTTCCTTTCATGCTTAGTGATTACCAAGTTAATCATTCAATGTTGAAACGGAACCTTAATGTGCAACCGAGATGTGAGATGTGAGATCATGACTCAATCAATGTTTAAAAGTTCTAATCATGGGTTAACAATTCAAACATAATTGTGAAATCTAACGGATGGCTGAATCCAAGAGTTATAAATTACCGACATTCTGTACCTTGCAATGTTAAAATCACACTTATCCTTCAAAATCACTTCAAATGCACAAGAAATTTCAGAAAATTTTTCACAATTTGTGCTTTCACAATTTGTACTCAAGACCAAGAAAATACTGATGAGGTAACCTAATCTCCCACCCCCAACCTAAAATCTACATTGTCCTCAATGTAAAAGAAATAAGCATGCAATGCACATGGGACAACGAAAATAAAAGAGTGATGGAAAGATAGTACCTGGATGAAAGAATCTAGAGGCTTTCCAAAAAAAATATCCATGTAAGAGCGAGTCAGCATAAGAGAGAAATCAACAAAAGCAAAATGATAAAAATGCACAAAGAAAATCCTACCTATACCACTTTCGCAGGTGCTCTCGAATGCATTTAGCATATGCAACAAGTCTTTAAACCCCTAGGTTACCCCTAGTGGACGAGTTGTAGTCTCGTGAGGGTTTGCAGAAATGCTACCCACAAACATTGAACTCATGAATGAGAAGAGTGAAATGGAATGAAAAAAAAATGGGTTGCCTCCCAGGAGCGCTAAGTTTAACGTCTTCAGCCAGATAAGAATGGACCATGAACTAATCAATCTTGATAACCTGGGTCCGCCAAATAAATTTCCTCCACATCTTTGTTCACCAAATCATCTAAATATGATTTCAACCGTTGACCATTTACTTTGAAGATATTCCCGTCTGTTAGATTTTGAATCTCAACTGCTCCATGAGGAAATACTTTTACTACTAGATAAGGACCATACCATCGCGAACGTAGTTTTTCAGGAAAGAGGCGTAGCCTGGAATCGTACAATAATACCTTCTGGTTCGGTTCAAATGTCTTGCGAAGAATTGCTTTGTCATGGAAGATTTTTGTCTGCTCTTTATAAATTTTTGCATTCTCATATGCCTCATTTCGAATTTCCTCTAACTCATTGAGTTAAAGTTTACGGTGTGATCCAGCCTTGCTTAAATCAAAATTAAAAGTTTTGATGGCCCAATAAGCATGATGTTCTAATTCCACAGGTAAGTGACAGGCTTTCCCAAAGACAAGCCTGTACGGAGACATTCCAATCGGGGTTTTGAAAGCCGTACGATATGCCCAAAGAGCATCATTCAAACGTTGCGACCAATCCTTACGATTGGGGCGAACCGTTTTCTCTAAAATATGTTTAATCTCCCGGTTTGACACCTCAACCTGACCACTTGTTTGTGGATGATATGGCGTTGCAACTTTATAAGTGATGGAATATTTCTTCATTAAAGATTCAAACAGTTTATTGCAAAAATGAGTACCCCCATCACTTATAATTGCTCGAGGAGTGCCAAAACGAGAAAAGATATTCTCTTTTAAGAAACGGACCACAACTTTGTGATCATTCGTTTTACATGGCACTGCTTCAATCCACTTAGAGACATAGTCGACGGCTAAAAGGATATACATATAACCGAATGATGGGAGAAATGGGCCCATGAAGTCAATACCCCAAACATCAAATATTTCAATAATGAGAATATTGGTAAGTGGCATCATGTTCTTGTGGGAAATATTACTCATACGTTGGCATCTATCACATGTTGAGCAAAAGGCATGGGTGTCTCGAAACAGTGTAGGCTAATAAAATCCACTTTGTAAGACTTTCGCAGCTATTTTCTTTGAACCAAAATGACCACCACATGCATGGTCATGACAAAAGGAGATTATACTATGAAACTCACTCTCAGGCACACATCTCCTAATAATCTGATCAGGATAAATTTTGAATAAGTATGGGTCATCCCAAAAGAAATGTTTAACCTTAGTAAGAAATTTGGATTTATCTTATTTAGTCCAATGAGAAGGAAGTTGACCTGTAACAAGATAGTTTACAATGTCCGCATACCAAGGTAATTGAGAAATAGTTAGAAGTTGTTCATCAGGGAAAGACTCGTTCATTGGCAAAGGATCCACTGTGGACTCTAAGACAAGTCTAGACAAATGGTCGGCTACTACATTTTCGGAACCCTTTTTATCCCGAATTTCAATATCGAATTCTTGTAGCAAGAGAATCCACTGAATCAATTGAGGTTTAGCGTCTTTTTTAGAAAGAAGATATTTCAATGTTACATGATCTGAGAATACTATAACCTTGGACCCTATGAGATACGACCTGAATTTGTCTAGAGCAAATACTACCGCCAACAATTCTTTTTCATTGGTAGAGTAGTTGAGCTGTGCATCATTTAAAGTCCTACTAGCATAATAAATGACATGAGGCATTTTGTTCAATCTTTGTCCTAGGACGGCTTCAACAGCATAATTCGAAGCATCACACATAAGCTCAAAATATAAACTCCAATCAGGTAGTTGGATGATTGGAGCAGAAGTTAGTAAATACTTCAACTTATCAAAAGCTTTCCGACACTCATCATTAAGGACAAAAGCAACATCTTTAGCTAGTAAATTGCATAAGGGTCGAGAAATTTTGCTAAAATCCTTAATGAACTCCTGTAGAATCCCGCATGCCCTAAGAATGATCTAATCTCCTTAATCGTTCTGGGTGGAGGAAGACTAGAAATTAAATCAATCTTGGCTTTATCAACTTCAATGCCTTTACTTGAAATAACATGCCTGAGTACAATCCCTTTTTGAACCATAAAATGACACTTTTCCCAATTCAATACCAGGTTCGTTTTTTCACATCTTTCCAAGACAAGAGATAGATGGTATAAACATTCATCAAATGAAGATCCAAAAATTGAAAAATCATCCATGAAAATCTCAAGGAAACGCTCAACCATGTCTGAAAAAATACTCATTATGCATCGTTGGAAGGTTGCAGGCGCATTACACAACCCAAATGGCATACGCCGATAGGCATATGTGCCAAAGGGACATGTAAACGTGGTTTTCTCTTGATCCTCGGGAGCAATGGGAATCTGATTATACCCAGAATAACCATCCAGGAAACAATAATAGCTATGCCCTGCCAATCTCTCCAGCATCTGATCTATGAAAGGAAGAGGAAAGTGATCCTTCCTTGTGACCAGGTTCAGTTTACGGTAATCAATACAAACTCGCCAACCCGTAGTCATGCGCGTTAGTACTAACTTATTATCCTCATTCTTTTTCATCGTAATCCCAGACGTTTTAGGAACAACTTGAACTGGACTGACCCATGTGCTATCTGAAATGGGGTAAATGATACCAACATCTAACAATTTTAGCACCTCAGCCCGAACGACCTCTTTCATGTTAGGGTTAAGCCTCCTTTGTATTTCACGCGATGTTTTTGCATTTTCTTCAAGATGAATACGATGCATATACACCGTGGGGCTTATTCCCCTTATGTCCGCTATTGTCCACCCAATAGCCGCCTTATGTTCTCTAAGAACATTAAGCAACTTACCCTCCTGTTCTTTATCAAGGTTAGCAGCTATGATGACAGGTAGGGTTTCAGAAGGTTCTAAAAATACATACTTGAGAGTTTCAGGTAATTGTTTAAGGTCGACTTTGGGTGGTTTCTCAATAGACGGGACCAGTTTAGACTCAGAAGGTGGAAGAGGTTCCACTCTAGCTTTCCATTTTGTTGTATTCATTTCTGGATTAGGGTCAAGCAATGCATTGACTTCTTGGATGGAACTTTCTATGTCAAAATCTATGCCAAAATGTGCTAAACAAGTCTCAAGAGCGTCTTTGGAAGATTCAAGGAAAGAGTTATGCACTAGACTCTCAATCATGTTCACTTCAAATATATCATCCGAGTCTGACATTTGTTGTCCAGCATTAAAAGCATTGAGTTTAATCTTCATGTTATCAAAGGATAGCTTCATAACTCCGTTCCTGCAATTTATGATTGCATTGGATGTGGCCAAGAATGGACGTCCTAAGATAACCGGGATTTGACTTGTAGGATTCTAGACAGGCTGAGTATCTAGAACGATGAAATCCACTGGAAAATAAAACTTATCAACCTGGATTAGCACATCTTCAATAATACCACGGGGCACCTTGATAGATCTATCAGCTAGTTGTAATGTTATTTTAGTTGGTTTTAGCTCACCAAGTCCTAGCTGCTCATAGACCGAATATGGTAACAAATTAACACTGGCCCCTAAATCAAGCAACGTTTCTGAACCTTATGCTCTCCTATGACACAAGAAATGGTAGGAGCTCCTGGATTCCTAAATTTGGGAGGGGTGTTGTGTTGAATCATGGAGCTGAGTTGCTTCGCAAGGAAGACCTTCTTATGAACATTCATCTTATGCTTTTGAGTGCATAAATCTTTAAGAAACTTAGCGTAAGCAGGAACTTGCTTGATAGCATTAAGCAACGGAATGTTGATTTGCACTTGCTTAAACATGTCTAATATCTCATTAAAGTTGTTTCCTTTCTTAACCGGTGCCAGACGTTGAGGAAAAGGTGCTTTAGGCACACAAGACGGCACATGAGTGGTTCCTGGAGAGTCAGAGTGTTGTTGGACTTTGGATGCACTAGTATGTCTTTCCATTTCATTTTGATCTTCCGTATTGGACTTTGATTCTTCCCTAGGCATCTTTACTTTGTTATCGATCTGTTTACCGGACCTAAGGATATTGATTGATTTGGCTTGCTCATGATATTGTTCTTGGTTTGAATTAGAGCCAATCTCATACTGTCCTTTTGGATTTACCACAGGTTGACTAGGGAACTTGCCCTTCTCTCTCTCACTCAATGTGGCAGCAAGTTGACCCAACTGTACTTCCAGCTTAGCAATAGATTGCGCATTTGCATGTAAACTTTACTGGTTAGCTAGTAAAGTATGTTGGGTGTCTTTTTGAAATTGAAGTGAACTCTGCATAAAAAGATTGAGTGTATCCTCAAGAGATGGTTTCCTAGATTGTGGAGGCACTTGTTGATACTGTGAGAACTGCTGAGGTTGTTGACTGCCAACTTGGGAGTAAGGTTGCATAGGGGGATTTCCAGATGGTCCTTCTTGTTGTGATCTTTTTGCCCAAGAGAAATTTGGATGTTTAGCCCACCTTGGGTTGTAGGTGTTTGAATAAGGATTATTCTCAGTTCTCCTAAAGGTGTTCATAGCGTTCACTTGTTTAGAGAGAAATTCTGGAAATGCTGAACTAGATGGACAAGACTGCGTAGGATGGGCGAGACTAGAACATATGGCACATGACTCGACCTGAGTTGTTTGTGGAGGTCCATTATTTAACATTAAAGCATCCACTTTCTTTGTCAGGTTATCAATTTTGGCATAAAGATCTGGCGTGACTCCTACCTCATATATACCCCCCTTCTTCAGTGGTTGAGGGCTTCTTTCACCTCTATTTGAATAGTCCCATTGCTGGGAGTTTTCACACAAGGTTTTAAAGAAATTCCAAGCTTCGACATCACTTTTGGTCATGAATGACCCTCCACTGGTGGTGTCAACCATGCGACAGTTTTGGGGTGTCAGACCGTCATAGAAGTATTGAACCTGTTACCACTTTTCAAAACCATGGTGTGGACATTTAAGAAGTAAATCCTTCCATCTTTCCCAACATTCATGAAAGTGCTCACCCTCTTTTTGTGTGAAATTCGTAATTTCTCTATGGAGAGCATTAGTTTTGTGAATCGGGAAGAACTTGCTTAAGAACTTCTTAGACAGTTGGTCCCATATAGTGATAGACCCAACTCCTAGAGAATTCAACCATGTTTTCGCCTTATCCTTCAAAGAAAAAGGAAAAAAGGTGCAAACGGATCGAATCATCTGAAAAGTTTTGGAACTTAAAGGTGGAGCAAATGTCTAAGAATTCTTTCACATGATGATATGGATCCTCCTTATCTGAACCATAAAAGGAGGGCAACAATTGTATGACCCCAGGTTTAAGTTCAAAGTGTGCTGCCGTGGTGGCAGGCAACACTATACATGAATGCGCATTGAATTGGGCAGGAGCTGAATAATCTCTAAGAGCTTTAGTTCCATTCTCTTCCGCCATTTCAAATAGGATGTTTCTAAATCTTCTACGAAAGGTTCTTTCTATTTCAGGATTGAAAGGTGCTAGTTCTATGTTCAAAGATCTACGTCCTAGCATAAACTATGTTATCAATATAAGAAAGAAAACTAAACCAAGATGCAACCTAAGATGAATAAAACTAAAAATAAAAGTTATGAATTCCTAAAAATGAGAGAAAGCTATGTAAACGAGAATTGGAAGGAAGAACCCCAGAAAAGGAGATGATGAATGTCTGAAGATTTGAGAGCTCCTCCTGAAGATAATCTTATTTAGCAGCTTCCTTCCTCAATTCCTGTAGACATAACAAAAATAAATTGAATTTCCTAAAATAATACTAGAAAAATCCTAAGCAACGATTAATTTCTAAAAAAGAAAGTTTCCAATCTTAGAAATAAAAATCTAAGTTAGTTTCTAAAAAGGGAAAAAATTTCTAAAACTAGAAAATAGAAAGTTACTTGAAAGAAGAATCAAAATTTAAAATTAAAAAATAGGAAATTTCTAAAAAAAAAAAATCCTAGAAATAGGAAATTTCTAAAAATAAAAATAAAACCCTAATTCTAAAAATAGAAATTAGAAAAAAATAGAAAATTTGGAAAGAGATTACCAAATTAGTATTTTATGTCAGGACCCTACAAAACAGGAAATAGGTTAGTTTCTAAAAAAAAAATTTAACCTAAAGTTAGTAAAAAACCTAAGACTATGAATTATGATAAAAGAGAATCCTAAATCCAATTGGACCGCAACAGTCCCCGGCAACGGCGCCAAAAACTTGATGTTTTATTTAAACCAACCTGATTTAAATGATTTTAAACTCGCAAGTATACGAATCAGATGTAAATATGGTACGTATTACGAGATCGTTCCCACGAGGACTGGTTGTCACAATTCAAAATTAAAGATTCTTCTTAACTAATTCAACAAATATTTGAGCTAGTAATTAAGTAAACTAAACAAAAATCAATGGAAAAATAACCAAGAGCAATAAGGAAAATTCAATCAAGGAGAAGACTAGGACTTTCGAATCCACCCCTAATTATCATAAACCTTGTTCTACCTGTTGATTTACCCTAATTCAGATTGATATCAAAATAAATAAAGCGCACTCTATGTCCTTGGTCGGGCACACAGAATGTATAATTCCTTAAAGCATATGGATCATATCTTTCCATCCATGGTCAGGCATGGAGAGATGTAGATTCCTGTTTCTTCCCCTATAGGAAACCTGTTCATGGTCAGACACAAGCACCTAGATAATATTCCAAACAACATCCATAATTAAACTTTGGTTGAGCTCTTAGAATGGAGAAGTACAAAACTTTCAATTAAGCACACTAGAGAAAGAAACAAATCAATTAAATCAAAATGAAATCAACACATAACAAGGGTTATTCAAATTAGGGGCTTCATCTCAGCCCTAGCTAAGAAATTAAAAATCCATGGAATGTAGTATAGATTCAGAGAAGGAAAATGTAAGTGATGAAGAGCACATCCACATATTCTGCTTTGCTCTACGTCTAACCAAGCTCTCCCTCTTTCTTCTCTTTTTTTCTCTTTCTCTTCTCTGGATCTCTCGTCTGGATCTCTCAGCCACTCTCTCTCTCTCTCTCTCTCTCTCTCTCTCTCTCTCTCTCTCTGTTCTCAGATCCACGTCCAGCCACCGATTTTCCTGTCTTCTCTCTTGCTTTCTTCTCTCCCTAAAAAACCAGCCTTTCCCAAACTCTCGATCCGTTTTTCTTCTTTAAAACGAGCCCTTTTCTTTCTCCTTTATAGCTCTTAGGTGCGGTGGAGAGCTATGCACGAAAATAGCAACTAGTGGAGATTAGGGACAGCTATTGACACAGCAGCTGCGTGCGAAAGGTTTCCGTTTCCGTTTGAAATGAGTTTTCGAGATGGTGCACGTTCCGAACTTGATTTGGACACCTAGGATACGGTATTAGCCTCCTGATGAATCTTTTGAACTGGCTGGATCATGCATCTGATCGTCATTGAGATCACAGAACAGCCCGCAAGTCGGTCTGCGTGCGGACGCGAAAACAGGGATTGCACTGATCGCGCTGTGACGTTGGTGGGGCCCCCTTCATTGCTATCTTGATAAATCCAAGCCGTCCATTGGATGCCGACGAAATTTCGGTCGAGCATGGATGGTTTTCACTGTCTGTTGATGTGGCCCACGGAGTTTTAAACCTACCGTCCATTTTGCTTTTGAACGGTTGAAAACCGATCTCTGCTGTCATCTGAAATACCGCCACCTAGGCGTTGGTAATATGGGCCATTATGGTCTAATAGACGGTCCAGATTGGACCCACGAATCGTGATGGTGGCCCACAACAGGAGACTGCACGTCCATGTTTCCGTTTTTGCGAAGCCGGAAACGGTAGTTTCCTTTTTTTTGATATTTTGTCGGTCAGCGCCTGCTGACCGACCTTTAGTTCATGGGTACACTGCTGGTGTGCGTCCGCACTGTGTGCATGCAGTGCACATGTGAGGTCCATCATGATGTATGTACCAAATCTCCTCCATCCATATGGTTCTCCATATAATTTAAAGTGTTGATACCAAAGATGAGGCATATCCAGAGACCAGGTGGGCCCCACGTAAGGAATTAAAGGGCTGATCTGGCCATTGGGCCACTTCCCGAGATATGAAATAGTTAAAATTTTATGTGTACGGTTTATTTATGCCCCCCATCCCATGTATGAAGTTTCGAGTCAATTGGATAGCTGAAACCATGTGATCTTGCATTCTGGACCATTTTCGGGCCTTTTTAACGTGAACGGCTTGATTTCCTTGGATCCCTGGCATGTGAATTCTTCAGTCTTAGTTCTCTGGAGTGCGTCCCTTGCTCTGGTGACTTCGGAGTGTCAAATTCATGCTTGTAGTACTCTTTTTCCATCAACGCTCCTGATTTCATCCTGCAACAAAAATATAATTAAAATATTCCATTAAGCATTATCATGTACGTAAAATCATGCAATAATTAGGGTCTGATATGTAATATTCGACCCTTATCAATAGTACCTCATAGGGGGCCATGTCAATACTCACCTGGAAGCTGTTGTTATAGGCGAACTCAGCATAAGTAAGACAGTCATCCCAACTGTCTTTGAAATCAAGCATGCAAGCTCGCAACATGTCTTCCAACACCTGATTCACTCATTCCGTCTGTCCATCAGTCTGTGGGTGGAACGCGGTGTTGAATTTCAGTTTCACACCCATTGCTTCCTGGATATGTGTCCAGAAGATAGTTGTGAATCACATGTCTCTATCCGACACGATCTCCATAGGAACTCCATGTAGATTGTAAGACCCGTGTCCTAGTCCGTACTATTCCGTTGGCTTCCGCGGTTCTTCTGATCAAATTTCGGCAACCTTCGCACCGTATCCGGTGTTTACGCATGATCCTAAGCCAGGTCCCGCGCACCGACATTGGCTTGATCCGAAAGTTGTATCATAGCGACCGCGTCGTCGCCGCGGTTCCAACGCCGTGACTTGCGCATCGAACCGATACCCAGGCAAGAAGATGCCGATCTGCGTTTATTCTGAAGAAACACCGCGCGTTGCGAATTTCGAGGGAATCTCTACAAGTAGTCCCATCAATCAACCATAAATGCATCCCATACATCAAGTACTACAACCCATTCCCTCCTTTTTCAAAAGTCTACTCTCTTTCCACCTCACCATTCCTCTTTTTCTCATTTTCAACCACAACCATCTCTCTTCTCCACCAATTTCAAACTAAGCCATACCTCTCATCACTCCCTTTCTTACAACCACCACTCCACCCATTCCTTCATCCATTATTTCTATCTCTCCCTCTCATTCCCTAACAATTTTCCAAATCTCATGAGAGCTCCAATATCCAAGCTCTCTCCCAAATAACAAGTATGGCCCACCCTCTCATCTTTCATCCACACCATCAATCTTCCATCAACCTCCATCAAAGTTGAAGCTAAGGAGCATTGGAGTCTAAGGGACCAAGAAGAAGGAAGATAAGGTGGGTGATTTGTCATTATTTTAAAGTTTAGGGCCCACTTGTGGGTGGGACCCAATTAGATGTATGTGATTTAATCAAGAGGGCCCATAATGGCGGGGTTCCTCTATCTCACCGTATATCTCTCTCTCTTTCTTTCTTTGTGATGGTGTAGATCCCACCAATATGTGTTATATCTACCCGTCCATCTACATCAGACGGTGTGGCCCACTCTATTACAGGTGATGATCCACACCATCCACTGTTTGGATGGGCCCAATGCATTTTTTATATATATATGTATATATATATGTTATATTTTATATAATATATATATAATATATATAATATAATATGTATTTATATATATATATATAATATAAGATATATATTATGTGTATATGTACATATATTGGTGGGCCACGTCCACGTGGGACCCACCACAATAATATGTCTATGTAACGTTGGCAGACAGTCAGTGAAGTGGTAACTGGCATGGGTGTGAGCTTTTAAAAAAAAAAAGAGAAAGAAGAGGTGGGCTACTTATGCAGGCCCCACCTTGACGTACATACATAATCCAAGCCGTCCATTTCATTCCCCAGATCATTTTAGGCGTTGAGCCGAAAAATGAAACCGATCCCTTTTCTTGGTGGGCCATACCATAAGAAACAGCGGTATACCGTTAAGAAAACACTTTGAATCTTCTATCCGCCGGGACTACATTACTTTTTGGTCTCATTTAGCCAATCAGAGGCCGTAGAATGCAATGAACGGATTGGATTTTTCAGATGTGGGCCATACGTCTGAAAAACTCCAGATTAAAATAATAATAATAATAATAATGAAACAGCATGCAGCAGCGCTGCTGCTGCTGTCAGAGCGCCACAGGCGCTGCCTGCGCCCGACGACTGACGGACCGGCTGGGGGTCACGGCCCCAGCTGTGGGCCCCACAGTGATGCGTTCGAACATCTGCCCCATGCATTGGATGGGTTCCCACGTACCACCCATCCATCTCAAAAATCAGCCGTAAACAGAACTCAGGCGGGCCATACCATCTAAAATCATGTGAAGACATGTCTAAACATATAAAAACCCTTGGTGGGGCCTACCTGAAATTTAGATACGGCTGAAACTTGGTCTGAACCCTCATTCAAGTGGGACACACATAATGGGTGGGCTGGATTTGGGAACCACATTCGGTGGGCCCCAGTTTTCCTAAGTCCACATGACCTTTAATAGGTTGGATGCAAATAAACATTACCGTGGGCACCCCCCTGGCCGCGTGACGTTATGAACAGGTTGGGGTGGAAAATAAATATTACAGTGGGCCCCAGTCCAGTGGGCCCTACCCCAGGTGCACGTGACCCTTTGAGAGGGTTGTGTGGCAAATATACATCAATGTGGGCCCAGGTCACGTGTGACCTTATCAAAAGGTTGGGTAGAAAATAAATATTACAGTGGGCCTTACCTGGCCCAAGTGACCTATGAACAGTTGGATGGCGAATAAACATTACAATGGGCCAGGTTGGGGTGGAAAATAAACATTACTGTGGCCCCAAGTCTGAGTGACCTTATCAATGGGTTGGGTGGAAAATAAACATTACTGTGGCCCCAAGTCTGAGTGACCTTATCAATGGGTTGGATGGAAAATAAACATTATGGTAGGCCCCACACGGGACCCACTTATATATGTATTGTAATCCACACCCTCCTTTAGTGTGAGCCCCACCATGATACGTGTGTTTCATCCAAATCATCCAATCATCTTGAAAATTATTTTTAGGCCCATTATTGAGGCCCACCTTAAATTGTATAAGCCCATTGTAATGTACGCAAGGCCCATGTGACTAGGCCCATGTTGATGCATGTGTAGCCCGTCATTGAGGCCCACCTTGATATGTATCTGTGAGACCCATGTATGAGGCCATTTGATGTATTAGAGGCCCATGGGTCGAGGCCCAATAGGATGAACATAATGTCCCTTGTAGTGTGACTCCACCATAGCATATGTATTGACACTTATAATGGGCCACGCCTTGGGAGCAATGCTGGTTTGACGTCCACATTGATAATGATGGTTAAATGTCTGCATTATAACTCTCCCCAAGGCCCACTGATAGGTCCATACTTGTGGTAAGTAGGCCGTCTAGGCCCATCTCCGTTATACACAAAGCTCATCTCTTTATACATGTTTAGTATAGATCCATGATTCATGATCATCCGCATCATATGTATGCCTGATGAGAGGAGTGACCGATCATATCATATGCCTTCCGGCGGACTGCCTATGGGCTCCCTGATAGGCGGAGTTGCCTCATATAAGTGCATGGTACACGCAGGATTGTTGCATGACTGATAGTGTGGCTCATGCACTTGCATTTGTGTGATTGTAGTTACTGTATGCCCTAGCGACATCAGGGTCATAGCCTCCACAGACACATCGTGGATGACAGGATTGGATACCGAAAATATTTGGTTCTAGCATACGGGAGCCATAGATGTCCCTGGGTGAAAATTCCTAAACCCGATGGTACCAGAGGATGACTCCAACGTCGAGACCGAGTGGATATATGAGCGCATGAGGGCTGAATACCAGGAGGCCGCGTCTCCCACTGTGTCGTGGTCGGTTGGAAAGGAGTGTGGCCTTACTCGCCCGAGGGTAGGGGGCAATACTAGGCTGAGTTTGACCAGCTCGCGAATGGGTCCGCTATCGACGTGCCGGATAGGTATTGGCAGACTATTGGCCAGGCGGATAGTGAGGTTTCTTACGCTCACTTGGACTGTGCGGCTAGGAGAGCGACAGTGCCATTTGGAGTGTATTGAACCCCGGTGATTATCCAGAATGAGAACTGTATTGATATATGATGAGGTTTGGCATGCTTGAGTTGCATCTCGCATCGCATGGCTGTGTTATGGCCGATAACATTCATATCTTGCACCGCATAGCCTTGGTACAGCTGATTGCATTCATGTGCTCATCACCATGATTCTGCATTACTCTGACCTTTGCATTCTAAGCACGTTTATATTGCGCACACACTTACACCACCCTCTAAGCTTTCTATAAGCTTATGCACGATTGATGCATGCAGGTGACGCCAGGACGCAGTCGCAGCCATAGTCTCGCTGTAGTTGGAGCGTGCAGCCGAGCTTCTGGAGTTTTGTTTCTTTTATTACATTGTATTTTCCCTTTCAGTCGCATTGTACTCAAAGTTTTTGATCATAGTGGATTTTGTGGTGGTGTTCTTGTGTTTATTGTTCGTAGGTTATGCTTTTGTTATGCTCATTATGAATCAGACTGGTGATTATAAATCCTCCTTGTAGTATCCCAGGATCGGAACCTGGTAAATGGGTGCCGGGATCCGAGAATGGGATTCTACGGAGGCTGTCGGTGCCGGATTCGGCGATCGGGAATTTTGTGAGCCTGGTTTCCGAGTTCGGGGCGTGACATAGATGTACTATCTCCTTGCTGTACAACCTGGCCAAATCATCTACAGAGTTCGAATCTCTAATCGGGAGAAAATGAGTCGATTTCGTCAATCGGTCCATAATCACCCAAATGGAGTCATGCTCCTTCCTCGTCTTTGGTAACCCTGAAATGAAATCCGAATAGATGAAATCCCATTTCCATTCTGCTATGGGCATGGGCTGAAGCAGTCCAGGAGGTCGGCGATGTTCGGCCTTGACCTGCTGGCACGAGAGACAATGAGACACATAATCTGCTATGTGGGCCTTTATGTTGTCCTACAAGTATGATCTCTTCATGTCTCGATACATCTTCATACTACCAGGATGCATCACCATCCTCGAATTGTGAGCAACTTCAAGAACTTTCTTTCTCAAGTCATGCAGGTTTGGGACACATAAGCGGCCATGATAATGTAAACCCCATCCGTACTAACTCTCCATTCAGAGTCCTCATTATCACTAGCTCGCTTCCTCAACTCAACTAACCATTCATCTTCCCCCTGAGCCACTATGATGCGGTCATCGATAAGGGGTTGTATGCGAATATGTGCGACACTCTCGAATGGTTCCTCTACCGTAAGCTTCTGCTCAAAGTCTCGCACAAATTCTACTATGTTCCAGTCATTGATCATCAGCGGAGCTGCAAATGCTACAGTCTTCTTGCAGCTCAACACATCTGCCACAAGGTTAGCCTTGCCAGGATGGTAGGAAACCTCGAATCTGAAGTCCTTCAAGGTTTTCATCTATCGTCGCTGCCTCATATTCAAGTCCCTCTATGTGAATATGTATTTGAGGCTCTTGTGGTCGCAAAAGAGCTTGAACTCCTTTCCATAGAGGTAATGTCTCCAGAGCTTCAATGTAAAGACGACAGCTGCCAACTCCAGGTTGTGCGTAGGGTAGTTTTCCTCGTGTTTCCTCAACTGCCGCTATGCGTAGGCAATAACCCTGTCCTTCTGCATCAGAACACAACCCAAACCAACACAAGATGCGTCGGTGTATATCTATACTTGACCCCTTGTTTTGGTAATACTAGCACAGGGGCGGACGTCAACTTGTCCTTCAATTCCTAAAAAACTACTTCCGCCTTCTCATTCCAGGCAAACTTAAGATCCTTCCGAGTTAGCTGAGACAACGGTCTGACTATCTTGGAAAAATTCCTAATGAATCGGCGATAGTAGCCAACGAGTCCCAGGAAACTCCTCACCTCTGTAACCGAACCGGGCTGCTCCCAGTCCTGAACCGGTGCCACCTTGGCGAGGTCCACTGCTATCCCTTCCTTGGACACCACATGTCCTAAGAACTTGACTTCTTCTTTCCAGAAGTTGCACTTCTTGTACTACGTAAACAACTGGTTCTTCTTTAGAGTATCAAAGACTGTTCGCAGGTGTTCCTCGTGATCCTCCCGACTCTTAGAGTATATGAGGATGTCATCTATGAATACGATGACGAATCGGTATAGATATGTCCAAAACACCCAGTTTATCAGGTCCATGAATATAGCCGGTACATTCGTGAGTCCAAATGACATCACCAGGAACTTGTAGTGCCCAAAACTGGTTCTGAATGTTGTCTTCTGCACGTCCTCATCCCTGACGCACAACTGGTGATACCCTGACTGTAAGTCAATCTTTGAGAAATATTGTGTCCCCTTCAACTGGTCAAACAGTTCATCTATCTTGGGCAAAGGATACTTGTTCTTCACTGTCACCTAGTTCAACCTACGATAATCAATACATAATCGCAGCGAACCATCTTTCTTCTTCACAAACAGCACTGGTGCTCCCCAAGGAGACACGCTAGGCCATATGAAACCTGACTCCAAAAGGTCATCAATCTGTCTCCTCAATTCTTCCATTTCACATGGAGGCATGTAATAGGTGGGTAATGAAATGGGTGTCGCACCAGGCACAAGGTTGATAGTAAAGTCGATCTTGCGTCGGGGAGGCAATCCAGGTATCGTCTCAAACACTTCTCAGAAGTCCTGGACTACGGGCGTGTTTTTAAGCGTCGGACCATTATGAACTTTCAATAAGGCGGCATAACAAAGAACCCGGAAGGGGCAACTGACCAAAACGGGGAAAGTGAAGGTCACGTTTTCGGGTTCATGTACTGTCATCAGTCAGGTCTCGCAGTCGATCTCGACCCTCATTTCAGTAAGTCAATCCATACCGAGGATGATGTCAAAATGGTATTTCGAGGTGACAATCAGGTCAATGCATATTGTCCTGCTCCCTAAATCAATCAAGCAACCCTGACACAACTTAGTGGCATCTGTAAAAGTTCCTACTACTGCGATAACTCTCACCCTAACCATAGGGGTCGTATTCAGCCCTAAGCGCTTGACCGTAGAACATGATATCACCGAAATAGTGGACCGATGTCCATCAACAGAAATACGGGTGTACCTTGGACGTGGGCAGTGACCTCGAAGGCTAAAGGCACTGTAGCTGCTGAATTAGACGTTTCAGCTGCAAGCGCATGTACTTGTGCCTGCTAAGAACAGTTCGGTTACGATGCTGTAGGCCGTTGAGGTTGCCTAAATCGAGGTACAGGTGGCTTGAAAGAGGGTTGTATAGGTAGAACAGAACGTAGAGGTGGAGCTGTGATGACCTGAGGTAACTAACGGTTGATCCTCTAAGGAGGCGCAAAACCGTTGTCCCTCATCTTGGTGAAGCAGTAAGTGTCAATGTGGCTCGACCTCTTGCAGTAAGTGCACCACAAGTCTGCTCGCCTCATCGGGGTTGGTGGAGCCGTAAGTCTGGGAGGCGAGTCTACATGGGGCCTCTTACCGAGAAACGGTCTGCTTGGCAAATCCGGTCGAGGCCTAGTAATCATAGGCACACGTGTATGGGACAGCCTGTTCCTATCCTACTCAGCTCGCAAAGATATGCCCACTAGCTCAGCATGCTAGCGCAACACTTCTTCGAGCATATCTCGGGTCGCAGACCCTCGAAAAATCGCTGCATTCGCATCGACTGGTCTGCTAATATCAGGGGAGCATATCTGGCCAGCTCCGTGAACCTGTTCTTGTACTCTGTCACTGTTATCCCTCCCTTGTGGAGGTGAAGAAACTCACTCTCCTTCTCATTACGATACGTGAGGGAAAAGTACTTCTCATGGAAGCGTGTCTCAAAAGTTTCCCACGTCCATACATAGCCAGTAGCCACGGTCTGAAGGACGCTGTCCCATCAGAGGCTGGCCTCCTTCTCAAACATGTAGGTGACCAACTCCGCCTGTTCTTCCTCAGTACAGTGCAGCGGCTTTAGCATCTTAGAAATGCGGTCAAGCCAATAATCGGCCTCCTCGGGTCTGTGAGTACCCACAAAAGTAGGTGACTAACTCCACCTATTCTGCCTCAGTGTAGTGCAGCGGCTTTAGCATCTTAGAGATGCGGTCAAACCAATACTCGTCCTCCTCGGGTCTGTGAGTACCCACAAAAGTAGGAGGTCGGAAGCGCTAGAATCGCTTGAATAAGCCGCTAACGCTCATATTTTCAGCAGGCTACACTGGTGGTGTAAATGGGACCGCGTGTATGTTCTAGGCAATGGCCCCCGCAATGGTGGCCAAAAACTGCTGCTGCTGCTGCATCAAGAGCATCATCTACTCTAACCTATCAGGAGGAGGAGCCAACTGAGGCACATGAGGCGTCGAAGTAGACGCATGGTTCTGGTCAGGAACCGGTGGTGCAACAGGTGTTGGCCCATTAGTGGGGCCAGTGGCAGGCTGAGAATCCGGCATAGTCTCATGATCCAGGCCCAAACTGGGGTTCGTTTGGCTATCGCTTAGGGGAGGGGCCCCGTCAATCGAGTCGCCAAGTGTAAGACGTGCCGTACTCCGTGTGGCCTTAAGTGGCATCCCCTATATACAACATAGGGTGCGACCCGTGTCAGATTCAACATAAGAACATACACTCATTCACATTCCAAATCAGAAGAAATTTCATACATTTCATTTACCAAAATCGTCACAATACATGAGATATAGTTTCACATGAGTCATAACAGAAGATGCATGTGAGCTAATTTACCAAAGCTTTAAACACTAAACGTACTAACAACCAAACAAGTCTTCTAAGGCTAGTATAAAGGAAGACTAACAGCAAAGCAAACTAAGAGACGACTACACATGAGACTAGTCATCCAAATCTAGAGATGGAGGAGGGGCACCCTTGTCCTGTACACAACATAGGATAGCCTTCAAGGTGCGAGACACCTTCTTGAATTTCTGTTTCATGAAGCCCCGGGTCTCACTGACCTCTTGTCGCAGGGCGACCAGGCCCTCTTCAAGCTGCACCAAGCGGGTTCTAAGGGCCACAAAAGTTTTCGATCAAGCTAATATTTGTGTTTTCCCTTCTTTCATGTCTGCGTTAAATTATGAAGAGGTTGGATCTCAAATAAACATCATGGTGGACCTCACGAAGGTTTCCTGTCACGCCCCAAACTCGGAAACCGGGCTCACAAAATTCTCGATCGCCGAATCCGGTGCCGACAGCCTCCGTAGTACCCCATTCTCAGCTCCCAGCGCGCATGCGCCAGATTCCGATCATGGGATCCTACAAGGAGGATTTTTCAATGTGCATTTGTCTCATAAGAAGCATAACCACAAGTATACCCAAATCACAAGAACAATATCATCATCACATATCCACTAATATAAACATTTGAACACAATGCTGAAAGGGAAATACATATGTCAAAAATCAAAGCTCCAGAAGTCTACTGCACGCTCCGAGCTCAACGCTACGGTAACCTAACGCCACCTGCACGCATCTATTGTGCATAAGCTTATAAAAAGCTTAGTGGGTGGTGAAAGTGTGTGCACAAGGTAAGTGCCCAGTAACCAACATCAGAGTAATTAGAGTAAGCGGAAATACTAACAAGCCCATAAATCATACAATATCCGAAATACTAGCAAGTTCATAAATCATGCGATATCAGAGTAATGCGAAGACATGCTAATAGGCCCATAAATACCATCTGCCTTATCCAGGCTATGTGATGTAAAAATATAATAAACCAATATCATATATTGATGAAGAAATGTAAATCAGCTATGCAATGCGGAGGCAGTAAGCTAAATACTATGTGTTGAGGATGCAATGCAATATACAATACGAATGAAATGACCAAGCTGAACTGTGAAGTCGGGATGGTAGTACGTAGTATCGCAAGCTACAGGGTTTATCACAAAGGGCTTCTATCCAAACCAGTCTCATACCTAAATTTAGATAGTCAGACCCAATGTGGTAGACTCCTGATCTCAGGTTAGTCATGCGTCCAACCGAAATCAAGGCCATGCGAAAGTACACAACAATTAGTTGTGTACCACCAGCCCAAGTAGATAGTGAATGAAATGAATGTATGAGTATACAACTCCTACTCAATAAGTCCACATATCAGTACGGTTCCTTTTTGGGAAATCATCGGGGTCTATTACACTCCAAACCAGATTGCCACCCCATTGCGCGCAACAAGGTGAGTGGAAAAGACCTCACTATCCGCCTGCCAATATTGGGCCCGACTCATTGATAGCGGACCCATTCCTCGAGCTGGTCAGACTTAGCATAGCATTGCCCCCTCCTCTCAGGTAGGTAAGGCCGTACCCTCTTCCAACCGACCACGACACAATGGGAGACGCGGCCTAACGGTATACGGCCCTCATGCGCTCATGCATCCACTCGGTCTAGACGTTAGAGCAACCTCTGGAACCAAGAGGGTTTAGGGACTTTCACCTAGGGATATTTATAGCACCCCATGTAGAACAGATTTTCGATGTCCCATCTAACCATCCACGAAATACCTGTGGAGGGTACGACCCTGATATCGCTAGGGCGTACAATAATCACAACACACAATGCAAGATGCATGAGTCATACAAATCAGTCATGCATTAATCCTGTGCATACCGTGTACTCATGTGAGACAATCTACGCCTATCAGGGAGTCTCATAACAACATGCCCAATGACATATGCAATGATCAACCACATCTCATAACAAACATATAGATGATGCGTATGGGCATGTATCGTGATGCTATGCTGTCACATATTCATAAGCGGCATCAATAACCGGCACCAACAATCGGCAGTGACAATTGGCCTTGACAATGTGGACATTTAACCAACATTGCCCCCAAGGAGTGGCCCACATAGAGCCTATCATATAGTGGACCCATGACCTCACACAAGGGCCTAATACACATCACAATGGGCCTCATATAGGTCTCGACAATCGGCACCAGCAATCAAAATCGGCCTCAATAATCGGAATCGACCTATACAATCAGCCTCGACAATTGGAATCGGCCTATACAATCGGCCTCGACAATCGGAATTGACCTGATACTTGGCCTCGACAATCGAAATCGACCTTGATACTTGGCCTCGACAATCGGAATCGATCGATAATCGGAATCAGCAAATCGGTCACGTCAATCAGATTCGGCAAATCGGTCACGTCAATCGAAATCGGCAATCAGTCACGACGATTGGAATCGATAGATAATCAGAATCTGCAAATCAGTCACGTTAATCAGAATTGGCAATCGGCTACGACAATCGGGATCGATCGATAATCAGAATCGGCAAATCGGTCATGTCAATCGGAATCGACAATCGGTCACGACAATCGAGATCAATAGATAATCAGAATCGATAAATCGGTCATGATAATCGAGATCTATCGATAATTAGAGTTGGTAAATCGGTCATGACAATCGGGATTGGCAATCAGCTACAACAATCGGGATCGATCGATAATCAGTATCGACAAATCGGTCACGACAATCAGAGCCACGACAATCGGGATCGATCGATAATCAGAATCGATAAATCGGTCATGTCAATCGGAATCAGCAATCGACTATGACAATCGGGATCGATTGATAATTAGAATCGACAAATCGGTCATGACAATCGGAGCCACGACAATCGGGATCAATCGATAATCAGAATCGACAAATTGGTCACGACAATCGGGATCGATCGACAATCAGAATCGACAAATCGGTCATGTCAATCGGAATCGACAATCGGTCATGACGATCGGGATCGATCGATAATCAGAATCGGTAAATCTGTCACATTAATTGGAATCGACAATCGCTCACGATGATTAGAATCGATCGATAATCAAAATCGGTCATGTCGATCTGAATCGGTAAGAATGGGCTTAACAAAGCCTAAGGGAATGTCACAATGAGGACATTTAACCATCATTGCCATCAATGTGGACATCTAACCAACATTGCTCCCAAGGAGTAGCCCATATAAGGAATTTATACACAACGTAACGGCCACACATACATCACATCGAGCCTCGCCCATGTGCCTCAAATACATCGCAATGGGCCACAACCCATGGGCCTCGAATACACATAAGGTGAGCCCTACACATGGGTCTCATACACACCAAATGGGCCACGCGTCACGGGTCTAATACACGTCACTATGGGCTGCAAATAAACATCATAGGTGGGCCTTGCACATGGGCCATTAATACATATCAATGGGCCATGACCCATGGGCCTCAGATACAACAAGTGGGTCGCGTCAATGGGCTGCACCAATGGGCCTCACACATACATAGTGGGCCTCGAATACATCTCAATGGGTTGGGCCCTACTCATTCCAAATGGGCCCATCAATGGACAACTTGGATAAAACACACATCATGTGGGGCCACGTGAATGGATGGTGCGAATACAAAATACATATATCTAGGTGGGCCCCCACCCATCCAGAAATCAGATGGACGGCATGGATGAAAACACATACATCATGTTGAACACCACTGTCTAGTCAGTGGAAGGATAAAACACATATCTCATGGTGGGTACCCACCATCCAGACCTACTGGACGGTGCAGGTGAGACCCAGGTGGATTCCCACCAGATGGACGGTGTAGGTGAACCCCATGCATCACAGGAAGCTCCACCGTCTAGATGATGGATGGTGGATGAAACACATACATCTGGTGGGTCCCACGTGTGGCCCACCAGATATATATCAATATGTATATATATTATATTGTATTGCTTTAATATAATTATAATATTTCTCAAACCTCCAGCCTCTAAATGTCCATTGATGGATGGTCTGGATATAATATCTGTGTGGGACCCATGATAGCTACATATAGCTGGTACGAGTCACTCCAGCCAATCAACTTCCCACCGTCCAGAGATTGGATGGTGAGGATACAATACATCGATCATGGTAGGCCCCACACGTTCAGCTTCTAAACGGTGAGGATTTGAAACACATACATCAAGAAGGTGTCCCACCGTCCAAAGTGCTGGACGGTGAGGATCAAACCCATGCATCATGGAAGTGGGTCCCACGTGCATCTCACGGATGGATGGCGTGGATTGAAAACAAATATGTCACTGCTGGGTCCACATGTGGACATCACGGATAACACAAATATATTTACGGTGGATTCCACTGTCCTCTCAGAGCTGGACAATGTGCATTTAAGATACATCCTGTGGTGTCCACATGGACAGCACTCCACAGGAGGACTTCCACCTGTCCATAGATGAACGGTGGAGATATAAAACATATACATCCATATATATTATATTATTATTTATATTATAAACATTAACTTCCAGCCATAGATGTTACTGATGGACGGCCTGGATTTAAACATACCTCATGGTGGGGTCCACCATACCAGTCAATGGATGACTGGACAAGATACATGCATTAGGTGGTACTCAGCACCCTCCATCCATATCCAGCACAAATGGATGGTGTATATGTATTATACATGCTTCATGGTAGCCATCAGAACTGGCTGACGTCGCTTACAGCGGTTATGCTGCCCATACAATCAGATGGATGGAGAGGGTTTAGAATAAATACATCAAGGTGGGTCCACATGATCTGGACGGTCCAGATTGATACAAACCTCGTGATCAGACCCAGGGAACTTGCAAGTGTCCATCCAAAAGCTGAATGGATCGTGGGTTGCTGGCCCAACAACAAATGAATGGAGGAACACATTTGTCATGGTGGCCCACTTGCTAACAGCAATACAACAGCCAGTAGCTGCAAGGGTCCACACGTCCACGTGGACGGTGGACAAAACACTTACATCACGTCTAGCCCCATTGTCCAAGGTCTGGACGGTGGGCAGCATGGATGAAATGCAAGCATCACGGTGGGCTGCCACATGCGCCAACCTAATGGACGGCTGGATACATCTGATGGGTCCCACCACCCCATGTAGTGTACGGCATGGATAAACACATTCAACATCGGGTGGGCCACACATAGAGAGAGAGAGATGAATGGGAGGGACCCCGCCACTATGGGCCCTCCCTTTATAGCGGATACACCAAGATAGGTCCCACCATATGTGGGCCCTTAAATCATGAAATTAGACAATAAAATCACCCACCGTTACAAATCTTCTAGCCTCTTTGGTCTCCCCGAGCTCCAAGGGATGCGATTCAACGGTCGAGATTATCTTTGAAGGGTGAGGATGGGAGGTAAGAAGGTGGGCCACACATGCATCTCCATGGAAGTCATGGACGTTAGGTGCTCTCACGGTGCTTGCGAGAGAAATGAGAGAGAGATGAGAGAGAGAGGATGTAAGAAAGAGAGGGATGGGTGAGTGATGGGTGAGTGATGGGTGTACTTAAAAAGGGATGGGTGGAGAGAGGGAGAGTTGACTTTGGGTTACTTTTTGGGTAATGTGACATGTACTTGATTGATTTGACATATTGTAGAGATTCTCTCAATATTGCAACGCACGACATTTTTCTCGAACAGAACGCGAGCCCACATCTCCTGGACCGGGTTTCACCTTGGCACGTAATATGCGGCGTCAGAACCGCGGTGACGGCGCGGTTGCAAGGGTATAAGTTTCGAGTCAATCCGACTCTGATATATGAGATACGACTCATGATCGTGCGTAAACGCCGATAACAGATCGTGGGTAGCCAGAATTTGACTGAGAGGACCGCGAAGGCTTACGGATGGTACGGTTAGGATACGGGTCTTACACTTCCTCACCACTTTCTTCTTCTTCATCGCCACTTCCTTCCCCACCTTCACTTTCCTCGACATCATCACTTTCTTCTTCTGTATCATCACTCTACTCCTTAAGGCGGACTTGACGTCGCCTTTATCCAATGCCCATGTTGTCAAGCGTGTTTTCGCTAATAATGTGGATCGGGGTGATGTCCTCTATTTGGAGTCGAAAACAATAGTGGCGAGCAATTTTGTAAATCAATCGACCAAAAGGTAGCGAGGAGCTTTCTCTCTCAGACCACGCAGTGCGGATTATCTGGGATATGACAAGCGTAGGCAGGCACACTTTCTCTCCTTGCCCAACTCTGAATAAGAAATTCACCATGAATCTTGTGCATTCGGTATGGTTACTCCACCTAGGATACACATTATACGTGCATATGTGGTGGAGTAGGCGGAAGTCGGCCGTCATCTTGGATGAAGCGAGACTATTTTCCCGCCTCCAACGCTCGAGTCAGCCGCATAGGAAACATGTGGGGAGTCTCTTCTCTCGCTCATTAGTGAGGTTCTTCTCACTAGCGTGTGTTGAGGGTCGAATATTGCATATTAGACCCCAATTACTACCTAGATTTACGAACATGACACTGCTTAACAGTTTATTTTAATCGTGTTTGTGATGCAAGGTGAATCGAGGAGCATGGACTGGAAAGGATGCTAAAAGCATGGATTTAACGCTCATGCATCACCAAGGCATTGGACGGGGCTCCATGGGACCAAGATCGAGGATTTACACATCGGAGATCAGAGAAATTCCAGCCACTCATCTTAAACAGGCCTAAAAGATGTCCAGAATGCAAGATCATAGGGTTCCCACCATCTGATCGGCTCAAAACTTCATATATGGCCTGAAGACCCTAAATAAACCATACACGTAAAATTTCAATAATTGGATCCCTGTGGAAGTGGTCCAACAGTCAGATCAGCCCATGAATTACTGATCTGAGGCCCACCTGATATTCAGATATGCTTCAAACTTGGGCTCTATCCATTAAATGAGATGAGAAAAGGGAAATGGATCAGATTTCCCGCAAACATCAAGGTAGACCCCACTTCATGTGGCGGGTGTACACAGCGGGTGTACACCCGTTGTGCACCGGACCAACCAAATGGGTCAAAGTCGGTTTGACCGACCTTATTTCTTAAAAAGGAAATCTCTGTTTTCTCTGTTCACAACAGGGAGTTGCAGGTGATCTCAGTGGGCCACCATATGGACCCATCAGCTCAATCCGAGCCGTCCATTCGAATCATACGAAGGTCCTAATCAAGATATGGTAGTTCTTGGTCTGAAGAATGCCAAAAAGAGGTTAAAAATGTGCTAGATGGCAGAATCTTCACTGCAAGATCAAGCAGGTGGGCCGCATCAACGGAAATCCAAAACTGACCATATCTGACAGGATTTTCGAGGAGAAATTGATGGATGGTGTGGATTTCGCTGAAAATTCCAATTATGGGCTTCACATATCATCAGCGCACGAAATGCACAGACCCTGTTATAGCGCGTCCGAGACCCAATGATCCGGGTCCGTTTTCACTCATGGCCAGGATCGGTCCGACGATCTTGGCCGTTAAAAATCTCTCCAAAGAAGGACCGACCAAGGCGAAGACGATTGAACGTCTTAGATTTTTTATTCATGGCTGTAAATTCAATCGGATGCAAGTGATTTTTATGTTGCTGCCGCACCAAACTGAGGGTGCGTAAATACCTCCAGTTGTCTCCATCTTCTGGATCTCTCCGCACTGACGTCTCTACACACTCCTCTCCACTGCCCTTTCACAGCTGCTATAAAGAGAGGAGAGAAGGGGCATTCAATCTCTCGGCGTGGGCTGGAGGTGAAGCACAAAAGAGGAACAGAGAGTAGAGTTGTTTTTTTCCTTTTCTTTTTATTTTTCTTTTGTTTATTTTATTTTTATTTAAGGGATTTAGCCTAATCATGTTGCTAGGCTAAACCTCTTAGCTAGGGCTAAGAGGTGAAGCTTGTAGTATGATTGGGGTGTTAGTTTTGCTTTGATTCATGGTTATTGAACTCTTATGGATTCTAGTTTGATTATTAAGGAATACTTTTAGTTTTTAATGGTTTATTGTGACTCAAATTACAGTAGATCTGCAATAGCTTTGAGTATGTTCTTTTCATTATGAGATTGTGAACTTAGGAGACCCTGTTGTTTGTCATCGTCTCATGGGCATGATTAGGTGATGGAACCCTTCCTAACTTTCACAATTCTCTCATGATTGTCTGTGGGATTGGTAAATTGTTGTTGTTTGCCATAGTCGCCTGGGCATGGTTAGATGAAGGAATCACTTCCAATTCTTCACCAATCTTATCTGTTGATGATTAGATTCATGAGAAGTTTAGAGATCTGACAAATCTCTTCTTACCAACTGGATAAGATAGGACTCTGATTCCAGTTGTGTCCCTGAATCAGTGCAAGATAACTTCCCAATTGCTACAAGTGGATCCTTGGCACCTTAGTTTCCTACCTCTGAATTCTTTAAGTTTTAGATTAATATTCTCACCATTTTTCCCTCATACTCACTTGATTTAGATTTCTTCTTATTCTACTTCTAGTTCTGGTTACTTTCAGATTACGTACAGGTTTCAGTTCCTTGAGATTCGACCTCAGTCTCATCGAGTTTATTATTACATCACAACCCTATACTTGGGGAGTGAATAAGTTTTTTGTACACCTCTTCTGACTCCCATAATGCGAGCAATCTCGTCCACACCAACTATGATCTCCTACCTTCCCAGAGGGATAGTAAACTGAAGAGGCTTCAATAGTGGATTCTGAATGAGGGCATAGAAGGTGTGCACGGTGTGTTCACTCGCATGAGTGTTCCCTTCAAATATGGGACCCCACCCATTATCCAGGAGAAAATTGATGGCTGGATACATCCCAAACATCTTCTCATCGACATGTGCCTTAAATACGACCTTGCGGTTGCGGAACTTACCAAGTTTGACGTTCGGCAGTAACGATTTGTCCAACGGAATCTGAGGATCGAGGTCCCGCTTGGACCTCCGTTCACGCTCGGTACTCGTACTAGCTTCTGCATCTGCCCTCCTTGTTGTACAGCGTGGTTGGCTGAGCCCAACCTCATCCGGGGCCGTTCTCTTCTTTCCCATGAGGGAAAAGACCGTAGAGATTGAGAAGATGGCAGCGACAACCTCAAAGAAAGCCATTGAAAGTGAAACAAGGGAGATGGAAGGTGGAAATAGATGGGTTTTTGAGGGAAATGGTAGAGATGATGTAAAGTATGGAAGAAGATGGAAGATTGATGTGAAAAGTAAAAGAAGGTGGTGTCTTGAATGTATGGGAGGGGGTTTGAGAGGAAATGGAAGTTTTTGGAGGGTTTAGAGGGCTAAGAATGTGTGAAATGACAAAAGGGTAGGTGAGGGGGGTCAAATAGAGGCCCCACACATGTGACATGGCCTACCTGACCGGGCGGTGGGTGGCGCGCCGCCGACCGGGTTGTGCCGTCGCCTGGGCGCAGTGGAGCCAAGCTGTATGCCACCTGGACTCTAGTCCGACCGTGGTGGCTCCGCTTGGGGGTTGTGTCCACCCCTCCCCGGGGTGCCGAAAACACGTGGGACCTCCCTTAGGTCCCTCCGTAACTTACGGTGTAGCCCCCACAATGGTTTGAGGTGCTTTCGGACTCAAACTCGAACATATTCACGCTTTTTGACATGTTTTGAGTGTGAGGTTCACTGAGTCATCGCCCAAACCCATCAGTTGACGGTCTAGGAAGGGGTTGGGATCATTTTACA
This sequence comes from Magnolia sinica, assembly GCF_029962835.1. Taxonomy (NCBI): domain Eukaryota; kingdom Viridiplantae; phylum Streptophyta; class Magnoliopsida; order Magnoliales; family Magnoliaceae; genus Magnolia; species Magnolia sinica. The sequence goes on from NC_080588.1 coordinate 52,359,076, forward strand.
TGATCTTATATGCCTCCGGGGTGAAATTCAATGGTTAGTTTTGCTTTAACGGTCATATGACCACAGACGGGTGAAACTTGGAATCCTATGATCATTTCTACATTTCATCGGCCCCTCCTAAGTCAAAGTATGTTAGTGTGCATCATGTGTCCATAATCTAGGTCCATTTTAATCCAAATCATGCTCTGATACCAACTTGTAACCTAAACATTTATAGTCTGCACCTTTTGCCGGTAGACTCGTATCGAACTCAGTTCGAACACTACGCCTTCATCTAAGGCACAACGACAACCTATAGTCATGAAATAGGTTAGCTATTTCATCACTTTATCTATTTGGATCCCTAAAATAGATTAGGATTAGGATTTCTTACCAAAGAACGGAATCGAAATCGCCGGAATAGCGATATGGGAAGGATGATTCGGCACGTGGAGCGGTGGGATTGAATCCCAGCAACGATCCCTCACTCTCTCTCTCACTTTCTCTCTTTTTCCTTCTCTTTCTTCTCTCTTCTCTCTCCTAGGATTTGAAATTTGGATGGAATGAGAGAGGGGTGGGTAAAGGTCCTTATATAGGCCTAAAATTGGACTCAATGGCCCCAGGGCCATGGTATACTTAGGTTATAGCCAAAGAGCGGCCGTTTCGGTCCAACGGAGCTCATCTGGAGGCCCATTTTCTGCATACGATCCAGAGAAAATTTCTTGACATTGGATCTAGGTCAAGTTAAGTTTTCAGTCCAATCGAATTTATGGATCGACCACGGAGGACTTGTTTCAGTTCAACGGCCATCGACACTCGATTAGGGCCACAAGTACACTGACATGTGTTGAAAATTTTCCCTGATCTAAGGGTGTAGTCGGGTCAGAATTTGATGGTCTGAACCCTTAGATTTGGCTTACAAGCGAACGGCCCAATTAACTTAAGTTTGAGTTCATTTTCCAAAGATATTCGCGTTTCTCACACACTTCGCTCCAGGCTCAAGTTGTGCATTTTTGGATACTATTAGGACTTGATTTACGAGATGCTTGTCAAGCCCAGTAAGGTGGTCATAATCGTATAGCTTTGCGTTAATCGGACTTTTGACGCACGATCCAAGTTCGATATGGAGTTTCATGATTCTCCCAAGAGCAACTGGATTTTGAGATTGATCCTAGGTTTTTAAGTAATGTAGAGTTAGCGATCCTACTTGTTTTGGGTCTTACAAATCGTATAGAAAGCGGTTTAACTAATCTACCGGCTAATTCGGTTTAGTACTTAATTAATTTTCGTCTGATTTCTAAAGGATTCAGTCCTTAGTGATTTCTGCCTAAGGTGGTACTTGGGTCTTTGTATGGATATTTTCGAGACGTTACAGCTACCGTCAAGCCTTGTTGGTGATTGGCTGTCCACAGGCGGGTAGTGAGGTCTCTTATACTCGCTGGGCTGTGCGAATAGGGAGGAGGCAGTTTATGTGGAGTGTACTTGACCCCAGTGATTTCACCGAGAGGAACTGTATTGATATGTGGACTTGATTTGAGGATTGTCATGATTTCATTGCATATTGCATATGACATTTGACTATATAGGCCCGTATTGCTTAGTCTTGGGATGGCTGATGGTATTTTGCATTGAGTTGCATAACCTTTAGTTGGCAGATGGTATTCCTGCCTTGCATTTGCATAGCCTTGTTATGGTTGTTGGTATTCATGATCTTGCCACACATTCCGCATACTCTGATATTGCATTCATGGCACCTGTCTTACACACACTTACACCGCCCTCTAAGCTTTCTATAAGCTTATGTACAATTGATGCGTGCAGGTGATTCTAGGTAGTGAGTAGGAGCAGGAGCAGGAGTTGCCTGAATCTTTTGGAGTTTTTCTTTTTAGCCTTTGTATCTTTCTCTTTCGAACCTTGTATTGTAAAAAGTTTTAATTCTTAGTGGATTTTGTAATAGTATTCCAGTAGTTATTTTCTGTGGTTATAATCTTGGTTATATTGCTTAAGGAACACACTTATGTTATAGAAATCCTCCTTGTGGGATCTCAGAATCGGGACCTGGTGAATGGGCGCCTCTGAGAATGGGGTACTATGAAGGCTGTCGATGTCGGATTCGGCGATCGAAAATTTTGTGAGCTCGGTTTCCGAGTTTGGGGCATAACACGGGGTCTATCATCAATGAACATTGGAAAATTAGACTTGTTAAACGATTTTAACCATCCTTTTGGTGTCCAGCAACTGTAATTAATAGGCCTCATTTAAGGCCCATGAAATCCGTTAAACTGTTTTGAGTAAAAATGAATTGACCACATGTACAAACTCGAAGACTAAATTAATTCAGGGTAGTAGATTTTTGCATGGATTGTGATATGCAATCATCATTTAAGAAGAATTATTATATATGTCACCATTCCAAAAGCTTATAAATATACCCGCTGCCATGAGTAAAGGTACACACAACAAATATCTCGATTCTTTTACTCCTCTTGTGAAACTACTTGACTTAGGCATCAGAGGGTACCTTGTTTTCTAATAAATCACGGGTACTCTGATTAACCGGAGGTGAGGCAGGATTGACCAGATTTCTGCATCAACAAAAATAATTAATAGAAAATGATTATTACGTCTAAGGTGCATACTCCTACCCTACCATGCTTGGCCCTTTGCCTTAAGAATTGAATTGGGGTATATGTTGTGGTTCGATTTTTCAATTTGGTCATGTGATAAGTACGGAGATACCAAAATTGAATTTGCTGCACAATTCAAATCAAACAACTATGACCCTAAGCGTCGAGATAAACATACACATAATATATGATCGAGATCGAATGAGATCGGCTATCTATTCAGTTACTCGCTCAGTATGTAAAGACGATCAGGTAATATTCAGATAATAGGAATTGTTCTTTGATGATGTATTACACATTTGCCTTTCGTATGAAAGAACTTTTTTAATAGAAATAAAAGATCAAAAAATGAATTCTTACAGTCAGTCGTAGAGAGCAACTGCAAAACACCTTCTTATATGGAGAACTGAATCCAACATTTGAGCATAGATTCAAATTATAGCTAATATTGTTAACTTTAACACTATGGATTACATTATACAATTTAAACAACATTCGAAAAGTAAATGATTACACTAAGAAATGCAATTGACTAGCAAAAAAGTTAAAGTAATCACACTAAGGAATATAAATGACAGATGAGTGAATGGATAATTGGAAGACATGTTTGTCTGGGTTTAATTGGATTGGTTTGAAACAAAAAATTGTTGCTAAATTCTTCTACTATTTATAGTCTCAATTCGACCATCTAGATACTTTCCACATTCTGACTGTTGCTGTAACCGTTTAAGACTACGTGGCCTTCATTGTTTCTACTCTTGTCATCAATTTTCTAACCGTTTTTACACGATCATTATTTAATCGACTATATAGATGACGTGTCATTGCTTGATGTACTCCAGCTACATTATTATAAAATCCTCTTCATATTCTCCTACAAATTTTCAAATACACCACGCAAATCCATCCAAATCACACATAACTCACTTTTGTTAGCAGACGCAAGAATTGATGACAATGGAGATAAGCAGTATAAAGCGTGGGAAACAATGCAAGAAATGTACTATACAACGGGTACCTGTATAGCATGGCAACAAAACCCTTGTGAGGTGGGAGCGGATGAGGTGAGGTAGGGATAATTCTTTTACCCATGGTCTGAAAATGAGTTAAATCCAAATCTTAGGTAAATCACACAGCAAGGATTGAATTCCAACCATTAAAAACTTCCTAAGGGCCACAAAAGTATTGGATCGAGCCGTTGTTTGTATCTTCTTTCGATACAGGTCCGTGTGACCTTATTAGCAGGTTTGATAACAAATACACCTTACAGTTGGCTATAATAATTTTTAATGATGGTTGTTCAACCACACTGTTTTCCTGTGGTGTGGTCCACCTGAGATTTAGATCCACCTCATTTTTAGGTTCATACCATGAGGTGGCAAAATAGATGTACAGCATGGATATACAACATATGCATCAAGGTGGGCTCCATGATTAGGGCCTCACCCCACTAATCTTTTACCCCTGCCTCACCTAATCCGCGTCCTCATGAGGTCGACTTCTTGTCGATGTACAATCATTCTGCTCCACTCACCAGGTGGTGCCACGCATGTACGTTGAATGTGGCGCATACATTCTTTAGATGTGCGGACGACCTGATCAGTAAGCAGACCTGCCTTTGAGCTGAATCAAGTCACCAGTGGTCCCACTTAATGGATGTACTAGATTTGACACTCTTGTGCACGGTCGACTGTTTAGAGAGCGTACGAAGGGCGTCTGTAGATGTGGGGTCAAAAATAGCATTCCACGTTTTGTTTGGTGATGATGAGGAAACAATAACAAGTGGCACGGTTGTTACAACGAGTAGGAAATCTGTAAGACCAACACGAAAAAGGATTGCTCTGAGATCTGACTAAAAGATCCTCAATGAATCCTAATGTTTTAAATATCAGTTTGATTCGAGTAATATTTAAAGCATGGTTTTCAGACTGGGCGACTCCGCTAAGTTGAGAGTGTTTCTGCCAGACTCGCCTGAGTTAGAGATGGCTATGGGCATCCAACCTAATCAGGTAGGACCAAATACGAATCAGGCTTGTCCGAGTCATATCAAGCTCGCCCGAGTCTTAAAACCATGATCCAAAGTCTATTCAAGCTGATCTTTCTATTTCCCCACCATCCAGGTTTTCTTGACATTATCAACAAGTTGGATGGAAAACAAATATTAGATAAATCTTATTGTTGATGTCTTAAATCTGTCAATAATAGGGTCTGTCGATGCCATCGGCAAGCCACTCGATGTCATCGAGCAAAAGTCGATGCCAACGACAGATGTTCGATTTCATTAAGAAAATACATAAATTCCCATATTGGTTGCTAGAACATTTTAGTGTTGCTACTCAATGTCATCGAAGTAAGTTTGATGATATCGAGGGTCGTCCATGGCATAGAAGGTCTCATCGAATATGTGCACAGAATTATTTCCTATTCCGATTGTGATAGTACATATATCGAGTGAAATCGGGATTAGGGAGTGAGAGAAGTGTTCTAAGGCTTTTTAATTTGTTCTAAAGGTTTCGAAGGCATAGTTAAGGGTTGTAAAGGTGATACGAGACTTGTTCGAATTGGTAAGACTCTATCTCTTGTAATTTCTGCTTTCATAGTGCATTACTCATCACTTTGTGTCATGGTTTTTTCCCGCAAGGATTTTTTCACATAAAATTCATATTTTTATTATTTTCTTTCAAAGTTCTCAAGGAGTTCATCTCCAGAAGGGCTTGGATCTTGTCGAGGTTTGCCTCTCTTCCTCTATGATTAACTAGGAAGCCGAGAAATTTTCCTAAGCTGATGTCGAAAGTGCACTTGTTCGGGTTCAATTTCATCCAGTACTTTCTTTGGATCATGGACATGTCCCCCAGGTCTACCACATGATCTGTCACTTTAGTGCTTTTAACGAGCATGTCAATGACGTAAACTTCGATCGTACTACTGATCTGTTTGGCAAACATCTTATTGAGGAGGCGCTGGTAAGTCACTCTAGCATTCTCCAATTCAAAGGGCATGACTTTGTAACAATAAAGTCTTTTATCGATGACAAAGGTTGTCTTCTATTTGTCGTGCATATGCATGACGATTTGATTGTATCCTGAGTATGCATCCATAACGCTGAGAAACTCGTGTCTGGCAATGCTATCAACTAACTGGTCGATCTTCGGGAGGGAAAAGATGCCTTTCAGGTGTGCTTTATTCGAGTCGATGTAGTCAACACACACTTGCCATTTTTTACTGGCCTTTTTTAATAATACGACATTCGCTAAATAATCGGGATAATAGATCTCCTCGATGAACCCGGCCTCGTGGATTTTGTCGACATCTTCACCAATAGTTGCATACCTTTCCGAGTCGAACGCACGTCTATGATTAGGGTCGATGTTTAGTCGATTAACCATCACTTACGGGTCTATGCCGAGCATGTCTTGGTGAGACCAGGCGAAGACGTTAGCGTATTGCCTTAATAGGTCGATGATCTCAACCTAGTGTCTTGGTTCGAGTAGCGATCCAACCTGTACCCTACAGGTCAGGTTGCTCTCGCAAAGTCATATTTTTATGAGGTCTTCCATTGGTGACCCCCTTTCAGTAGACTCTTCCCACGAATCCAGGGAGGTGATGTGCATCGTCTGTTAATGTTGCGCCTTTACTTAAAGCATTGTCGAGTACCATTATCGAGCCTCATGTCGATCGCCCTTGACTTGGCCAACACTGTGCTTAGTTAGAAATTTCATTGCAAGGTGATAAGTGGATACCACAACTCTCATAGTGTTTAGAGACAGTCTACCCAATATTATGTTGTAGAATGAAGAACAATCAACTATGAGGAAGTCGATCATGGTCATGGTCTAGTTAACACCTTCGTTGTCGGTTACAGGTAGTAAAATGCTTCCTTCAGAGGTCAAATTATCTCTTGCAAAGCCAGCAAGGGAGTCTAGGCAAGTCTTAATCTAGATCTCTTGACCCCTATCTTATCGAAAGCAATAGCGAACAAAATATCAGTCGAGCTGCCAGTGTCAACTAGTATCTAGTGTACCTTTTGGTTAGCCACAATCATGGTGACCACCAAGACGTTGTCATGCGGGTGATAGTCCTTAGGCATCTTCCTCTATGAAGGTCAAGTTACATGAGCTCAGCATTTGTTCCTTTATAGTCCTACTAGTAAGGTAGACGTGATGCTCCTTCTCATTATTTCTCACGCTTCGAGCATGTGCTCGGCGTGCCCCTGTTCAAGTCTCCACCATCGGCCGGTCCTCTGAATACGATGCATATCTCACCTATTGCTTGGTTATTATTTTGGTTGTCGAGTCACTTTGATTGCCTAGTTGGTCAATTATCCATTTCTTTGTCGACGAACTCTCATAGATGTTCCTTTTGGATGAGGGACTCGATTTCTTCATTTAGGTTAAAACACTCCGTCGTATTGTGACATGATCTTGATGGAAATAACAATATTTTCTCGTCTCTTTTCTCGGAGTTGGCCTTCATCTTGCTTGGCCATTTTATGATTCTTTATCACGTACTTCCATAAGCACTTGCTCTGGCCTAATGTTCAAGGGAGTGTAGGAGCGAAAGTGGCTTTCCGGTCGACGACTAGTATGTAACGCCTCAAATTTTTACAGTCTAAGTACATACTCGTGCCCCGAGAATTTCGAGTGTTAGTAAAGTAATAATTAGATGCTTTAAAATCGGCTTTTTTTTCTTTTAGATCACATCTTGTTACCTTTACGAAGGTACACATTCATAAGAACAAAATCATCTGTGCTTATTCTTTCTTTAAGACATAAAATTCAGCTAATTGTCTAATGCCCTCTTTAATGTGAGCTTATTACATTGTTCAAACCATGCAGCAGAAAATAAATAAAACTAAACATAAAGTTATCTCATTCTTTATTCGAACTAATCTTCCTTAGGGAGATCGTCATCCGTATCTTCAATCTGTACATCACTTGCATCATCTATATGGTTGAAGAGGGTCAATGCCCTACTCATAGTGATGGTTATCCTTTAATATTAAAAATAATTTAAGAGATTCATAAGAATAATGTGAGGGTTCTGATCATCTTGTACTCCACACTACGAGTGGTATCGGTATGTGCAACCAATATATATATATGAATGCATGCTTAGAAAAATGTGTGCGGTCCATCATATATATTGATCATCACAATGTGAAATATATTTCATAGAAAATCCAGCTCGCCCCGCATCCCATACTATGGAGATTCGTCTACGTATCCAACACTATCGTGAATTTACGTGAACACCTTAAGACGGCACAACACACAGATCAGATGAATTACGTGAACGATTTGTTCATAGAGCGACTATTTGCGACATCCAATCCCGGAAGTGATGTAACATACATTGCGAATTACTTACATCGATTTGTGCACCACTATCCAAAATTCATGGAATTACATGTCGACCAAGAGGGTCACTACCCAGAGCTCATTACGTCCATAATAAAATATATGAACTACTATATATGAGGCCTATAACACATCACTTGCATCAATAGAGAAATAAGTTGAACCATGAGGGTTTTGAAATTCCAAGACACATGCTCAAGCCATAAAGGAATGTAGCATAAGGCTAACCTAATAAAGGAGAAAAGTGGCATTAAGTTATCTCAATAAAAAGAAGAGTATCAAATAGGCTAACTCAACAACAATAAGGGGAGATGAGCAAAAGGCCAACTCAATATAGAGTGGAAGCCTGTGTCGCTCTCAAAATAGGTAAATAGCAAGGCTTGTATCCATTACCCCTACATAAATTTATAAAAATCAGGTATAATTAAAATCATACCTTAATCATAATTCCTAAAAAGATAAATAATTCATAATGGTCCATCAATCAATTGCATGAAAAATCATAGTAATATAAAAGTATGTAAAAACAAGATAACTCATATCAACTCAAATTAGTGTAAGCTTAAAGGAATTCCTCACCTTATCCTTAGATCTAAACCCTGGGTAGATCTCAATGTAGGAAAGCTTCTACATGAATCACGACATCGCTTGAACAAGATGGAGACACCACACGTGTAAAGAAGGAAGAGGATGATGGACGTCTAGACTTCTCTTTATCTTTCTCTTTCCTCCTTAAAAGTTAGGAGGTGGTATGTGAGAGGAGAAGGGGATGCACACTCCTTTTATAAAGGAGTGGGTATGTGGGAGGGGGTGTGTTTCACATCCCACTTGGATTGGGTTTCTCCAATTTGACCTTTTCTAGTCATCTCTCTTTAAATCTAATTCATCTAGTGTGTTGGGGTCATCGAATAGAGCTAGGGTATATAATTTTCTTAGTGATCCGAAATTTATATTGGTCTATCTTGAAAATTCTCCTAACAAGTGCCAAAACAATCTTGATCTTAATTAACGGTCCACAATTAATGATCAGGGCCCAATTTTGGGCAAAATGTATAGTCAAGATAGGTAAAAGGTTGGACAAAAGTTGGTGGTTGATCAATGGTAAAAAAAGACCTAAATCTAAAATTTCACCTTTTGCTCCAAAAGGAAGGAATTAGAATCAAGGCGGTCATCATTCAATGGTGTAGGATCATAAATCGAGGTCTAAATTTTATATGATATCATAGTCATATGAAGCCAAAGTATGGTCCAAATTTATGTTACGATTAATGGTGCAATGTGGGTCAATCGGAAGCTCTAGATTTAGGAAGAGTTTGTATGCCTAAAATGAATAATTTCGCGGTTAAGTAAAATTATACCAAGTGGGGTTCTCATATTTCACACTTGTTCTATATGATGGAAAATTCAAGTCATTCATATGAAGAAAAATATCCTACTACGACTACCCATGACCTTTCTTCACTCGATGGACACCAAAATCAATGGTTAAGGGGATGATTTGTCAATTGGGCCACTTTTATAATGATCTAAAGGTTAAAATTCGATGTGTATGGTTATTTTATGATAAATAGGCATGGTATAAAATTTCACATAAAACAAATCTTGAGAACTATGTGATCTAAAATTCAGGGTATAAGTTAATGGCATTAAGTATATACAATTTTGCCATATTTTATTTCTTCAACTTCCACAATTCGTAATGTCGGCCTACACCATCCAAATGCATTGAAATTTAACAGACATTCTTTATTTTTCATTCTCTTTCCATCGCCCCATTTTGGGCCTCGATAGCTTTACAGATAACCAAGATACCTTTTTAATGGGCTATATTGCCCAAGGTCTAAGTCAACGCTTTCATATATATAATAAAGAAGTCAGCCGATAGTTATGACATATACCTTATTATCTTTGAATTGAGTAGTTCATTCGAATATTTAGGCAGCCCGTTTGACGGATCCAAATATGATGGACGGTCAGATGACATGTTAAAAATATGAAAACTTGATAGTTAGTACTCTGATTGTGTATGTAGGTGGGTGCACGGTCATTTTTATAAAAAAATGTACATAAGTAGATTTTTTGAGTGATTAAGAGGTAAAACATATATACCGTTAGATTCAAGTGACTTGTTCACATGTGTAAGTTTTTCAAATTGTAGTCCTGATGGTGGGTTAAACATATTCATAGGTGGTAAACAAGATGAACGGATTAGCATCTTGATTCGATACATGTACGAGCGGATGTAGAGATCGGATAGTTAGTTTACCATGATCGGGTAGTCCAAACTCAAAGTGGACGGTCATATATCTTTATCTAGTGGTGAATAGTTGATTGAATGGTTGGTTATGATGAACAAGTGAGAATACTTGGATATATGATGATCTTGTCTTAAAAATCAACGGTTGGATGACTTGATCTATGGATAAAGATTATTCCCAATGGTTAAATTTAGGTTAGAGAATAGATGTAGGGTTATGATAGGCTAAATTGGTGACATACACATGTATATAATAAATTAAGTTTCATGGCAACAGTTGAGAACTTTCAATACTCAGGTATTGAAAAGTTCGAGGTGTTACATGGTATGCTCGCCTATGTTTTAGAAGTTCGAGGTGTTACATGGTATGCTCGCCTATGTTTTAGTCGTCCTCCCTTTTAAGTAATCATGAGAAGGTGAGTTAACGGTTTTCTTATGTCTTTCCCACCAATGAACTAAGTAATGAAGGCCTTGCTGAGCTGAGTGAAGGAGTTGATGGACTTTGGCTTCAGGTGTCTGTACCATTTCCGTGCTGTCGTTGACAAGGTCAGGGAGAATTCTCTGCACGTCATGAGCCAGAACCATCGTGAAGTTCTATTTAGGGTCTAAAAGACTCTAGGTGTTTAGGTCGGATCTCCTGACCCTGTGTAAGGGGTTATTTGGGGCATCCAAAACCTAAACGGTAGTTGGGATCTCATGATATCATCAGTGAACGGGGGCTCAACTTCCTTAAGCATAGCATCGATAGAGGTAGGGGCTCTTTCCTGGTATGCCTGCTGGATGTCTCCGAGTTGATCTCAGATTTTCTTTTGCTCTGCCTCGCATAGAACTTTGCTATCTGCTATCACTTTGGGAGCTTCCCACACCTTCTCTTTTTTTTTTCTTTTTTTTTAAAGAGTGTGAGACATATCGGACTCCGCAAGCTCGGTCGTTCCCATGGTCTGTGTGAGGACACACCTGCTTCATGTTGGTCAATCCTTTACCGCATATGAGTCGTGAGGTACTTGCAGAGGTCGCGATTGCTCGGTTGTTGCCCCCAATTCTATGCTTGGTTAGGGAATGGATGTTGTCTCTCCAATATTTGCATAATCTGATCGACATTACCGGCCAAAGCCTTGACTTGGTTCTTTAAAGAGACGACTCGATCCCCTTAGTTCGGGATCTTTGTGGACTGTCGGGGAAGGGGGTCAGGTTGAGGATATGATTATGGTGTCCAAGGGCTCTCAGGATGTTCTTTCGGCATTGGGATTGGTTTAGTAATGGCAGCCAGAGCTCTTCTTTTTCCATTAGCCATCACAGAGTGAAGGGAAAAAGAGGATGGGTTTCCTTGACATAAGGGGAACTTCTGAATGGCTTTGTTGTCGTTCCCACAGGCGGTGTCAAATTGCTACTGCTTAAACCTGGTTGATCTTTTCTCACTTCCTGCGAGCCACTAGGTACCTACAATTTAATGGAGAATAAGAAGACACTCGAGGCGCCGGTTGTGGCTGGGGACCCTCCGATGGCTAAGCCAGGTGTATGGACTCACAATAGGCGTAGTAGAATCAGGATAGTTGTGTGCCTTTTCCTTGAAGAGGATGATGTATTTATAGTTGCTCTTAGGTAATTCATGTATTCGAGTATATCTATAAGATACACTAGAGGGGCCCGTATTGAAACCGGGATCTATTCTCGAATATTTCTCCGATTATGCCTCTATTAGCGTGATCTTTGGTTGAAACTTCACTGAGGAGTCCCGCCCATATACGCTGCATGATTCTATCTGGATGTTTCTGTTCCAAGCTCAAGGTCGGTATCCGAGGTCGAGGTCAGCATCTGACCCTGAGGACAACATCGGAGGTCGAGGTCATCATCTAAGGTCAAGGTCATTGTCTGAAGTCAAGATTGAGGTCGGTATTTGTAGTCAAGGTCAGTAGGTCTGTTGATGAATCTTGTTTCCAAACTGGTTTAACTTTTTCAGCTCGGTCACTGAGTCTTCTTACTCGGCTCTTCTTCTTTAGCATTTTGGTAGTTCAGGGAGTTTGTTCTGATGGTCTCATTGCCATGAGTTTCATACATTAGGTCAGCTCGATTTTACTCATAACAACCATGCAAATACATGTGAAAATTCCTTTCTAACCTAAGTTCTAAAACTCAGTAAAAACTCAACAAGAGTTCGAGCCAAGTTATCGTGAAATTCTTCTCTAAACCTAATTCAGTCAACTTGGGCTTATGGACTTTTTAAAGAAGAAAGTAATAAATGAGTCTTGAACCTAAGACATTAAGGACTCATTTTGATACGACTCCAAAAGTAACTTTCAAAAAATTAAAAAAAAAACTCATGTAAATGAATAAGTTACTTTTTTCACATGAGTTAATTTAACAACTATTATTGTAAAAGAAACTCATGTGATGAACTTTACCAATTCCGCAAGGTTTTAGTTTTTTCTTTTCAACTTTTAACGTCTTACTCTCTCTCTCTCTCTCTCTCTCTCTCTCTCTCTCCATGTGATGAATGGTGCATATCAAAGGAGGCCCCATGCAAGGCCCTCACGGTGGATAGTCCATATTAGGGGTGTCAATGGGCTGGGCTAAAGCTTGAAAAATCAGAAATTTGAATAGGGCTGGCCCGAAACAGTTCAAAATTCGGGCCGAGACCTACCCTAAGCTCGGCCCATTGACAGCCCTAGTCCACATCAAAGGTGGGCCTCATATTATGAATGCCCCACATCAAGGTGAGCCCACATAATGGATTATCCATACAAAGGTAGGTCCCTAATGATGAATGGCCTACATCCAAAGTGGGCCTCACATGAGAGACAACCAACATTGACGGTGGGGCCCACATAGACGATCTATATCAAAGGTGGGCTCCACATGAGGGGCGGTGGATATTAAAGGTGGCTTTATATAATGGACAATAACATTAAAGGTGAGCCCAACATGATGGATGACCCACAACAAGGTGGGCCCCACATAATGGATGGTCGACGTCAAAGGTTGACCCCAAATGATGAATAACCCACATACAAAGTGGGTTCTACGTGATGGACAGCCCATATCAAAGGTGGGGCTCACATGATGGACGATCCAAATCAAAGGTAGGCTCCACGTGATGGGTGGTGGCTACTGAAACTGGGCCCCACATGATGGAAATTTTATTTTGATGGTGGGCCCCACATAATGGATAACCCACATCAAGGTGCGCCTCACATAATAGATATTCCACATCAAATTTGTCAATGATGAATGACCCACATACAAGGTGGGCCCCGTATGATGGATGGCCCGCATTTGATGTAGAGTAGGTCGCAAACACTTTCATGGCAAAGATGGCCAAGAGAAGGCCCGATCGAAGGTGGAAATGATCCGGACCATCAAAACCGTAAAACAGTCATATCTCATAAACTAGGATGAGTTTTTCGACATATTATATATGATTTTGAAGTAGGAAAGCTACTTAAGCCAACCAACCCTACTACAACAAGTTTCCCATGCCAGATTTGTGAGATTCCATCAGAGCGATGGTCAAAAGTCCCATTTATTTTCATTTTTACTATAAATAGTAAATTTTAGGTTGAGTATAAATTTTGATCCTTTGAGTTGTAGGAGTCATGCCCAACATGAAAGGGCTTAGAAAAGTTAGGAGAATAATGTGGTTGGGCTAAATTGGACACTTACTATTTTTGGCCGAAAACCATAAAGTCTAGTAGGAATGGAGGTCGTCTATAAATAGTAAGTTTACTATTTGCAATAAGTTACGTTTTTAGGGTGTTTTAGTTGGAGTCTAAGTCTAAAACTTTGTCCTAGGTTTGAGCTCATTATTTAAAGGGTTGCAATTTCATTTTTTATTCATTGATCAAATTATTTCGAATTTATTAGGAATTATTCCTCCTTTTATCCCTCATGGATTCGAGGAAGCTCTGTGAGGAATCTGAATAGCTCTGTGGATTTGGAGTAGTTATTCCCTAAGAAAGACAGTAATCGAACTCATCATGTCCCTCCCTACATCAATTGGTATCACAGTGAGGATTCCTTGAGCTGATAACAACTAATGGCGGAATTGACCAAAATCCTGTGGACAATGATCTAGAGATTCATTATTTATCGAAAAGAATTGAAGCTTTCCATCGGGAGAGTCAGTTAACCATGCAAGGGCTGTATGCCACCCTTGACCGTGTTGTGGATGAGCTAATTTTTCCTCGAGCCCGAGACAATGCTTAGTCGCTCGTGATCGTTGAACACCATAACCTTGATTTCCATAAATCACTTCCGGAGGTAAATCATATGACTATCTTAAATGAGTCGAGCTCCAGCAACGAGGACATCGTTGCCCGATGGCCGGTCCATGGAGACAATCGACCAGATCATATTAAAAGAGATTATTGAGGTAAGGTCGAACTTTTCAATTTTATTGGCTTATTGTGTATAGAAGACTTCCTTGATTGGTTAGTCGAAGTAGAGTGGTTTTTTGATTACATAGACGTGTCAGAACATAAGGAAGTAAAGTTGGTTGTGTTCAAATTGAAATTCAGTGCTTCTGCATAGTGGGAGCAATTACAATTCTCACGTGCCCGAAAGAATAAGGTGCCCATCTGATCATCGCCGTAGATGAGATGCCTTCTTCGATCATGATTCCTCTCTAGTGATTACGTGTAGTTCTATAAATACTAAAAATACTGGCAGGGGAATCGTACTGTCACAGATTACACTAAAGAATTCTAGTAGTTGAAAACACAATGGTTTGTCAGAGACTGAATCATAAAAGGTAGAACGATTCATAGGCGGTTTACGACCAGATCGAGTTCAAATGCACTCAGTTGGGACCATCGATGAATCGGTTCAGTTGGCAAGTAGGGAAAAAATGCATCATGTAGTAGTCCATACTCAGCCTTATCCTTCGACTTGGCCCCCCATGATGGGTCCCATGTATGATTTAATACTGGCCAAAGGAAAGGAACTACTAGGAGGGCGTTCTCAACTTCCTACAACCACAAACCGTAACATGGGGAGCAGTCCATCTAGGCCTTAATGTGTAGCGCCCACAATAGCAGGTTCGTGCAGGATTCCAAATCCTTATGGTCAATGAAGGTCGAACAATTGTTATTGCTGTGGCCAACCGGACCACTTATCAAACACATGTCCTTAATGCCCTGCAACCCACTTAACCATTAAAGAATGGGGCACTAAAGGTGAGGCGGTGGAAGAAGGCCTCGAATTTGATGTTGATGAATAAGTCACTGAAGAAAGAGCTGGTGATGAAGAATGGTTAGCTGAGGATCATGATGAATCCTTGGTTGTAAGGAAATTATTGTACACTCCAAGGAAAGAGGTGCACTCGCAATAACACAATATATTCTATATGCAGTGTACCGTCAATAACAAGGTCTATGATGTAATCATAGACAATGACAGTAGCGAGAACATTGTCTCAAAGGTTATAGTGGACAAGTTACGACTACCTATGACAAAGCATCATTCCCCTTACTCGATTGGTTGGATAAAAAGGGTGAACAAAAATAATGTAACTGAACAATGCACTATCTTATTTTCAATTAGTAAGACTTATAAAGATTAAGTACTTTGTGACATGGTTGTTCACAATCCCAAGTGTAGGGTAGCGATATAGTAATAATCTCGGTGAGACCAAGGTAGAATCCACAGGGACTAATCTCGTGTGTATTCTGAAAGCAACTAGAAGTAGAACTAGAAGAAGATGTAAATCTAAATCTGAGAATAAATGGAGTAATTATGAGGGATTTAACTAAAACTTGTAAATTTAAAGGTGGGAACTAGGGTTTCCAAGGATCCACATGTAGGTTCTTAGGATGTTACCTCGCTTGATTCAAGGACACAACTGGAATCAGAGTCCTATTATATCTAATTGGTAAGAAGAGATTTGTCAGATCTTTGAACATCTCATGGATATAATCATCAATGGATGAGAGATGTGAGGATTTGGAAGTGATTTCATTACCTAATCATGCCCAGGAGACAAGACAAACAACAGGATTTACCATTCCCACAACCAATCATAAGAGAATTGTGAAGGTTATGAAGGATTCCATCATCCTACCATGCCCAAGGGACTATGGCAAACAACTGGACTTGCTAATTTCACAATCTCAGTTCAGGAAAAGAATATATTCAAAGCAATTGCAGATCTATTATAATTTGTCACAACAAACCATTAACAACTAAAAATATTTCTTATAATCAAACTAGAATCCAAGAGAGTTCAACAAAACCTGAATCAAAATAAAGCTAACATCCCAATCACGCTACAAGCTTCACCTCTTAGCCCTAGCTAAGAGGTTTAGCCAACCATAAATATGATTGGATCTAAAACCCTAGAAGAAAGAATGAAAAACTAAGGAAGAAAGAAGAAAAATGCTTGGCAACGACTCTTTACCCTTGTGCTTCGCTCCTCCAAACCCTAGATTGATTAGATTGATCCCCAGGGATGCCCTGGGGACTCCTATTTATAATTGTGCAACACCTCCTTTCACACCTCTTTGGAAAAATTTGAAAACTATCTCAAATTTACGTACTCTGCGTAACTTCGTGCGATTCATTTGATGACATCGAACAGGCTTCGATGTCATCGAAGGTGTCTTTTATACGTGTTTTTTTCATACTTTTATAGCTTCATCCAGACTCTGCGACCTTTTATGTCATCGAACCTACCTTTGATGTCATTAAAGAGGCCTTTGATGTCATCAAACATTGTTCGAGGAATCGATAATGTGTCCAAAATAGTCCAGAGAGTTATTCCAATTTCTTCAATAAATTTGATATCATCGAAGAGACCTTCGATGTCATTAAGCAGATCTTTGATGTCATCGAGGAGTGCTAATTGAAAATAGTGCCCAATATGTCTAGCAAGTTTTGTTGAAATTCCATAGAAAATTCGATGTCATTGAGCAAAGCTTCAAGTCATCGAAAAATGTCTTCAATTTGTCCAGCGACCAACTCGATTTTCCTTCATAAATTTGATGTCATCGAATGTGTCAGCGATGTTATCGAATGGTATTCAATGACACAGTTAATGTGACTTCTGTACTTGTTCTTTCAACTTCTTTCCTTCTCCACTTGGTTTTCTTGAATCTTAGGACGTTGAAATCTTCAATATTTGTCTCCTAAGATCAATTCTTTGCATTGGTGATCTTTGTGTCAAATCCATGCTTTTAGCACCTTTTCCAATCCAAGCTCTTAAATTTACTTTGCAACACAAAGATGAGTAAAATATGATATTAAGCAGTATCATGTTCGTAAAACCAAGATATCAATGGGGTTTAATATGAAATATTTGACCCTCAACACAATTCCCAACTAGCATTTTGCTAGTCCTGAGCAAAGTATGCATAAAATAAATCTCAATGCTTAAGGTCAGAAATCTTTTTAAAAAAAAACAATCTTTTTACACTCAAGTATGAATGGGTAGAAATAAGATATGAAAGTGAGATTTTGAAAACCTAGAACCAAATCACATAAGCAACTAATCAATAAGTTCTTTGTCCATTAAATCGAAGCATAATTCGTATATCAAGTTTTTCAATGTGCTTAGTGAAAATCAACTTACTTCTCGTTGAATACTATTGATTCATCATGTTAGCCATGCTCATCACTTCAAGATCAGTTTGAAACTCAAGTACAGATTCCAAACTTATCCCATTTTCCTTCTTTTTTCAATTTTTTATTTTATATCGACGATTAATTTTTATTCATTCTTTTTATTTTTGCATTCTTTTCCAAATTTTTTATTCTTTTCATTTTTTTTCATGACCTCTTTATTAATCTCCTATTTTTTAACTGGTTCTTTTCTTCTTTCAGGGTGGATGGACTTCTCCAAACTCGATTCTCACCATCTATCAATGATTCACATACTAACAAATAGAAATTCTAGTACATCTTACAGAAGACAAATTGAATGTGTTTTGTGATTTAGATTAACATGATATTTAAACTACCTTTGTAAGACCCGTGTCTTAGTTCGTACTGTTCTGTTGGCTTCCGTGTTCCTTTCGGTCGAATTTCGACAACCCTCAACCTGTATCCAACGTTTGTGGGCGATCCTAAACTGGGTCCCGCATACCAAAGTCGGTTCGAACCGAAACTTCTCCCTTAGCGACCGCGCTATCATCGCGGTTCTAACACCATGACTCATGCACCGATTAAATACCTAGGTCAGAAGATGTGGGCCTGTATTCATTTTGAAGAAATGCTGTGCGTTGCAAACTTTGAGGAAATCTCTATGGCATGTCACATCAAATCAAGTCAAGTACACCACCTTACCTCCATGCCACCTCACCCAACAATAAGTAAAGTGGCCTCTCTCTCTCTTTTCCCACAAGTCAACCCTCTCTCTTCCCTCATCACTCCTCTTTTACAAGTTTTCAAATAAACCCATCCCTCTCTACAAAATTTTCAAACCAAATCATACCCCTTCATCTCCTTTCCTTACAACCACCACATCATCCCATCCTCTCTCTCTCTCTCTCTCTCTCTCTCTCTCATTTCTCAAACCTCCCAAGCAACCCCACAAGTCCAAGCTCCTCTCTCCCAAGCCAAGTGTAGCCCACCCTCTCATCTCTCATCCCCACCATCGAAACTCCATCATTCACCGTTGGAGGTTAATCATAGGAGCTAAGGAGGCTAAGGAAGCAAGGAGAAGGCCGATAGGTAGGTGATCCACCATTAATTCTCTCTTTAAGGGACCCACTTATGATGAGACCCACTTAATGTATGTGTTTGTGATTAAAGAGGGGCCCATAGTGGCGGGGTCCCTTCACTCCACCGATCTCTCTCTATTTCTCTCTATTTCTCTCACTCTCTCTCTCTCTCTCTCTCTCTCCCTCTTTTCATTGTGATGGTGTGGATCCCACAAATATGTGTGGATCCAGAAAATGGAGTCAATCCGATAATCAAGCAGGCCATACCATAAGAAATAGTGGGGTTAACCGTTAAAACCCACCTTGATGCTTTTATTTGCCAAAACACGCTGCATATCGGGCTCGATGGGTCAGTACCGAGCTATGGAATCCAATGGCTGGGTCAAATTTGTCTGAGGTGGGCCCCACCTACCAAAAATTGTAGAAAAAAATCTGGTGCAGCAACTGACGCTGCTACTGTCAGAATGCACGCAGGCAGCGCCTGCGCACTGACGTGTGGGCGGCTAGGCAGGGACCCATGGTCCTAGCCGTGGGCCCCACCATGATGTGGTTTGGACATCCACACCATGCATTTTGTCGGGTCCCCTCTAATAGTGGGCCACCCCAAAAATCGTCTGCACATGGGACTCAGGTGGCCCACACGGTAGGAAACAGTAGGGATTAGACGTCTGCCCTTGAAACCCTTTCTGGGTTTGCTGAAGTTTTGGATCAATACGAAATTTGTTTTTCCTCCTCAATCTAGGTCCACGTGACCTTATCAACAGATGGATGCAAATAAACATTTTGGTGGGCCCCTGGTCCGTGTGACCTTATAAATAGGTTGGATGCAAATAAACATTATGATGGGCCCTAGGTCTGAGTGACCTTAACAACAGATTCAGTGGAAAATAAACATTGCAGTGGGCCCCATGTCTGTGTGACCCTGTCAACAGATTGGTTGGAAAATAAATGTTATGGTGGGCCTCACGTGGGACCCACTGATGTATGTGTGCCACACCTTCCATCAGTGTGGCCCCCATCATGAGGTATGTGCTTTACCTATGCTGTCCATCCATATGGGACCCACCATGATGCATGAGTTTCATCTAAACCGTCCAACCATTTAAAAAGAAAATAAATAATAATAATAATAATTTTAAGGCTTAAGACAAAATTAAGACAGATTTATTTATCAAGTGGACCACATTGTGCGGTGAGGATTGAACGACTACCATTGACATCTTTTGGGACCTTATGATCAGATTGGATGGGAAATAACTGTTATGGCGGGCCTTGGGAATTTTTATGGTGGAAATTATTATCACCACTTACATTTGGGTGTGGCCCATTTGATATACATGTGGCCCACTGACCATATTTATGGCCCATTGATGAGGCCCACCTTGATTCGTATGAGGCCCGTGGTTGCGGCCGCCTTAATAGATATGATGCCCATGTTTGGGGCCCATTGTGATGTATGCAAGGCCCATGTGATTAGGCCCAACTTGATATATTTGTGGCCCGCCCACTGAGGCCCACTTTAATATATATGAGACCCATGGTCTTAGGCCCATTTGATGTACTAGAGGCCCATAGGTCAAGGCCCAATAGGACGTACGTAAGGCCCATTGTAGTATGGTTCCACCATGGTGTATGTGTTGTCCCTTATAACGGGCTATGCCTTGGGAGCAATGATGGTTTGATGTCCACATTGTAAGGATAATGTTAGTTAAATGTGTACATTATGACTCTCCCTAGGGCCCATTAAAAGGCCCATACTTGTAGCACGTAGGCCGTCTAAGCCCGTCTTCATTATGACAGAGCCCATCACCACATAACTTGTTTAGTATAAATCCATGATTCATGATCATACGCATCATATGTATGCCTGATATGAGGAATGACTGATTATAACATATGCCTCTGGGCAGATTGTTTATGGGCTCCCTGATAGGAGGAGTTGCCCCACATGAGCGCTCGGTACGTGCAGGATTGTTGCATGTCTGATAGTATGATTCATGCACTTGCATTTGTGTGATTGTGATTATTGTATGCCCTAGCGACATCAGGGCCATAGCCTCCACAGACACATTGTGGGTGGATAGATTGGATATCGAAAATATTGTTTCTAAGCATCGGGGCGTCATAGATGTCCCTGGGTGAAAATTTCTAAACCCGATGGTACCAGAGGATGACTCCAACATCGAGATCGAGTGGATGTATGAGCACACGAGGGCCAAATACTAGGGGCCGCATCTCCCACTGTGTCATGGTCGGTTGGAAAGGGGTGTGGCCTTACTCGCCAAAAGGTAAGGGCAATACTAGGCTGAGTTTGACCAGCTCGTGAATGGGTCCGCTATCGACGTGCCGGATAGGTATTAATAGACTATCAGCCAAACGGATAGTGAGGTTCCTTACGCTCGCTTGGACTGTGCGACTGGGAGAGCGGCAGTGCCATTTGTAGTATAGTAAACCCTGGTGATTATTCAGAATGAGAACTGTACTGATATATGATGAGGATTGGCATGCTTGAGTTGCATCTCGCATCGCATGGCCGTGTTATGGCCAATAACATTCATACCTTACACCGCATAGCCTTGGTACAGCTAATTGCATTCATGTACTCATCACCATGATTCCGCATTACTCTGACCTTGCATTTTGAGCACGCTTATATTGCGCACACACTTACACCACCCTTTAAGCTTTCTATAAGCTTATGCACAATTGATGCGTGCAGGTGACGCTAGGACGCAGCCGTAGCATTGGAGCAGCAGGAGCGTGCAGTCGAGCTTTTAGAGTTTCCGTCATTTGCATTATCTTATATTTCCCTTCAGACGCATTGTACTCAAAAGTTTTTTATCATAATAGATTTTGTGATGGTGTTCTTGTGGTTATTGTTCGTGGGTTATGCTTATGGTTATGCTCATTACGAATTAAATTGATATTAGAAATCCTCTTTGTGGGATCCTAGGATTAGAACCTGGTAAATGGGTGCCGGGAGCCAAGAACTACGGAGGCTGTCAGCACCGGATTCGGCAATCAAGAATTTTGCGAGTCTGGTTTCCGAGTTCGGGGCATGACAACCTCTTAATCAATTAAGCATAAGAATTTAGGTGATAAATTACTTAGATGATTAGACTCTAGCAATTCAAAATTCAATCTCTATCTTATCATACCCAAAGCACTCTTACGTACATGATTCATTGCTTCCCAAACAGATTTCAACTTAAAACATTGAAATTTTTAAAAAATTTTGCTCAAAACTAAGAAAATACTGATTAGGTTACCTAATCCCCCATCCCCAACCAAAAAATCTACATTGTCCTCAATGTAAAAGAATTAAGCATATAATGCAAAAGAGGCAATGAAAAGAAAAAGGGAAGTGATGGAAAGGTAATACCTAAAGAAGGAATTCCGAGGCTTTTCCAATAATCTTAGTGTGAAGATAGCTTAACACAAAACAAAACTCTACAGAGTATAAGCAAACTATCCTAAATAGCGGAAGAAAACTACCCTAGTCCTATGAAAGCGATAAACCTACCTATACCTCCATCAGAGTAGGAGATCAATCTTGGTCAACAGGATCGCTCAAAGGTATGGGCATGTCCTCTGAATCAAATTTCTCAACAAATGGCTTTAAGCAATGTCCATTTACTTTGAATTCCTTGCTATTGTTTGGATTTCAAATATCGACAACCCCATAAGGATAGACATTAGTAATAGTGAAAGGGTCAGTCCAACGAGATCAGAGTTTACGTAGAAAGAAATGTAACTGAGAATTGTACAAGAGGACTTTTTGACCTGGTGTGAATGATTTTCGAAGAATGTGTTGGTCATGAAACACTTTGATCTTGTCCTTGTAAATTCTCGTGTTCTCGTATGCATCATTCCGAATCTCTTCAAGTTCATTCAACTGAAGTTTGTGTAGCGAGTCAGCGTTGCCCAAATTAAAGTTCAGATTTTTAATAACCTAGTAGGCCCTATGTTCCAACTCCATAGGTAAGTAGCAAGCTATAACGCTCCGTGTTTTCAGGACCCGATTGTATGACTCACTTCCCAAAAACCTAAGTGTTAACCTTAAAGGATGGTCAAATTTGAGTACATAATTTTCTTTCAACTATTAGAGTTAGCAGTTAGCGTAGTATGGACAATCAAACGTCAAGGGAAATTTCATTATCATTCAAATATACAGGAAGCTGCCCATAATGGCTTATACAAACCAATGTCTCTTCATTAACAATTAAAAAATTTACGTACATGAGAAATATAAAAGAAAATATATAAACGAAAGCTGCAAGATTGCACAGCTTCCTTGATAGGTACAATCACGCATTTTTGACCATCATAACGACTTCTCATCAGTCTGAACCTGAAATTCAATCAAGCCACCTGTGCTACCTGTACGGTTATATATTTGATGGATGAGTGACCAACTCAGTGTGAATTTCCCTCAAGATTACACACCGCCGCATTAGGTAAGCATAGTTATGAAAACATATAAGGCATATAAAATAATACATAATGCAATCCTATTAAATACATGGATGTATGAGTGCACATCAACTGGAGATGCTCATCCAGTTAGCTTTTGGGTAAAACCCATGCAATGTGGCCGGTCACCAGCGAAAGTACATAATACATGCATAGTGCCAAACTCACCAAAAGTGGGTCAATAGTCAATGGTTTGGGAGCTAACGAAATGATACCCCAACTAAATCCTATTAGGCACGTGCTAAAGCATCTAGAATTAGCCACCCGTCATCGCCCGAATGCTATGAATGCATGATTAGCCCAGCCATTATTAATCCGTTTACAACCAAGGTCACTACGGGGAGCTCAGAGCCCAGCGTAGGCCAACAGCTCAGGCATAGTGTCCCATTCCACCATCCCTGGCTCATGAGGCTACTACCTTAGGATGTTTAATGGAACTCAATCGACTAAAGGCCAATCATATTCAGTATATGGGGCTTAACATCATATGGTTATACAAAATAAAATATCGAACCCATATAGGGCAAATACCAAAATAAAGCCACGTACTGCGAATATCAAAACTAAGCCACGTAGGGCAGTTATTAAAACTAAGCCACGTAGGGCCAATATGAAAACCATGCGATAAGAAACCGTCCTTAAAAACCACTTAGGCAAACAACACTGGATGGTAAGCCCACATCAATGGTCAATGTAAACCACTACTCAATAATCATTAAGTCGAAAGCCCTTACGATCACAACTAGTTGAGTTACATCCCAAGTATGGGTGTACATTCATGGGTGGGGGTTTCCTATTGATGTACTAGTTTAAGTCTCATAAGCAATCCACAAATAATCCATAAGGATGAGTTAAATATGCAGGATAAACATTAAGCATATAATATAACAATTCAATTCCAACAATTAACACATGAGATTACAAAATGGAGATATCAGTTATAAATTAAAATAAAAACTATAACTTAAGCTAATGGGAATGTGAAAAGCTCAAGGGGAAGAAATCATCACCTTATAGATCGGATCGCCACTAATGTTGCTAGGAAACACGTGTGCCCTTAGAATCAATCTTATCATGAATTGTAAAATTGTATGGTCAGATACAAGTTTTATATGCTTCCTATAATTAAGATCATAACCTAGGGTTCAAATAACTTAGGTTTAGGGTTTCGTTCTAGGGTTTAGTTATAGGCCTAAAATCTTGGATTTCAATCCTAGATTATTATTGGAATTATTATCATTATTATTATTGTACCATGGGCCAAATAATGTTCATGATAGGAGTCTCAAGCCATCCATATTAGAAATGATGGTTTACAAGTTCATATTTAAATGTACTGACATTATCAAATATTCTTATAATGACTGATAGCCTCTTAAATAATACAAGTAATAGTATTAGAGTCTTTACTAATGATAATATAGTAAGGACTAATATTGATAATTATATTACCAAGAATTATACTAATCCTATAATGAAAATGATGATATTCCCTAATGATAATAATAATAGTTATCGTTAATACATCTAGCTATGATAATAGATGCTATGCTCTACCATAAATTATGAAATTCTATAATCAAGTCAAACCTAACACACACCTAGAGTTTAGATTACTCAGGTCTAGGATAGATTTTAGGTTTTGAGTGTTAATTAGAGTGCAATTGCAACCATTATCATTAACCATATAATTACGGTTAGCTATACAACATTAGGAATCATTATGATGTATTAAGTAGTATGATCTACTATCAATGATTATACCAAAGGATGATAAGTAAATTACTAATGTTTAGTAATGGTAATTTTATTTGTAATAACTACCATTAGCATGGATAATCTACTAATGGTTAATCATGCTCAATACCCGCAATTATTATCTTATTATTAACAATAATAACTCAAGACAATCTATTTTGGGGGAGAAGAGTTGACTCACCTTGTTGACTCGGTTCGAGCCGAGTTGGCTCAATTTGGCTTGACTCAGTTTGGCTAAATAGCCTTCTCCTTCTCCTCTCTTTTCTTCTCAACTTCCTTTCCTTCTTCTTCCATTTCTTTTTCAAAATGAGTCATCCAGCAAGTTTTCTGGGCTCAGTAAAACCTGACCCGACTCAATACCCCAACACGCCGAGTCCACTCTCTCTCTCTCTCTCTCTCTCTCTCTCTCTCTCTCTCTCTCTCCTCTTCTCTCCTTTTTTTTTCTCTTTCTTTCATGCTGGAATGTCTAGTAATGGTGTGGACAGAACAAACCCAGACTAGGTCCAATCCTGACTTCCCAGTCGAACTCGGTTTTGGCCGAGTTGACTTGACAACCAACACAAATCAAGGCTCTCTCTCACTCACTCACTTTCTTCTTTCTCTCTCTCTCTCTCTCTCTCTCTCTCTCACTGTTAAAAAAAATAGCCCATGGCTGGACTCGGTCCCACAGCTCAATTGGTCCAGGACTCAACCATTGAGTTGGCAGCGGTAACAAACCCATTTCTCTCTCTTTCTTCCTCGCTTCTCCTCCTCTCTTCCTTCTCATTTTCATTCTCTCATTCGCTCTCCTTCTTCTTCCTTTTCCTTCTTTATTTTCCTGTCAACCATGGCCAACAAGAGCAGCTTCCATGCATCCAAATCCCACCCTGACCCGAGACGACTGGTGCGGTTTGGACGGGGAAGAAGGTGGCCATTAATGGCGGATTCACCTCAGAGATGTTTCTCCTCAAACTGACTCTTCTCAGTAATCCAAATGAACCCCATGGAGCTCGTAGGCAGATTTTTTGAAGCTTGGAGAACGTCTGAGTGGTGGGTTCGGGTGAAGCAGGCTTTGGCCGATTTTCTCTTGAACCGCTGTAAGAGGTGGAGAGCGACTGCATCTACTAGTTCCTTCTTCATTTATGGAAAACCCTAGCTCTCTACGGCCATTGGATGCGATTTGGATGGCCTAGATTGCACTAGCTTGAAGCCGTTTCAAGATACGGCTTATAAGGCCGAAACCGGCCACGGTTTTGGTTTCCTATGGGCGAAAATCCTCTCCCACGTGAAGAGTCATTGGATGGCTGGGATTTACCTCAATGAACGGCCAAGATTCGAGGATGAGGGGCGTACTTGGATTGTGATAGCTGGTTGAGCAAACAGTTTTCGTTTTCAGAAACTTGTGTTTGTAGGCCCTACTTGCATCAAGGGCTGTGTGCAGGAACGTGCATGGTAACTCGTAAGGGAGACATTGCTTTGGCCTCCCGAAGATGCTCCATTGGATGGACGGTTTTGATCTCTAAGCTGGGCAGTGGAGGTGGGCCATGATCGAAGCAACAGTCCGTCTGAAACGGACACTGGCAGAAACAAGGAGAGAGAGACTTTCTCTTTTAAGAGAAAACTCGGTCAAACCCAGTTTGACCGAGCTGGTAGGCTCCGTGCATGGCTAGTGCACAGCCTTTGGTGCACATGCGTGGTTGAAATGGGCCCCATAGTTATGTCTTTTGAGAAATCCACTCCATCCATTCCACTTGGTGGGCCCTGTCAGAGCCTTTTATCAAAGACGGGGCAAATCCAAGGTCCAAGTGGGGTCTATAACTTGATTTTCATCCTTTAAGTGTTGACTACGTTGATTCGATGGTCGGATCAATTTTGGTTCGAGCACCAACTGTCCAAAGGTCCTAATGGATCATTTTTAAGACTCTCATAGCATATTACTAACCACATATTAACATTAATATTAATTTCATTATTACCACTATCATTGTTTACTTTACTTTATTATTACTTTCTAACATGTGTGCATTCCACCATGTTCTGGGTCCCAGTCTTTAGATTATTAGGACTATCCATCTCATGCTTTTATGTTATTAAATATTTAATCATTATTACATATACGTTGTTATTTATTTATTATTATATCCATGTGTAGGATGTGAGACTACTCGTTATGCGTTATTTTGCTACATAACCTAACATTAGGGTTACTTTGTATTTAAAGTGAACTACACCACGTGAATCTCTAATTACCAAACCACGATTTACTGACCATTCAAATCATCCAACGATTGGATTGACTAGTATTTAATTGTCAAAATCCCTTAGGATCTTAAAAATGTTTTGGGTGTGATCTGGGAGTTAGATATGAAATCAGATAATCTGATCCGTATTTTCAAGTGATGGATCGTCCTTCGGGACATTGTAAACTTGGTGAATGGTGGATTTCGTGATTCAAGACTGTAAATCCGTAATTCAACTAGATTTTTCAGTCAATGCAGTTGGGATCCTAGAAAAATAGGTTTCTTTAGTGGTATGATGATCCATCTTGGGAATCGACGGATAGGTAGTTTGATATATGGATTGGGACTATATTCGACGATTGGATTTAGGCTAGGATGAATGTGAATGTCCACTTAAGCCTGGCTTGTATTTATACTAAGTTTGGTTATACGGTAACGCCTGAGTACCGAGAGTACGAGGTGTTACACAAGCCTTCCCATAGACAAGTCTAAATGGAGACATTTCAATAGGTCTTAAATGCAGTACAGTAAGCCCATAAGGCATCGGTCAATCAGATTAACTAATCCTTACGGTTAGGTTTAACCATTTTTTCCAAAATATGTTTAATTTCTCTATTGGAAATCTCAGCTTGCCCACTTATTTATGGATGGTATGGAGTGCTCACTTTGTAGGAAATTTCATATTTCTTCATTAAGTTTACAAATGGCCTATTACAAAAATGTGAACCTCCATCACTAATGATGGCTCGAGGCATTCCGAACTGGGCAAGGATGATCTTTTTTAATAATTTAATGACCATTTGATGATCATTGTTCCGACATAGAATCACTTCGACCCATTTACTGACATAGTTTACGATGAGCAAAATATATAAATTTTCAAAAGATTGGGAGAATGGTCCTATGAGATCGATGCACCAACAATCAAATGCTTCAATGATCAGAATGGGGTTCAGGGGCATCATGTTTCGACGGGACAATGCTCCCAATTTCTAACAACACTCATAAGCTTTGCAAAACTCATGAGTGTCCTTCAACATAGTGGGCCAGTAAAAGCCACACTGCAGAATTTTAGTCATGGTCTTTTGACATAAAAGTGACCAACACAGGCCTGAGAATGACAGAATGAGATGATACTTTGGTGTTCATTGTCTGGCACACATCTCCTTAAGATTCGGTTTAGGCAATATTTAAATAAATATAGATCATCCCAGAAGAATTTGCGTACTTCGATAAAGAATTTCTTCTTATCTTGCACAGTCCAATGTGTCGGCATGAAACCTGTAGCAAGATAATTAACAATATCTGCAAACCAAGGTGAATGAGAGACTTTAAACAATTGTTCATTAGGGAACATGTCATTTATATATGTCGTCTCAAGGGAATCAGAGAGATCTAGGTGGGAAATATGGTCAGCCACTACATTCTCTACTCCCTTTTTATCTTTTATTTCCAAATCAAATTCTTGGAGTAGGAGAATCCATCTTATCAGGTGAGGCTTAGCATCATTCTTAAAAAAAAGATACTTGAGCACTGCATGATCTGTGTAAATGACGATCTTGGATCCAATCAAGTAAGACCTAAATTTGTCCAAAACAAATACCACGGCTAAGAGTTCCTTTTCCATAGTAGAGTAGTTCACTTGGGTAGGATTTAGAGTTCTACTTGCGTAATGAATAACGTAGGGCCTCTTTTCTTTTCTCTGCCCTAAAGCCGCCCCAACAGTATAGTCAAACTATCGCACATAAGTTCAAAAGGAAGACTCCAGTCAGGTAGCTGCATGATAGGTGTGGTCGTTAACATGCTCTTGAGCTTAGTAAAAGCTTCCTAACATTACTCAGTCCACTCATATGGTGAATCCTTTTGAAGTAGATTACATAGAAGATGAGAGAGGTGACTAAAGTCCTTTACGAATCTCCTATAAAAATCGGCGTGTCCTATGAAGGATTGCACGTCTCATATATTCTTGGGTGGATGTAAGTTAGAGATAAGATCAATCTTAGCCTTATCTACCTCAATTCCCTTGGATCTACCTCAATTCCCTTGGACGAGATGATATGTCTAAGGACAATTTCCTTAAGAACCATGAAATGACACTTCTCCCAATTTAGTACCAAATTCTTTTCCTCACATCACTTCAACACACATTTAAGATTCTCCAAATAATCGCTGAAGGATGGACCAAAGACAGAGAAGTCGTCTATGAAGTCCTCTAAATATTGCCCCACCATGTCAGAAAAAATACTTATCATGCATCGCTGTAAAGTGACGGGGGCATTACACAATCCAAATGGCATCCTTCGATAAGTAAAGGTGCCAAAGGGACATGTGAATGTGGTCTTTTCCTGATCTTTAGGGGTTATATCTATCTGGTTGTATCCTGAATACCCGTCAAGGAAATAATAGTATGAGTGACCAGCTAGCCTTTTCAAGATTTGATCAATGAAGGGCAAAGGGAAGTAGTCTTTCCTCATGACGGTATTTAACTTCCTCTAATCAATGCACATTCTCCAATTAGTGGTAACTCTAGTTGGCATGAGTTCATTGTTGGCATTGGCTACGATGGTGATTCCGGATTTCTTAGGAACCACCTGAGTTGGACTCACCCATTGACTATCGGATATAGGGTATATGATACCCACATCCAATAGTTTAAGAACCTCGGCCTTAACCTGCAACACCTCGGTTCCCGGAACCCGAGTATACTACTCATTTTCCAAAAACCCGAGTGTTAACCTTTAACTATAACTCAAATTTCACGTACATTTTCTTTATTAGAGTTAGTAAACTAGCGGAATACAATTAAATCAAGTATAAGATGGAGTCCAAATACACATAACCAAGATTTCAAGTAGCTACCCAAAAACTTATACAAAATAATGTCTAAAGTTTTAATAATACATGACAGTACAACTTAAATACAAATGCAGTAAGGAATGGAGAGTCACAAGATCATCTGGCTCTTCCCGTTCCACATGAATACCAACATACGAACCATCTGCATCTCCTGCACATTGAATACGATTCGATAACGTCAATGGCTATCCGGTGTGGTATAACCCCCAAGATTTATTGTATCATCAGGATAATTAAGCATAGTTATCAGGGATAATGTATAACAAATATTACATAATGATTACCATGTAAATCAGATAGGGTTCATTAAATATACATTCATTAAATAAATTTCACAAAGATAATCTTGTTTAAATTCATGGATGTATGCACATGCTCACAGACCTAGGGATACACATCTAGCTGGTGAAAAGTCACCCAAGGAGAACTAGCCACTCAAAAAAGTACTCAAAGGTACACCCAAGGAGAACTAGCCACCCGGAGAAGACTATGTAACGCAGTCGCTCAAGGAGAACTATCCACCCAGAAAAATACTCAAAGGTACGTCCAATGAGAACTAGCCACCCGAAAAAGATTATATAACGAGGTCGCCTAAGGAGAACTAAGCATCCGAAAAGGTACTCAAAGGTATGCTCAAGGAGAACTAGTCACTCAGAAAAGACCATGCAACAAGGATACCCAATGTGGTCTAATCTCCTGGAAAAATACTCAAAGGTACGCCCAAGGAGAACTAGGCACCCGAAAAAGTCTGCATGCCATGAAAATACATGATTAGCCCAACCATTATTATTCTAATTTCAAATAATCATTTTAGGAAAGCTCAAAGGTCACTATGGGGGGTTTATCACCCAGCATAGGCCAACAGCTCAAGCATAGTGTCCCATTCCACCATCCATGGCTCATGAGACTATCAAATATAATGTTTTAAGGGTAACCTCTTCAACTAGTGGCCAATCATAGTTCGACGAGTGAAACTTACCATCAAAAGATTATTTAATAATAATTCATCAAAGGCGCAAAGGCAAATAGTCAATCAAAGCCGTAAAGGGCAAATAGCCTATCAAAGCCACAAAGGGCAAATAATTCCTCCTGAGGATGTAATAAAAGAAGATTATCTCGAAAGCCACTTAGGTAATAAATGATCCATAAGATGGTAAGCCCACCATAATTCCATTTAATTCATTACACAAATGGCCACTAACTCGAGGACCTCTAAATACGTCATAAAGTAATCGCAAATGGTAACACAAGTCACGTACAAAGTCAATGACACTTATGCACATAAGATGTTTCATTTAAACTAGGATAGAGACATTTATGATTTATAGCATGTTTAGATACTTGAATATAATTACAACGACCAATCATGTATGAAGAATCCACTTAAGCACAAACTAGTATTCATTATCATTATGACTGAAGATTAAATTAATTAATTAATTAAATAAATGAACTAAGATAATTATAATGATGTAGAAAAGCTTGAAGGTAATCCTCACCTCAAGATGTGGATTCATTCCTTTGCTTGATTAGAGATCACTAAGGATCACTAAATGCCCATTCTAGCCTTACCACTTCAAGATGACCCAAATGTAAGACCCGTATCCTAGTCCATACCATTCCGTAGGCTTCCATGGTCCTCCCGGTCGAATTCTAGTAACTCTCGACCCATATCCGATGTTCGCGCGCGAGCTTAAGCCGGGTCCTACATACTAAAGCCGGCTTGACTCGAAACTTGTACCTTAGCGACCGCACCGTCGCCACGGTTCTAATGCCGCGACTCGCGTACCGAACTAATACCCAGGCAAGGAGATGTGGGTCCGTGTTCATTCCGAAGAAACGCCGCGCGTTGTGAATTTTGAGGGAATCTCTACGATATGTTTCATCAATCAATCAATCATCCAAGTCAAGTACACACCATGCCCCAAGTAAAACAACTCATCCCTCCTTTTCAAAAGTCAACCCTCTCTCTCCCCTCACCACTCCTCTTTTTACAAAAAAATCAAACAACACCTTACTTCCCATCCCCTTTTCCTTACAACCACCACATCACCCATCCCTTTAATATTCTTTTTCTCTCTCTTATTCTATCTCTACTCTCCCAAGCTCCATACATCCAATCCTTCCCAAGCAAGCAACAAGTGTGGCCCACTTTCCCCACCTCTCATCTCTCATCTCCACCATCAAAACCCCATCAACCACCATTAAAAGTGTAAGACTCGTATCCTTGCCCGTACTGTTCCATAAATTTTCGCGGTCCTCCCAGTCGAATTTCAACGACCCGCGACGCGTAGGTAGCATCTGTGCACACTCTTCGGTCATATCCTATAAATTCGAGCCAACTCAAGCTGAGACCTATGTCATTGCAACCGCACCATCGTCGCGGTTCCAACGACGCGTCTCGTGCGTCAATGCGACGCTCAAATTATGAGATCCGGCCCGTGCACTATCGCGGCCATTGATTGCTTGATCGTGGGACCCACCTATCCTTGTTGTTGTACTTTCCTACAAACATAATTACTATGATGTCACTCTAGGGGTGACATCACCCTACCCTACCACCTTCCCTTTTCCCCATAAGTCAAACTTATTAATTCCCATCACCTCACCATCCCTCTCTCCCATCACTCCCTTACATCATCTCTCTCTCTCTCTCACTTCACTCCATTCCAAGCAACCATGAGAGCCAACGTCCACCTCCATGAGAGAATGTCATGTGTGGCCCACCTTCTTACTTTTTATCTCCATCATCCAAAGTCCATCTCAACCGTCGGAATCGTTTCCTTGGAGCTTTAGATCGTGTTGGCGGAAGAAGTCTAAAAGGATCTTGAGGTGGGTGCATCTTTAGGGTAAATTTCTCCACTTTTATGATGTGGGTGATTTTATGATTTGATTTTCTTGTGATTTGAGGGCCCACATGGTGGGACCCATCTTGATGTATGCTTAAAGGGACCCATAGTGGTGGGGTTCCTCCATCGCCGCTCTTCTTCTCTCTCTCTCTTGATGTGTGTGGCCCACCCTAATACACCCCACCATGAAGTGTATGTTATATCCATGCCATGCAAATGTTAGGCCCACTTGCTGACGTCCAGCGGATGGTCCACCTTGGCCGTCCGTTTTGGACAGACCCTGATGAAGGGAAATGCAAATATAACTTGATTTATGACAAGTGGCCACGTGTTACAACAAACCCACCTGATGTATGCGTTTTGTCCATGTCGTCCACCATCCAGCAAGGGACGGTGGAGCCCATGTAATGCATTTGCATGCCCACACCGTCCACTGTCCAGCCATGGACGGTAGAACCTGCTGATGTAAGCGATTCATCCTTGCCGTCCAGTCCATTGAATGTGGACCCTACCTTAATGTATGTATCCGATCCACACTGTCCACCATACTCCTCAGATCATTTTAGGCGTTGAGCCGAAAGATGATGCTAATCTGAAACTCTAGTAGGCCACACCATTTAAAATAGGAATTTTATGATTTTTTTTTAAAAAAAAATCAGTTAAGGCCTGCTGTAATGTTTCTTCATGTCAAATATGTTGAAGATTGGTCTCGTTGGGTTTGCTATGAGCCATGGAATTCAACTGAAGGACCTGATTTTCCTGATGCGGGCCCCACCTATAAAAACCCTCAAAAAAAAAAAAAAAAAAAAAAAAAAACCAAAAAAGGAACTTAAAACGTCTCTGCTACTAGCGTCCAGAGACGCTGCAGCAGGCAGCGTCCAGAGGACGCTCTCCTTGAATGGGCAGGATGAGTGGGCCCCACCTCAGGCTCCATCATGACGAGTGTTGGACATCAACACCGTGTATTTGATGGGTCCCCTTTTATCAGCGGGTCACCCCAAAAAGCAGCAATACCCAGAACTCAGGTGGTCCACACCACCAAAAATAAAAAAAATAAAAAAAATACTGGGAGATGGAACGTTTACCATTGAAACGCCTTTTGTGTCAGAGGAGTTTTGGGTCCACACGTGATGCCGTGTTTTATCCATGGCCCACTTACGTGGAGCCCATCGTGATGTGTCTGTTTAGCCAAGCTGTCCAACCATGGCGTGGACATGGTCCCCACTTATGATGCATGTGTTTCATCCTTCTATCCAGCGTCCAGAGTCTGGACGCTGGACCGAACCCTTTCTATAATAGCAATATATATATATATATATATATGTGTGTGTGTGTGTGTGTGTGTGTATGCGGTGGGCCTCATGTGGGACTCACCTACTGTACGGATTAGCTGAGGCACTTCACACGTGCCATAGATGATGTATTGACGTAAATGAGTTTTGTGGGACTCACCTTGAAGATACGTGTTTCCGCACCATCCAAATCATGCTGGACGGTGGGGCCCACATTGATATGTGTTTTATCCATGTTGTCCAAACAAGTGGGCAGCTCCTTGATGTATTTATTTCATCCACACCGTCCAGATCGTGCTGGACGGTGCTGGGCAATATTTGGACAGTGCTGATGAGCTGGACAATGTCCAGATGGTATTGATTTATTTGGACTATGTTTGGTGGGTGCTGATTTACTTAGGCAATATTTGGATAGTGCTGGACAATGTTTGGACAACGTTGATTTACATGTCCAATGTTTGGATAGTGCTAATCATTATTAGTGGGCCATGTGCCCCATGAAATGATGTGTATAGTGATACAAATGTTACAACTTCAACTATTGAAATGATTTTTTTGGCGCGGCCCATGTGATGGGGCCCACTTGATATGTATTTGTGACAATCCATGAGGCCCGCCTTGGTGTATTTATGGCCACTTGATATATACGAGGCCCATGTGCAGGGTCCGCCTATTGTGTATTTATGGCCCATTTGGCGAGGCCCATTGGTATATATATATATTCATGGCCCGTTTGGTGAGGCCCACTGGTGCGGCCCATTAATGCGACTCGGTTGATGTATCTGAGGCCCATGGGTCGTGGCCTATTGAGATGTATCTTCGGCCCATATGTCATGGCCCATTGGGATGTATTCGAGGCCCATAGTGATGGGTATGTAGCTCTTGTATGAGGCCCATTGCGATGTATATTAGGCCTTTGAGTGAGCCAATGGACCCATTATATGTTTAGCCCTATGTGGGCTACTCGTTGGGAGCAATGTTGGTTAGATGTCCACATTGATGGGCAATGACGGTTAGATGTCCTTATTATGACCTTCCCTTAGGCCTTGCTAGGCCATTCTCATCGATGTCGATTACCGATTCTGATTTATCATGGCGGATTACTGAGTCTGATTTGTCGATTACCGATTCTGATTTATCATGGCCGATTACCGAGTCTGATTTGTCGATTACCGATTCTGATTTATTATGGCCGATTACTGAGTCTGATTTGTCGATTACCGATTCTGATTTATCATGGCTGATTACCGAGTCTGATTTATCATGGCCGATTACCGGGTCTGATTTGTCGATTACCGATTCTGATTTATCATGGCCCATTACTGAGTCTGATTTGTCAATTACTGATTCTGATTGTCACGACCGATTGCCGATTCTGATTATCGATCAATCTGATTGTCGTGACTAATTTACCGATGTTGATTATCGATCGATCCGATTGTCGTGACTAATTTACCGATGTTGATTATCGATCGATCCGATTGTCGTGACTAATTTACCGATGTTGATTATCGATCGATCCGATTGTCGTGACTAATTTACCGATGTTGATTATCGATCGATCCGATTGTCGTGACTAATTTACCGATGCTGATTATCGATCGATCCGATTGTCACGACCGATTGCCGATTCTGATTATCGATCGATTCGATTGTCGTGACTAATTTACCGATGTTGATTATCGATCGATTTGATTGTCGTGACCGATTGTCGATGCTGGTTATCGATCGATTCGATTGTCGTGACCGATTTGCCGACTCTGATTATCGATCGATCCTGATTGTCATGACCGATTTGCCGATTCTGATTACCGATCGATTCGATTGTTGTGGCCGATTTTCCGATTTTGATTAGCAATGAGGTTGAGTATCATGATCGATTTACCGATTTTGATTATCGATCGATCCTGATTGTCGAGGCCGAGTATCGAAGCCGATTCCGATTGTCGAGGTCGATTGTATAGACCGCTTCCGATTGTTGAGGCCGATTTCGAGTGTCGATTCCAATTGTCGAGACCTATATGATGTATATGCGAACCGTAGTCGAGGCCTACTGTGATGTATTCATGGCCCATGGGTAAGGCCCATTGTGGTGTATTCGTGGCCTATGGGTAAGGCCATTGTGGTATGTATTAGGCCCATATGTATGACGCATTGGATGTATTCGTGACCCATGTGTAAGGCCCACATGTTATGTATTTGAAGCCCATGAGCAGGGCCCACCTGTTGTGTATATGTGTCCCTTGAGTAAGGCCCATGGTGTTATATATTAGGTCCTTGTATGAGGCCATGAGTCTACTATATATTAAGCTTTATGTGGGTCATTCCTTGAGGCCAACGCTGGTTAAATGTCCACATTGTCGAGATCGATTGTCGATGCCGGTTATTGATACCGATTATGAGTAAGTGACAGCATAGCATCATGATACATGCTCATACGCATCATCTGCATGTTTGTTGTGAGATGTGGTTGATCATTGCATATGTCATTGAGCATGTTATGAGACTCCCTGTTAGGCGGAGGTTATCTCACATGAGCACGCGGTGTGCACAGGATTGATACATGACTGGATTGTATGACTCATGCATCTCGCATTATGATTACTTTACGCCCTAGCGACATTAGGGTCGTAGCCTCCACAGGCATATCGTGGATGGCCAAATGGGATACCGGAAATGTTTGGTTCTAGCATACGGGCGCCATAGATGTCCCTAGGTGAAAGTCCCTAAACCTCCGTGGCCAGGAGACGCCCCAATGTCGAGACCGAGTGGATGCATGAGCGCCGAGTGCCGAATACCAGGAGGCCGCGTCTCCCACTGTGTCGTGGTCGGTTGGGAGGGGGTGTGGCCTTACCCGCCCGAGGGTAGGGGGCAATACTAGGCTGAGTTTGACCAGCTCGCGAATGGGTCCGCTATCGACGTGCCGGATAGGTATTGGCAGACTATTGGCCAGGCGGATAGTGAGGTTTCTTACGCTCACTTGGACTGTGCGGCTAGGAGAGCGGCAGTGCCATTTGGAGTGTACTAAACCCCGGTGATGATCCCAGAGATGAACTGTACTGATATGTGGATTTAGTGAGCAGGAGTTGCATATTCATTCATGCATTCATTCATTCACTATCTACTCGGGTTGGTGGTACGCAACTAGTTGTTACGTGTGCCTTCGCAAAGGCCAGGATTTCGGTTAGGGCGCGCGACTAACCTGAGATCAGGAGTTTACCACATTGAGTCTGACTATCCAAATTTAGGTATGGGACTGGTTTGGATAGAAGTCCCTTGTGATGGACCCCATAGCCTGCGATACTACATACTACCATCCCGACTTCACACTCCAGCATGGTCATTCCATTCACACCGCATATTGCATTACATCCGCGGCATACGACATCTTGGGTTACTGTGCTTCTGCATTTATATGGTCTAGATATAGCTGACGTATTTGTGAACACATAAGGAATTATATACCCAATTGCATCATCGACATTTGATATTTGGCTCTTTATGACTCCTCGTTTGCGTAGCTGTTATATATTGCGTATTCTGATATTGATTGGCTCATGGACTTGCTCGTATTTCCGCTTACTCTGTTATCGTATGATCTATGAACTTGTGAGTATTTCTGTTTACTCTGATAATTCCTGCTCTTGTCAGTATTTCTGCTTACACAGATAATTCATGATCTTGCTAGTATCTTTGCTTATTCCGATATTGTACGATTTATGGATTTTCAGTACTTCCAGTTTGTATGATAATGGCATTGTATTGAATACTTGGCACTTATCTTGTGCACACACTTACACCACCCCCTAAGCTTTCTATAAGCTTATGCACGATAGATGCGTGCAGGTGTTATTAGGTTGCAGCAGCGTTGAGCTTGGAGCGTGCAGTTGTATTCTGGAGCTTTGATTTCGATATGTGTATTTTCCCTTTCAGCGTTGTACTTAAATGATTATATTAGTGGATATGTGATGATGATGTTGCCTTTGTCAATTGGGTAATCTTGTGGTTATGCTTATTATGAGTTAAATGTACAAAAAAAAATCCCCCCTTGTAGGATCCCAGGATCGGAATCTGGCGTATAAACGCTAGGAGCCGAGAATGGGATACTACGGAGGCTGTCGGCACCAGATTCGGCGATCGGGATTCCTGTGAACCCGATTTTCGGGTTTGGGGCGTGACAAAAAGTGAAGGCAAGGAGTTTACAAGCCTAAGGAAGCAAGAAGGAGGCCAATAAGGTGGGTGATATTTCTCATTTTTTTTGGGCCACATGTGGTGGGACCCGTTTGAAGTATATAATGTAAGAAATGGAGGGCCCATACACTACGTGAAAAATGAAAAAAAAAAAGGACGGATTTCGAGATGGTTCTGGACCGTCTCTAAAATTGCTTGGTTTAAAGACACTTTAGAGACGGCCGTAAACCGTCTCTAAAATTTTAGACTGCCCTTGACCGTCCTTAAGATTGTCTTAAAAATTTGAACGTCCAAAAATCATTTAAGACAGTCGTTGACCGTCTTATATGTGGTCATCTGAGATGGTCATTGGCCGTCCGCATTAGAGACGGTCCTTGACCGTCTTATATGCAGTCATCTGAGATGGTCATTGGCCGTCTGCATTAGAGACGGTCATTGGCCGTCTTTTACTTGTAATCTGAGATTGTCAAAGACCGTCTCTATTAGAGACGGTCTTTAACCGTCTTATAAACTCGTCAAAGACCATCTCTATTAGAGACGGTCCTAAACCGTCTCTATTAGAGACTGTTAAAGACCGTCTCTATTAGAGACTGTCAAAGACCGTCTTTATTAGAGACGGTCCTAAACCGTCTCTATTAGAGACTGTCAAAGACCGTCTCTATTAGAGACGGTCCTAAACCGTCTCTAATGCTCGGATCTAGCACCAAGCTTAAAAAACTTATGAATTTCGAAAAAAAAAAATTAGTTGAGAAGGTTATAAAAATAATTAACTATGTTTAAGAAAATTTTAAATTTTGAAAAAAAAACTGTAATTTTATAAAAATCTAGATTTTGAAAAAAAATAATAACTTTAAATAAAGTTGATAATTTTGAAAAAAAAAAATCGATAAAAAAATGATATTTGAAAAAGAAAATTTTAAAAATTAAATAAAATTGTGAAAAAATTAACAAATTGAAAAAAATATATATTTGTTTAAAAAGAAAACTAGATTTTGCATTTTGACAAGAAAAATTGAAAAGTTATATAACAAAAGTGAGATTAAAAAAATGATATTTTAAAAAAGAAAATTTAAGAAATTAAACAAAATTATGAAAAAATTGACAAATTGTAAAAAAAAAAATATTTTTAAAAAGAAAACTAGATTTTTTATTTTGACAAGAAAAATTGAAAGGTTAGGTAACAAAAGTGAGATTTTGATGATGTGTTGTATATCCTTGCCGCCCCTATATTTTTCCAACCCATTTTTAGGCCGGGTATAAAAAATTGTGTACATTTAAATCTTAAGTGGACCACACCACTAGAAAGAATGATAATATAGTACCTCGCCATTAAAAATTATAAAGAGCCCATCGTAAAGTTTTATTAATGTTTATTTGCAATCCAACTTGTTGATAATGTAAAGAAGATCTAGATGAAGGTAAACTACAAAGATCAAATTGATCCAAAACTTTTGTGGCCTTTAAAAGGTTTTTAATAGTTATTCATCATTGTATTGATTGGTATGGCCTACCTGAGATTAGTGAGTTCTTGTGATTTGAAATCACATCCTAAAATATAATGGAAAAATATATGGACGGTGTCGATATACATAAAATATAACAAGGTGGACCCTACACTATTAGAGTAACACCCATGAAAGAGTTACCTAAATAGTGAAATGGTACTATAAGGTCACCTCATGGGAACTTCCCATGAGGTTAATCTGTGT
The DNA here is from genome assembly GCF_029962835.1 of Magnolia sinica. NCBI lineage: Eukaryota > Viridiplantae > Streptophyta > Magnoliopsida > Magnoliales > Magnoliaceae > Magnolia > Magnolia sinica. The sequence goes on from NC_080588.1 coordinate 52,399,294, forward strand.
GCGCCCCACCATGATGTGTGTAGAACATTAACACCATGCATTTGATGTATCCCCTTTAAGTCCAAAAGTCAGTCGTATACAAAACTCAGGTGGGCCATAGCATCTAAAACTGTACGAAGACATCCCTAAAACATATAAAAGCATTTGGTGGGGCCCACATGAGTTTTGGATGTGTATGAAACTTGGTCTGACTCCTCATCCAAGTGGGACACACATAATGAATGGGCTGGATTTATGAACCACATCTAGGTGGGCCCAATAAATGATTATGAATGTTTTAATGGGAGGGTAACCCTCTCAAGTATAGTAAGTGGTGTGGCCCACCCAAGTCATGGATTGACTTTATTTTTAAGCTCGTGGCCCACCATGGAATGGTGCATCTGATTGACAAGGCAGATCCAAAGTTTAAGTGGAACCCCCATAGAAAAGAGTGGGATAGTGACACCCACTATTGAAACCTTCTTAGGGCTCGTTGCGATGTTTATTTGAGATCCAATCTGTTTATAAGTAAATACAGACATGGATACGGTTGAAACTTGGTCTGATTCCTCATCCAAGTGGGACACATATAATGAGTGGGTTGGATATTTGAATCACATTTAGGCAGGCCCAATATATGATTATGAATGTTTTAAGGAAACCCTTCTCTACTACATTTGGGTGAGGTACTCATTACTCTTACCAGAGTAAACTCTATGGGGTCCACTGTTATTTATTTATTTTATGCACTCCATTTATCCATGTTAACAAATAATTTGAGGTCTAAAGAACAAAAAGGAAGCATATCCAAAGCTCAAGTGGACCACACCACAGGAAATAGTGTGATTGAACCTCTACCATTTAAAATTTCTTAGAGGCCATAGAAGTTTTGGATCAAGCTGATATTTGTGTTTTTTATTCATTCATATATTTTTGATATTATGAACAACCTTTAACCGTTTTTGGACAATCTGATCAGTCCAAATTGAAGAGTAATAACTTCAGATGTTTAAATCAAAATTCACTCAACTTGTTGATTAATCTTGTTTGCCGAATATCTTTCTTATATGTAGCATGATCGGGGCGAGTAACTAGTCAAATTGAGAGTAATGATCAATAAAATAGAGTGAGTGGACCAGACATGTAAAATGGGTTAAATATTCTAGTCAAAATTGTGACCCAACTTATTGACACCCTAAGATTTTAAGAATTAATGTTAGTAAGTTTTGTGGGGCCCATCATGATGTGTATTGAACATCAACACCGTGCATTTGATAGAAGTTTTGGATCAAGCTGATGTTTGTGTTTTCCCTTCATTCATATCTTTTTGATATTATGAACATGTTGGATGGCAAATAAACATTACTGTGGGCCCAAGGAAGGTATCAACGGTGGAAATCATTATTCCACACTATTTTGTGTGGCATGGTCCACTTGAGTTTTGGATTTACCGAAAATTTGGGATCAACACACACCGTTCATCCATTTTTCGAGATCATTTTATAGAATTATCTAAAAATTGAATCATATTTAAAGATTAAATGGACCACACCACAAATAAGGGGAACAGATTGGCTACTCCCCCTACACCATCCATTGGCTGGTGGCTGGTGCTGTGTGGGCCCCACCATGATGCATGGCCCCACGACCATTTTTTTATTACTTTTGAACTAGTTGGATTTCAAATAAACATTTCGATGGGCCTTAGGATAGTTTCAACGGTGGGAATCACCCTCCCATTGTTTTCTGTGGTGGGGTCCACTACAAATTTTTATCTGTCTCATTCTTTGGCTCGTGACTTAAAATGATATCTCAAAATGGACGGACGGTGTCGATATAACAAATACATAAAATATTATATATATATATATATATATCAAAGGTTCTATACGTCGAGCTCTTGGGAACTCCCCATGAGGTTGAGCTGTGTGGGCCCCATCATGACGTGTGTCGTAAATCAACACCGTGCATTTGATGGGTCCCCTTTAAATTATGGGATATCCCAAAAATCAGCCGTATACAGAACTCTGGTGGGCCATACCATCTAAAATCATGTGAAGACATGCCTAAAACATATAAAAGCACTTGGTGGGGCCCCACCTAAAATTTGGATGCGTCTGAAACTTGGTATGACCCCTCATCCAAGTGGCACACACATAATGGATGGGCTAGATTTGTGAACCACATCTATGTGAGCCCAAAAAATAATTATGAATGTTTTAATGGAGGGAACCCCTCTCAACTTTTGTGTTCGGTGGTCTGTGGGCCCCACCATGATGTATGTGTTTCATCCATGCCATCCATCTATTTTTATAGATCATTTTATAATATTACAAAAAAAATGAGTTATATCCCAATCTCGAGTGGACCACATTATAAGAAAAAATGTTAAATGAATGTTGACCATTAAAAACTTTTTGGGAGCCATAATAGTATTGGATCAAGCTGATCTTTGTTTTTTCCCTTCATCTGGGCCTTTATGACCAAATCAACAGATTAGATGTCAGATAAACAGTACAGTGGGCCTTAGGAGGATTTAAATGATGGATATCCAATCACTATTGTTTTCCTGTGGTGTGATCCACCTAAGATTTATATCCTCTTATTTTTAAGATAAGCCTAAAATGATCTTTAAAAATGGATGAATGGATGGGATGAAACACATACATCATGGTGGGGCCCACAGACCACCGAACACCGGCCACGGGGCTGGTTTCAGGGGGAGTAGCCAATCCGTCCCGCCCGCGCCCATGACCCCAAATCCCTAAAATCTCTCCCTCCCTCCCTCTCCCTCTCTGCAATATGCTCTCTCTCTCTCTCTCTCTCTCTCTCTCTCTCTCTCGTCGGTAGCTAATCCTCATCCCCCTCTCCTCTCTCTCGTCCCCCTCTCCTCTCTCTCTCAACCTGTCAATAGCTAATCGGCGTCCCCCTCTCTCAACCTGTCAGTAGCTTATCCGTGTCCCCCTCTCATCTCTCTCTCTCTCTCTCTCTCTCTCTCTCTCTCGCCCTCCTCTTTCTACTCCAAACCCTAACCCATCATCCACTGACGATGTCCATAGTCTTCCCCATCGGCGGTAGCAGCGGATCAAGTCCCAATGCATGGCCGCCCAACCTCCATCAACAATAACTACCGTCAAATCGAAGGTACTCTCTCTCGATCTCTCTTCCTTCATCTCTGTCTATCTCACTTCCCCTTTCGATTTGGGGATTTTAGGTCTTACAGATTTGGGGATTTTAGGGCTTACAGATTTAGGGATTTTAGGGCTTACAGATTTTAGGGATTTTAAGGCTTACAAATTTAGGGATTTTAGGGCTTATAAATTTGGAGATTTTAGGGATTTTAGGGCTTACAGATTTGGGGATTTGAGAATTAGAGTTGTTGGCCTGATAGAAAGCTTGGATCTAATCAAGGCAAAACTCAGTTGGTGATTATTATGAAACTTTAATTGGGTTTCATGTTTTCCTGGTGACATGCATAGTTTTGAATTGGGGATGATGTTGCCTATGTGATTTGTGAGAGGCCGTCGATCTGTTTGAGTGTTTTGCTGCTGATTTTGCAATGGGTTTTGGTGATTTTCAATGATTTTGGTCTCTAATGATTTTTTTCCTTTGATTCTCATGGTAAAGTTGTATTTTCATTTGGGAACTAGACCATGGATGGAGCATATTCGTAAATCACACTTACCAGATAATCTTAACTGTCAAATGCCATTGAATGGGTTGTTGAAAGAACACATTTAGCAGTCCAAATTCATCATGTGAAATCAGGTGGTTAAGATCATCAAATCAGTATGATTTTTGAATTGCTTCCATGCATGCCATGTTATGTTGAATGAGCAACAGCTTACCATGTTCTAGCTCTTTGCTTTTAAATAATGTTTGTGTATAAACCTTTTCGAAGGGCATTGTGTCCAGCAATGGAATGTCCTGGTGCTGACTAGCTCCTGTATGCAAAATGCTGCAAAATATGGGAAATTTTCATTGTAATGATGATGATTGTGTTGATTTATTTGCTATTGCACCTGGTTATGACAATTGGTTTGGGTGTTTATATAGAAAGTAATGACAGATTTATTTATTTTTATGAGTTTTGTTAATAACAAAGCTAGAAAATGTAGTTTTTTTTTTATTTTTTTAGTAAAAACTTTGATACTCTGGCAGAGTGTGATGGTTGATATGCAGGCACTTAGAAATTCCATACATAGTCAAATTAAACCGTTCAAATTGTGTAATCTGGTGTAGATTTATAATCACACGAAAAATAAAACTTCTTTGTTTATCTGAATATTGGATTGGTAGACATTTATTGGATGGCTAAAAGTGAAAAAAAAAAATACAATGCTCCTATTACCACATATTGAGCTGTATGATTGTTCATTTCAATATACTGATTGATTTCCACCCTTTCTTAATCCTTTCATTTGTGGTCTTCTCTCATTTTATGGGCTATAGGTCAGGAAGATTTTCTATGCTTCAAGGGATTCAATGCTCATCAGGCCCATGACCAGCCTTATACAAACCAAACATAACCAACTGTGCAATAATCATTTAGTTGTTACCATCCATCTATAACACCAACCCAATTTGAAATCGTGTTGGGTTCATGTTGAGCAACTTTCTGTCATGTTAGGTCCGGTTTTGAACAATCCCATGTATTTGGGTTGAGTATCAAGGAATTCAGGTTAGCTTGGGTTATGGGTTGGATCCTCTTGAGGTTGGGTTAGGCCTGTGAAAATAAAAATAGATGAATGGACCTACATTCACACACCAAAATCGCTATAAAAAGTACTAAATGGTGTTTGATCAGCTCACTATTTGCTATGGTTGTATCTTTTTCTGTTGATCCTTTTGGCATGAATTGAAAATTTAATGTGTTGGCATGTCTGCCACCTATTCATGTCAGAATCAAAAAGAATTTTTGACTTCTTTTACACAAACATACCGTAAATGAAGGTTCTTTTTACTTAAAATCTTTTTGTTGGTGTACAAAACTTAAATGGCTGCATCTCACTTGATGAAAGTGCCTTGTTAAAAATAAAATGCTTCAATCTAAAAAGGATTTTCATTTATTTCTTTATCATTTAGTACTCACTAGACACATTTAGGGTCTTTTCAATTTATTTGTATTTTCAGTTGATGTATTGCCTGTGAAAATTGAACCATACCCATTTTTCAGAAAAAAGTGTCACGCCCCGAACTCGGAAACCGGGCTCACAAAATTCCCGATCGCCGAATCCGGCGCCGACAGCCTCCATAGAACCCTATTTTCGGATCCCGGCACCCATTCACCAGGTTCCGATCCTGGGATACTACAAGGAGGATTTCAAATCATCAGTCTGATTCATAATGAGCATAACAAAAGCATAACCCACAATAATAACCACAAGAACACCACCACAAAATCCACTATGATCAAAAACTTTTGAGTACAATGCGACTGAAAGGGGAAAATACAATGTAATAAAAGAAACAAAACTCCAGAAGCTCGGCTGCACGCTCCAACTATAGCGAGACTATGGCTGCGACTACGTCCTGGCGTCACCTGCACGCATCAATCGTGCATAAGCTTATAGAAAGCTTAGAGGGTGGTGTGAGTGTGTGCGCAATACAAACGTGCTCAAAATGCAAGGTCAGAGTAATGCGGAATCATGGTGATGAGCACATGAATGCAATCAGCCGTACCAAGGTTATGCGGTGCAAGATATGAATGCTATCGGCCATAATACGGCCATGCGATGCGAGATGCAACTCAAGCATGCCAATCCTCATCATGTATCAGTACAGTTCTCATTCTGGATAATCACCGGGGTTCAATACACTCCAAATGGCACTGTCGCTCTCCTAGCCGCACAGTCCAAGTGAGCGTAAGAAACCTCACTATCCGCCTGGCCAATAGTCTGCCAATACCTATCCGGCACGTCGATAGCGAACCCATTCGCGAGCTGGTCAAACTCAGCCTAGTATTGCCCCCTACCCTCGGGCGAGTAAGGCCACACTCCTTTCCAACTGACCACGACACAGTGGGAGACCCGGCCTCCTGGTATTCGGCCCTCATGCGCTCGTATATCCACTCGGTCTCGACATTGGAGTCATCCTCTAGTACCATCGGGTTTAGGGATTTTCACCCAGGGACATCTATGGTGCCCGTATGCTAGAATCAAATATTTTCGGTCTCCAATCCTGCCATCCACGATGTATCTGTGGAGGCTATGGCCCTGATGTCGCTAGGGCATACAGTAACTACAATCACACAAATGCAAGTGCATGAATCATACTATCAGTCATGCAACAGCCCTGTATATACCATGCACTTATATGAGGCAACTCCGCCTATCAGGGAGCCCATAACCAGTCTATCCAAAGGTATATGCTATGATCGGTCATTCCTCACATCAGGCATACATATGGTGCGAATGATCATGAATCATGCATCTATACTAAACATGTAATAAGAGATGGGTTCTAGGTATAATGGAGATGGGCCTAGACGGCCTACTTACCACAAGTTTGGGCCTATCAGTGGGCCTTAGGGAGAGTTATAATGCGGACATTTAACCAACATTATCCATTCAATGTGGACGTCAAACCAGCATTGCTCCTTAGGCGTGGCCCATTACAAAATCAACACATATACCATGGCGGAATTACACTGCAAGCATGGGCCTATCAGTGGGCCTTATGTATGTCCTATTGGGCCTTGACCTATGGGCCTCCAACACATCAAATGGGCCCCCATACATGGGTCTCATATATACATATCAAGGTGGGCCTCAATGACGGGCTACACATGCATCAACACGGGCCTAGTCACATGGGCCTTGTGTACATTACAATGGGCCTCATAATATGGGCCTTATACAAATCAAGGTGGGCCTCAACAAGGATCACCAATACATGAAGATGGGCCTCCACAATGGGCCTTAAAATATCTCCAAAATGGTTGAATAGTCGAATGAAACACATGCATCCTGATGGAGCCCACACCAATGGAGGGTGTGGTTTACAATACTTACATAAGTGGGGCCCACCATAATGCTTATTTTTCACCCAGCCTAAGGCCCAATATAATGTTTATTTTTCACCCAACTTAAGGCCCAACATAATGTTTATTTTCCACCCAATTGTTCATAAAGCTACTTGAACCAAGGTAGGGCCCACTGGACTGGGCCCACTGGAATGTTTATTTCCCACCCAAACTATTCATAAGGTCACACGGACCGTGGGTGGGGCCCACCGTTATTTTTGCATCCCCAGTACACGGTCAGGGAGCCCACCGTTATTTTATTTTATTTTTATTTTATTTTATTTTACACGTGGATAGGAAGCCCACCGTGATGTGGTCCACAATCCAGCCCACTCATTATGTGTGTCCCACTTGGTTGACCATCCAAACCAAGTTTCAACCGCATCCAAATTTCAGGTCGGCCCCACCAAATAATTTTATATGTTTTAGGCATATATTCACATGATTTTTGGATGGTGTGGCCCACTTGAGATCAGTATACGGCCGATTTTTGGGGACAGACCATAATCAAAGGGGACCCATCAAATGCTCGGTGTTGATGATCGAAACTCATCACCGTGGGGGCCCACAGCTGGAGCCGTGAGGCCCCAGCGACAGCAGCAGCAGCGCTGCTGCTTTAAAAAAAAATTTTATTATTATATTTTTTTTTTGTTTTGGGGCCCACCGAGATGTGATTCACAATCCAGCCCACCCATTATGTGTATCCCACTGTTCTACCCGTCCAAAACTAGTTTCACCTACATCCAAACTTCAGGTGAGTCCCACCGAGTACTTTTTATGATCTGGCATGTCTTTACATAGTTTTAGATGGTATGGCCCACCTGATGATCAGATCGCCTTAAAATTTTGGCTCAACGCCTAAAGAAGACTGGAGAATAGATTGGACGGTGTGGATCACATACATACATCAAGGTGGGGCCTGCATGAGCAGTCCACCAAAAAGTAACTTTTTCTTCCTTTGTTTTTTTTTGTTAGCCATGCCGTACGCCTACGTCCAGCGTCTCTGGACGCTGGACGGTTTGGATAAACACTGCCTCATGGTGGGTCCCACGCGTGAGTGGCCCATGTTCATCAAGGTAGGTCCCACATGATCATGGCCTACCATATATATAAATATTATATTATAATATATCATTTACTCTAAATAGGGGGTGGATCTTTCCTAAAATGAGGTGGGCCACCCTATTTGATGGATGGAGTAGATTTAATATATTGGTGGGGCCCACTTCATTCTAAGGAAGAGAGAAAGAGAGGGAAAGAGAGAGAAATAGAGAGAGATACACGGTGAGATAGAGGAGGGACCCCGCCACTATGGGCCCTCCATTTCGTACATGCATACATCAAACGGGTCCCACCACATGTGGCCCAAAAAAATAGGAGAAATGACGGTGGATCACCCACCTTATCTTCCTTCTCCTTGCTCCCTTGGCTTCAAATGCACCTTGCCTATGCCTTGGATGGTGGATGATGGGGGATTAATGGTGTGGATGAGAGATGGGAGGGTGTAGATGGATGATGGAAGGTGGACCACACTTGAGAGGGAGATGGGAGCTTGGACGTATGAGGCTTGGGGTTGAGTTGCTTGGAGATTTGAGAAATGAGAGAGAGAGAGAGAGAGAGAGAGGAGATATGGATGGGTGAGGTGTGATGGGTGATGGTTTGGGTTGAAAAGTTGAAAAAGGGGTATGGTGGATGTTGAAAATGGGAAAAAGAGGAGTGGTGAGTGGAAAGAAGGTAGATTCTTTGAAAAAGGAGGGGATGGGGTGATGTACTTGATGTATGGGATGCATTAAATGTTGATTGATGGGACTTATTGCGTAAAGATTCTCTCGAAATCCGCAACGCGCGGTGTTTCTTCGGAATAAACGCTGATCGGCATCTTCTTGCCTGGGTATCGGTTCGATGCGCAAGTCACGGCGTTGGAACCGCGGCGACGACGCGGTCGCTATGATACAACTTTCGGATCAAGCCGACGTCGGTGCGCGGGACCTGGCCTAGGATCGTGCGCAAACACCGGATATGGTGCGAAGGTTGTCGGAATTTGACCGGAAGGACCGCGGAAGCTAACGGAACAGTACGGATTAGGACACGGGTCTTACAAAAAGTATATATAAAAAAAAAGTAGAAATGTCCTTTCTTTAAAAAAAAAATAAAAAACAAAAAACAAACTTTCTAGGGTAATTTAAAGTTAGTGATTGGTTGTCATCATCCAATATTGATAGAAATATGTGGAAAGTGAGAAAATCATGCCAAGGATCTGATCACTTTGATTGGGAACTCTGGGCGCATATGGGGAGTGGTAAGAGAATTCAACTTAGGCTAGTTACCTCTACATCATATGGTTTTGTTTTGAATTACAAATTTTGTGCAGGCAATGCGATTTACTCAAGGTTGTTCAAAACCAATATTCATATCGATTGGACATCGCATATCTCTCGATGCATCTGTCAAGGTTATTAAAATGTGTTGTAAATACTATGTACTAGAGCAAATCCGGCAAGTACAGTTTATTGCTTTGTTTTGTGCTCACATAACACAAGAGTCTGTCTTATTTTAGTTTGAACTTTTTCAAATTTTATTCTAGTGATTTACTTATTTTAATCGCCTCATTTAATGTAAAATTTGAGGATTTGATTTTCCAGGAGGCATATGAAGTAGCCAAAACTCTTCATAAAGATGGAGTGACTAGAGCACTAGTCATTGCCTGCTCTTAGTATTCAAAAGGTTTGTGAGTACTATTTTCCAACAGTTTCCTATATAATGCTCTCCATGAATCAGAGGTTAGGATTGCTCAACCAATTTGATTTTGGACTGTGACTTAGCGATAGTAGATTCCACGATTTAGTTGGTTTAACTTGAGTTAATGTAAGACGTGTACAATTTTTGAGTGCCTGTGTCTCTAGCACCATGCCTTGTCTGAGTATTCCCAAAAACAAAAGAAGTAGAAGTTGCAAAACTATGATATTGCAAGTACCTTAATTTTTTAAGTCTGCGTTTGGTAGAAGAACATATGAATTCAATTCAATCAAGGAAATGACAAAAGTTAATGGTATTCACTTGAAATCAAGAAAAAAAAAGCTGGGTATGATGAAATTACAAGTACCTTAATTTACTAAGTTTGTGTTTGGATGAACAAATGAATTTATTATTTCCTTGAAATCACAGCGAGGAAGTACCTTTCAAACTACGTTTGCTTTGATCTTTCAATCATTCTCTAATTTAATTTTCAATAACTTGCTAACCTTCATTTGTGGATGATCTTGGCTTCTGCTTAGATGATTTTTGTGCATATTCAGCATTCCATCTGGAGCTAGAATGGAATGTGATTGGTAAGTATTTATATATGTTCTCCATCCTTTTGGTACCAACATGTACACTTCTTTTCTTTTTACAGGTGGTCACTTGGTCATCATATTTGTAGTGTAAGAGTTCCTATTATACCTTTTAGTGTTATAAGTATTGGGCTCCATTTGGTCATCACATTAATTTTTATGAATATAATTTTTTTTTCTTAAACCAAATGGAGCTTAAGCCCTTTTTTAACTTCGCCAATGTAACTTCTTGCATTATCGATCCCAGGCATGGGTTAAGGAGGAGGGAGAAGGGCGTCAAGGTGAGTTGTGTCCTTTTCTTCCATATTTCTTTAATACAACAGTGCTAGCAACAATTTGATTGGCCCACTTCTTATTCTCTGTTGTAGGTGTCATTGCTGAACCCTGGGCTTGAATGGGATGCATCAATTTTTGATGAACCAGTGATTCTTTTAACACCAATCTTTGCAGCTCCTTTTAGAGCTCTGAATTGCATTCTCATATATGAATGTTATCTTTTCACTTTTTGTCCACGTTTATGAATCAATTGAATCATATCAGTTCCATTGTTAAAATAATTCTGCTGAAACATTCATCATATGTTACATCATGGCTATAGAGTTGCTATCTTTTCTTATTCCTTATATTGTTTCCTAGTTATATTTATGTTGGTTTCAGAGTACAAGTAGCAATAGAAAGTGTTGGTCGATTGTGGCTTATAGACAAAGGGATGAGTAACCAACAATACGAATATGGGAGGCCTTCCCCAGGTATCTAGATGCTTTTAGATATAATTATGTTATTTTTAAATGTATTAGCTCGAAATTGATGGAGTAAACCCGGATGTGCGTCGGAGCTATCTAGATGTTGAGCAGGGGTCCCTGGAAGGTGGGAACTATTGTTATGACCATGATGAAGTTGTCCATTTCTTATGGACAGCATTGGAGTGGCCTGGCCAAATGGCCAGGCCATGTTTATGTGTTTAATCGAAATTGATAGAGCAGACCCGGATGTGCTCAGAGCTATCCAGATGTTGAGTGGGGATCCCTGGAAGATGGAAACCACTGTTATGACTATGATGAAGCTGTCCATTTCATATGGACAACATTGGAAGGGTCTGGCCAATTGGAGCAGGCCGTGTTTATATCTATATTTACAGGGACCATATCCTTAACCTATAACCTAAACCTATTCTCAAATCCCAAAACCTATAACTACAACCTAAACCTAAGCCTAAACCTAAACCTTAACCTAAACATAAACCTAAACCTGTAACCTATAACATAAACCTAAACCTAGAACCTAAATGTATTCTCAAATCCATAAACCAAAACCTACAACTAATCCTAATCTCAAGTCCCTAACCTAAACCTAAACCTAAACTTGAAAACCCAAACCTAAACCCGATCCCGAACCCAAACCCAATTTCTTAAACCTAAACCTTAACCTATTCTCAATTCCCTAAACCTATAGCTTATAACCTAAACCTAAACCTAAACCTAAACATTAACCTAAACCAATAACCTATAACCTAAACCTAAACCTAAAACCTAAATGTATTCTTAAATCCCTAAACCTAAACCTACACCTAATCCTAACCTCAACTCCCTAACCTAAACCTAAACCTTAACCTATTCTTAATTCCCTAAATCTTAACCTATAACCTAACCTAAACCTAAACCTATTACCTACACTTATAACCTAAACCTAAGCCTAAAACTTAAACATAAACCTAAAATTGAAATGTATTCTCAAATCCTTAAACCTAAACCTACACCTAATCCTAATCTCAACTCCCTAACCTAAACTTAAACCTAAACTTGAAAATCCAAACCTAAACCCAATCCCGAACCCGGACCCGATTTCCTAAACCTAAACCTTAACCTTAACCTATTCTCAATTCCCTAAAGCTATAACCTATATACTATAACCTATAACTAAAACCTAAACCTTAACCTAAACCTATAACCTAAACCTAAACCTTAACCTAAACCAAAATCTTTAACCTAAACATTAACTTATAACTTATAACCTATAACCTAAACCTAAACCTAAAGCCTAAAACTTAAAACCTAAACCTAAACCTCTAACCTAAATGTATTATCAAATCCTTAAACCTAGACCTACACCTAATCCTAATCTCAACTCCCTAACCTAAACCTAAACTTGAAAACCCAAACCTAAACTCGATCCCGAACCAAAACCCAATTGCTGTAATAATGTAGCCCAATCACATAGCAAGAAACAAGAATGTATCCCTTTTAACACATGCCCATTTTTACAAAGCTTTAATTTTTGTTGTTGTTTCTATTAACTTGAATTGAAACACTTTTTTGCATTATTTGCTTACATTAGTTTTATTTTAATGATCAGTTTTATTTTTAAAAAGTGCCCACTTTTTTGGAAGAAGTTTATGCAATTCTTCATGATTCTGAATTATAATGTTTTGTTGGTTTAATATTTTTTTCAGGTGAAAGACACAAAAAGAAAATTGTTGCTGATTTTTTTCCTTTTTTTTATTTATGAAGTTAAACTTATATATATTTATACGTGGATGAATGTAATGTGGATAAGATTGTTTGTGTTTGGATGGATGTAGTTTATGTTTGGATGAATGTTGTTTATGTTGGATTTACGTAGTTTGGGTTTAGATAGATATGAATGTGAATATGATGAAATATATTATATAACAAGTGTATATTAGGAAGAATACGATGAAATATATTGTAACAGGTGATCCTCTCAAATTTGAAAATGTGCTTTGAAGGCTCATAAGGGACGGTCCATGACAGTCCTTTTCAAGGACGGTTTGTGGCCGTCCTTTGAAGGCTCATAAGAAACGGTCCATGATAGTCCTTTTTAAGGACGGTCCATGACCGTCCTTTTAAAGGACAGTCCATAGCCGTCCTTTGAATGGCGATAAGAGACGGTCCATGATAGTCCTTTTTAAGGACGGTCCATGACTGTCCTTAAAAAGGACTGTCGATGGTTGTCCTTTAAAGGCTCATAAGAGACGGTCCATGACCGTCCTTTTCTCGTCAATAAGAATGACGGTTTTCGACCATCTTTTAAGTAATACGACACGTCAAAATTTGACGGCCCTTGTGACGGTCCATGACCGTCCTTTTTGGTCATTTGAGACGATTTTGGACCGTCCTTTTTTCACAGTTTTGGTGTAGTGATATTGGCAGGGTACCTCCTCTCTATCTCACTGTCTCTCTCTCTCCCCCCCTCTCTCTCTCTTTATCCCTCTCTCTCTTTATCCTCCCCCTGGAATGAAGTGGGCCCCACTGATATGTTAAATCTGCTCCATCCATTAGATTATGTGGCCCACCACATTTCAGGTGAGATCCACTGTTGAGATAGTGGGAAGTCCCACATGATGGGTTGGGTTAAATGGCATATTATATATTATATTTATATTAATATAATATAATAATATATATACATGCATGATGGGCCACGACCATGTGGGACCCACCACGATGCTTGTGTTGTATCCACACTATCTAGCGTCCCTGGACGCTGGACGTGGTCTGTGGAGTGTGAACAGAGTGCTACAGCAATACAAAAAAAAATAAATGTAAGCTTTGGTTTATACTTTTTGAGTGGATCGCTTATGCAGGCCTCACCATGATGTATTGATTTAATCCACGCTGTCCATTCCATTTCTAAGCCCATTTTAGGCGTTGAGCCAAAATTTGAGACCAATCCGATTCTTAGGCGGGCTATACCATAGGAAATAAAGGTGTTACCGTTAAAACCCACCTTCATTCTTCTATTCGTCAAAAACACGTTACATATTGGTCTCATTTGGTCAATCAGGGGCCATAGAATCCAATGGCCGGGTTGGATTTTTCAGATGTGGGTCCTATATACGAAAAACCATGAAAATTCTAAAAAAAAGCACAACATGCATCAGCGTCTCTGCTGTAGCGCTGCTGACGCTGCTGCTGGCGTCAATGTGGACGGGCAGCAGGATAGGGGTCCCATACATGGGCCTCACCATGACGTGTGTCGAGCATCCACGCCGTGCATTGGTGGGCCCCTTTGGGCAGTGGGCCCCCCTCCGAAAATCAGCCATATACATGGCTCAGATGGTCCACATCATAGGAAACAGTGGTGATTGAATGGCTACCTTTGAAACCCTTTTGGGTCAGAGAAGTTTTGAGTCAAATGATATTTGTTTTTCCCCTTCATACAGGTCTACGTGACCTTATCAACAGGTTGGGTGGAAAATAAGCATTAAGTTGGGCCCCACCGGGACCCATTGATGTATGTAATGAATTTTATACCGTCCCAGGGTGGGACGGCTGGTGTACTTCCCTCTAGCTATACAGCTGCTGTAGTGGCGTCACTGAGCTATGTGGCCCCACTAGCTTCATCCACTCTCTTCATTCATGGGACCCACCATGATGCATGTGTTGCATCCAAGCCGTTCAACCATTTTGAAAGCCCGTCTCACTGCTTGAGAATAAAAATGAGGCGGATCTTGGTATCAGGTAGACCACACTACAGTAAAGTGGGGATTAAAAGTCTACTATTGAAACCCCTTCTAAGTTAAATAAGTTTTGAATCAATATGATATTTGTTCCTCCTCACTATTCAGGTCATTGTGACCTTATGAATAGTCTGGATGGGAAATAAATTCCACAGTGGGCCCTCTAAATTTTTAACAATGTGAATCATTGTCACCACCGCTATTTGTGGTATGGCCCAGTTGATCCTTTGTATATGGTTCATTTTTTTTATAAGTCCTTTAATGAATTATAACAATGGGTGAATGATTTTGAATCGGCCCATTAGCATAACCCATTTGAGGTATTTGGGGCCCACTTGATGAGGCCGATTGGGCTCACTTGATAAAGCCCGATTCGATGTATTTGGAGGGCCCATTTGACTTGGCCCATTTGTAACGGCCCACTTTGATAAATATAAGGCCCATGTGATTAGGCCCATCTTGATGTGTTTGTGGATCGTTGTTGAGGCCCACTTTGATATATATATATATATAAGGCCCATATGATGGGGCCCACCTGTTTGAATCTGAGGCCCATTATGACATGTATTAGGCCCATAACGCGTGGCCCTTTTAATGTATTTGAGGTCCATGGGCAAGGCCCGATATGATGTATTCGAGGCCCATGGGTAAGGCCCGATGTGATGTATTCGAGGCCCTTGTGCGAGGCCATGGGACCACTATGTGTTTGGTTCTATGTGGACTACCCCCTTGGGAGAAATGTTGGTTAAATGTCTACATTGATGGGCAATGATGGTTAGATGTTCACATTGTGACCTTTCCTTAGGCCTTGATAGGATTCTCACCGATTGTCGAATATCGATCGAGACCGATTACCGATTCTGATTAGTCGTGGCTGATTGCCGATTATCAATCGAGGCCGATTATCGATTCTAATTTGTCGTGGCCAATTACCGAATATCAATCGAGGCCGATTTTTTATTTTGATTTGTCATAACCGATTGCCGATTATTGATTGAGGCTGATTACCGATTCTGATTTGTCGTGGCCGATTGCCGAATATCAATCGAGGGCAATTTTTTATTCTGATTTGTCATGGTCGATTGACCGATTAGCGATCGAGGCCGATTATCGTGACTGATTGTCGATTCCGAGTATCAAGGCTGATTATCGATCGATTTCGATTGTCGTGGTCGTTTACCGATTCTGATTGTCATGGCTGATTGACCGATTAGCGAATTGAGGCCGATTACCGTGGCCAATTGTCAATTTTGATTGTCGAGGTCGATTCCGACTGCTGATGCCGACTACCGAGGCCGATTTTGATTGTCGAGGCCGATTGACCAGACCCATTGTGATGTATATTCAGCCCATGTTGAAGGCCCATTGTGATGTATTTTAGGCCCTTTGTGAGGCCATGGGTCCACCATACGTTAGACCTTATGTGAGTCATCCCTTAGGGGCAATGTTGGTTAAATGTCCACATTGTTGAGGTCGATTGTCGATGCCGGTTATTGATACCGATTCATGAGTATATGATAGCATAGCATCATGTACATGCCCATACGCATCATTTACATGTTTATTATGAGATGTGATTGACCATTGCATATGTCATTGGGAAGGTTGTTATGAGACTCCCTGATAGGCGGAGATTGTCTCGCATGAGCGCACGGTATGCGTAGGATTGATGCATGACTGGATTGTGTGACTCATGCATCTTGCATTGTGTGTTGTGATTACTGTACGTCCTAGCGACATCGGGGTCGTAGCCTCCACAGGCATGTCGTGGATGGCTAGATGGGACACCAAATATGTTTGGTTTGAGCATCTGGGCACTTAAGATGTTCGTGGGTGAAAGTCCCTAAACCTCCGAGGCCAGGAGAAGCCCCAACGTCGAGACCGAGTGGATACATGAGCGCCCGAGTGCTGAATATCAGGAGGCTGCGTCTCCCACTGTGTCGTAGTCGGTTGGGAGGGGGTGTGCTTTATCTGTCCGAGCGTAGGAGGCAATACTAGGCTGAGTTTGACCAGCTCGTGAATGGGTTCGCTATCGACGTGCCGAATAGGTATTGACAGACTATTGGCCAGGCGGATAGTGAGGTTTCTTATGCTCACTTGGACTGTGCGGCTGGGAGAGTGGTAGTGCCATTTAGAGTATACTAAACCCTGGTGATGATCCCAGGGATGAACTATACTGATATGTAGACTTATTGAGCAGGAGTTGCATACTCATTCATTCATTCATTCACTATCCACTCGGGCTAGTGGTGCACAACTATTTATTACGTGTGACTTCGCAATAACTAGGATTTCGGTTGGGGTGCGCGACTAACCTGAGATCAGGAGTTTACCACATTAAGTCTGACTATCCAAATTTAGGTATGGGACTGGTTTGGATAGAAGTCTCTTGTGCTGGACCCCATAGCTTGTGATACTACGTACTATCATCTCGACTTCATACTCTAGTATGATCATTCCATTCGCACCGCATATTGCATTACATCTGCGGCATATGGTATTTTGGGTTACTATGTTTATGCATTAATACAGCCTAGACATGACTGACGGTATTCATAGATTCATCAGGATTTGCGGTTACATTGTATCATCGACATCTAATATTTGGTTTGATGTCTCCGCATTGCATAGCTGATCTACATTGCTTCATCAGTATATGATATTATTTTTATTATATTTCTGCATCACATAGCCTGAATAAGGCTGATAGTATTTAAGGGCTTATCAGTATATTTACGCATTACTCTGATATTGTATGATTTATGAGCTTATCAATATTTTCTGCTTACTCTGATTACTTTGATATTGCTTACTTGGCACTACCTTGTGCACACACTTTCACCGCCCACTAAGCTTTCTATAAGCTTATGCATGATAGATGCATGTAGGTAATATTAGGTTGCAGCAGCATTGAGCTTGGAGCATGTAGCGGACTTATGGAGCTTTGATTTTTGACATATGTATTTCCCCTTCATCACTGTATTCAACTGGTTATATTGGTGGATATGTGATGATGATGTTGCTTTTGTGATTTGGGTAAACTTGTGGTTATGCTTCTTACGAGATAAATGTACCTTGGAAAAAAAAATCCTCCTTGTAGGATCCCAGGATCGGAACCTAGCATACGAGCACTGGGACCCGAGAATGGGGTATTACGGAGGCTGTCGGCACCAGATTCAGCGATCGGGATTCTTGTGGATCCGATTTTCGGGTTTGGGGCATGACACCAAAAGTATACTTAAACTAGGTTCCAAGAGGATTCAATTAATTAGACTTGTATGGAGAGTTCAGCAATCCTACATTCAATCCAAAAATGGCTCAATAGTTCCAATTAAACTACAATTAATACTCTAATTAGGAGATATATGATTAACTCACCTCAAACAAGACTATCACTCCGTTGATTTAAAGAGGTAAATTCTAATATGAGAAAAAATGATTTTACCTACAATCAAAACATTAATAATTAATAATATCCCTAATTTAACCCTTAATTTAGCTTAGAGAAGTATGAAAGTATAGAGTTAACTCACTGAGTTCATAACTTAGCTCACTCAGTTCTAGCTTATGAAAATTCAGCTTTTGTTTGGTCCTGTGGAATGGATGCCTCGCCAAGTATTCTCTCCAAGGATGTTGAATTAGATCCCAACCTCCAGTAGATCTCATTCAACGCAGGCTAAGAAGATTCTACTGAGTTAACCCAACATCCCAACCAGAATATCGCTTAAACTCGGTTCCAAACCTGAGTTTGATTAATGGCTCCATCAACTCTTCTTTGACATAGCTGGAGCTGAACTAACTCGGTCTACAGATGAAAATAACCGAACTCATGCAAGGATTTATGTTAAACTCGGTATGTGACTCACTGAGTCAACCCAGAGACGAGTTACACAACTCGATCTTTACTTAGATTCGAACCAGCAATCCAATTACTTCATCTCCTTCTTCTCCCTCTTCTTTCTTTCTTCTCTTTGTTTCCATCGAACCCAACAGACTCTGGACTCAACCCGACCAAGTCAGAGACTCAACTCAAGTTGACCTGGCGCAGTGTAGCAATGAGCTACGCTCACTTTCTTCTCTCTATCTCATTCTCTTTCTACTGGAATTCCGACAACACCTAGACCAAAACCCGAACCTGACTGGATCTTGACTCAGTTCCTCGACTCGCTCGAGTCGAGCTAGTGTAGCCAGCTGCACTCCCTTTCTTCCCTCTCTATCTTCCATCTTCATCCTCTTTCTTCCTAATTTTCTTCTTCTTCTGCTCCTTCCTTGCTTCCTTTCTTTTTGCTAGGAGGGCTCGAAGCACGGGACTCGGCTCAGATTTGGCCCAGACTCGGACTGAGTCAACTCGACTTGATGTGGCATCGAAACAGCGCTCTTTTCTCTCTTTACTGATTTCTTCTTCTTTTTTTGGAATGACTACCCTAAAAGGACGCCTTTTATAAGGCTTCATTAATCCTCTTATAGAGGGTTCGGATGTGCCAATTAATCACAAAATTAGTTATGAGTTTGGTTCTAATCCAAGTCATGCATTTGGTTTATTTATCGGGTTATTGGTTGATCCTAGTAGACATGGTTTGCATGGTCACCATCTGTTGTTATGAATGATCATCTAGTGTTGTGGGCCACCGGATGAACGCTTCTGATTAGAGGATGGATCCCACCTCTTGGTGATGGGTATTCACAGTTAAACGGAGAAGATGATCTCCTCTATAATGGGGGATTCTCAATAGGTGGTTGATCTGGTGATCTGATGCTTATCGATGGTGTGGATTTGTTCAATGATCATTGTGGGAGCCCCTTTTCATCACGACATTCTCGTATAAGTTATGAGTCACGATATTTTCGACCGCGTGCAAAATCTCGCATGAAGGAGGATTTCTCGCAGAGTTCCCTATCTCCGCGGAGTGGATAGTTGTTCGCCCTAGAACGAACGTCCCAGATGAGCTCTGATGAACTTCTAGAAGTTTTCGAATGGCTGAGATGGAGCCACGTTCCATAACGGGAAGATTCTTTCCATAGCTCCTCTCTCCATCTCTTTCTCTCTTTCTTGTTAAAGAAAAACTTAGTTTCAAAGGTTAGGATTTCTTTGGATGGACAGATAGGATTTATGGGAGAAATCCTGTGTGGAATGTCAGCACAACAGTACGAAAGGATTCCACTTTCAGAAGGCACTGCACGCATCACTTCTTGTGTCAGGTGTGGTGAGTATGCACATGCATAACTTCCATGGAGCAACTTAGAGTGTGGTCGGATTTGATTTCCCTAGAAGATGAACGGTTCAGATCTTTGGTATGATCTCAGATGGTGGTCACAGATCATGCCTATGCACGACGTCCGTTTGGACAGATTCTTGTGCTTACAAACATGTATTCCCATACATGGAACCTATAGGGTTTTGGATGGTTTAGAGGGTCACACCTAATGGACGGTTTGGATTATCAATCCGCAATCTGATGGTGGGCCAGTTTCAAATGGATGGTCAAGGTCTGTAATTGGCGGGAAAATGGAAGAAAGAAAGAGGAAAAATCCTCTTTTTGGATTTCTCATTGGGTCAACAGTTGTTTGACCAAGTCTGCGGACCGGTGCACTACGTGTACACCCATTGGTGTACACTCACACCGTGAGTGTGGGGTCCACATGGTTATTCTGACTAATCTGAGCCATCTTTTCGAATCTACTAGACCCTTTTATAAGTCCAGTCCATTGTTAAGGCGGAACCATAATTCAAGTGAGCTATACATTTAAGTCTTGAGTTCAATATATGGATTTCTGTCAATCTGATGGCCATATTCTTTTCAACTCTGGTTGATAGCACATTTAATGGTTCTTAGTTGACTTTAGTGATGTTTTGCCACTCATGTTTATGATCTAATGGGTAGATTATTATATTAAATGGTAATCACCCCATCAAGGTTGTTGGCAAACTGAGTGGTGAATCTAGCAATTCAAGATTTGATGTTAACCATTGTCGGTCCACCTTGAAATTCAAGGGACAAGTGATGAATGAAAAATGTTCTTGTGAAAAGATTAATGAACTTTTGAGCTTATAGGCTGGTCTTGAGGTGTTTTTGTAAAATATTGTTGAGGCATAGAAAAAGAGAAAGAAAAAAGAGAAAGAGAAAGAAATAAAGAGGAAGCACTCCTTGAGCCCGCACACCAGACTGGTGTGCGCGATTCATCAATGTGCGCATAACCAGACCCGACTGCACACTAGATTCTGTACACCAGGGAGCGCACGCTGGAACCCGCACACTAAGGAGCGCACGTTGTAGTCTGCACATCAGGTGGTGCACACAGGCGGCTCCGACGCACACCGCACACAAGGCATGCCCATACATGTGAATGGGCTATATATACCCCATGACCCCTCTAAAGGGGTCATTAACATCAATTCTAAGAGAAGGAGCAGAGAAGTAGAGAGAGAATAGGTGTGCAACTCACATGATGTGCGAAATGTGTGGTGTGCGGCGCAAATTGTTGCCAACGCACACCTAGCTCGGGCACACACTGAGTTCTGCATATTGAACTCTATGCATATTGCATGGTGCATAGCATTTCCCCAATGTATAATTCTTTCATCACAATGCCTATAGTGTACAATACTCCAATATCCGATACAGTGTTTCAGAGATAGTTGCATACACTCAGTTTCTCCAGTAGTTAGATCAACTTAAGGCTCCCATTCAAATCAACTCAGATTGAGAAACCACCCAAGACGCCTGTCTTGCTGAAGCATTGATAACATACTCATAATTAATTACATGATTTTCTTGTATTATTAGCTTTGTGAACATTCTATATTGGAATCAAAGGAGATAAAGGATGTAAATAAATTCGGAATGAATAAATATTGTGATTATCCTCTTCATAATTGCAAGTTAATTATTGAGTGAATTAAATCTCCCCAAGCCAAACGCATTTGTTTCTTGTTCGAAACAAATATCACCGCGATTAGAATGTTATACAAATCTCTTTATAAGTCTACTCTTGAATTAGAGTGTTTTAATGATATTTGGTTGGATTCCAAGCCATTAATTCATGATAAGGTCATGAATCGATGATCCACGGGTTCCTCGGGTTTTGAGGCGTAGGTGTACCATTAAACCCTTAGATCAACGGTCAGATTAACTCCAAATTCGAATCTTAATGGTAAAATGATTATAGAGACTGCTTACATGAAAATCAGTAGTGATTTCAGTGATTAGATGACCCAATGGTGATGATTAAGCGATGGATTAGTAAATTAAGGGTTGTGGACTTGAAGGATGGTGGATTTAACGCTTTGGGTCCCAATGAACGATGAACCTGATGATGTGACGGTCCAGTTTAAAAATTAACGGATGGATGGATGGAACCATAAATGAAGGTTACTTCTAACCGTCAGATTTGTGCTAGAATGAAGATGAGCGGTTTCATTAGTTAGGTTATCGGGTAACACTCAAGTACTAAAAAATACGGGGTGTTACATAACCACTTCCTTCATGTTTGGATTTAATCTACGTTATGGTTATCGGGAGGTCTTCGCATTATCCCTTAAATAAATGCGGTGAGTACAAATCAAATGATCAATTCCCTTGAGATCCACAATTGACCATCAGAGGGCTCATTTGTGCTCAATGAGAGTAGAGATAAGCATACTCTCTTGTTCTTGCTCAAGGTGGAACGAAATCACCATCGAGTATGTCTCCTCTGGACTTAAATAGACATATTTCAAATCAGAGGGCAAAGGTTTTAGGTCAAGCTTCGGTGCCTTGAGCTTGGACGGTAGAGACACTACATAAGTTTGGGGTAATTCTTCAAATTATGGCCTCCACTAGTTTTTTTTTTACACATGCACACACACACCCCACACACACGCGCCATGGGATTTCACCACTGGTGGGTACTCGAACCCTTGACCCGGTGTTGAAACTCCTAGGAGTCTACCACCCGGGTAAGAGTAAGGACCCAGGCCTCCACCGGTTAACTTCAAGTACCGGCATGGTATGCAGCATGGTCCCCATCTTCCTAATTATATCATCATCAAATCATGGGAGTGGGCCAGGCGCGTCTCTAGAGGGTCAGAGGATAAGATCAAAAGTTTTCTATCTTCCATGAAAGAGTCAATCATGTTAATGTCATGGGAATCGTTATCATCCTCTAACTGTTTACCCGCATTGAAAAAGATTTTAACTTTAATGTCATATTTCTAAAAGACAAACTCATAACTCCATTCCTAAAATTAATGATTACATCTGATGTGGCAAGAAATGGGCAACCAAGAATGACAGGAATTTGAGTGCTTATGTCCACGATGGGTTGAGTATCCAGGATGATAAAATCTATTGGGTAGTAAAATTTGTCAACCTGGACCAACATATCCTCAATTATCCTCTCGATACATGAACCGAGTAATCAACAAGTTATAATGTGGTTCAGGTAAGTTTCAATTCACCGAAACCTAGTTGTTCGCAGACCGAGTAAGGTATCAGATTTACGCTCGCTCCTAAGTCAAGAAGTGCGTGCTCAATGCAGTAATTCTCAATTACACAAGCAATGGTTGGGCTACCGAGATCTTTGTATTTCTATAGCACATCTTGCTTTAGGATGACACTCACTTCTTCAGTTAAAAAATATTTTCTTTTGAATATTTTGCCTTCTTTTGGTCATACACAAGTCTTTCAGAAATTTGGCATATAAAGGTATTTGTTTAACCGCATCCAGTAAAGGAATATTGACCTTCACTTGTTTCAACACCTCTAGAATGTCCTGAGAGTTAGAGAGAGATTTTAGTGTAATCAACAATTGGGGGAATGGTGCAATCGGTTTGCTTTGAAGTTCCAATTCTAACTCTTATGGAGTGTTGCTAGGTCTATCAGTTTTATCTACTTCCGGGTCCTTAGACTTTTCAACCCTTACCGGAATAGATTTTTCAATTATCTTCCCACTCCTAAGAGTGGTGATAGACTTAGCTTGCTCCATTTGATTTGAAGAGCTTGGAACACTTATTTCGTATTGCGGTTTATGATTGGGGAAAGATTAGGTTGGAAGAATCCATTTTTTCCCAATTGAATTTTTTTCCTCGGGCCCTTGTATGACCTTTGAAAGGTCTTGAAGGGTTTGCAATATACTCTGATTGATAAGCTCTTGGTTTTGAATATGTTTCTAGACCGGATCCTCTTGAGATTTCCCTTGATTCAAGAATTGGTTAGGGATTCCTTAAGGAGTAGAAGTTTGTCCATTCCTCCAGCTAAAGTTCAGATGATTTCTCCAATAGAATTGTATGTGTTAGAGATGGGTCCATTGAAAGGTCTTTAGTAGTTGTTCACGACATTTGATTGCTCGTTCAGTGCTTCTTGAAAAGAAGGTATCATTGGGCAATTTTCAGTTGTATGTATGTTGTAAGCACAAATATCGCGAAGAACTTCCTTAGCCTTATCCTTTTTAAGTTTCATGGCCTTAACCTTCCTTGCGAGACTGGCAACTTTAGCATTTATATAATCATCCACTTTCAGCAAGTATATCCCACCCATATCCCTTGCTTGAGTAAGCGTAGATGTGGTGCTAGATTTTGGGGAGATGTCTCATGATTGTGCGGTTTCAGCGAGTTTGTCAAAGTAATCCCACACCTCATCAACATTTTCGTTCATGAACTCCCCATTGCACATCGTCTCAATGAATTAGCACATGAAAGATGTCAGTCCATCATGGAAGAAAGTTGTTATGTGCTACATTTCAAAACCGTGTTGTGGGCATGAATTGATGAGATCCTTGAACCGCTCCCAACATTGGAAGAATGTTTCATCTTCTTTTTAGGCGAAGTTTATGATCAACTTCCTGATGGTGTTCGTCTTATGGTATGGAAATAATTTTTTTATTAACTCCTTCATCATGTCATTCCATGTGTCAATAGATCGCAGACGTAGTGAGTGCAACCATGTCTTAGCTTTTTCTTTCAAGAAAAAAGGAAAGAGTTTTAGCTTGACTGTATCCTCAAACACGTTAGAAAAGTATAAAGTGGCTACAACCTCGTCAAATTTTTACAAGTGTAGGTATGGACTACAAGTGTAGGTATGGACTTTCAGATTCAAGTCTAAGGAACTTTAGAAAGAGTTGGATCACTCCAGGCTTGATACCCATGTTTCCTGTGTTTCTTAGAAAAAACTATACAAGAAGGGGTGCTCGCCCCCGTCGGTTGCAAGTAATCTTGTAAAGTACGAGGCGGGGACGCATGGTGCACTTCATTCTTATCCTGGACTTTCGCAATTCGAGGTTGTGGCTAATTTACCGGTTGATTTACAGGTTCATTTTCAGCCATAGCTTCAATTAACTCTTAGGATCTTAAGTAGTGTCTAACCCTGTGATGGATAGATAACCCCTCAACTAATCCTCCTTCACTCAAAAGACGTCGAGTGTTGTCACGAACCCACTTGGGCATGAAACACTCTCAGCTCTCTATTTCATATTCTAACCTAAACCTTAAAAAAATAGAAATCTAAAAATAGAAAAAGAGAGAGAATTATAAAGAAGTTACCAAATTAGAAGTTTCTATATTGGGATCCTGCAAAAGAAAAAGGAAAATGGGTTAGTTTCTAAAAAGGAAATAAGGAAATTAACCTAGTTTCTAAAAAAAAAAACGAAAAAGGAAAGTTTCTAAAAAATGAAAATAGAAAGTTTCAAAAAAAAATTAGTTTCTAAAAAAAAAAAAACAAAGTAGGAAAGTTTTTATCATGGAATTAGAAAGTAGTTTCTAAAAAATGAAAATGAAAATTTTTAAACCAAGAATTAGAAAGCGCTAAAATAATTCAGAAAACCCTAATCCTAAAAATAGAAAATTGAAAAAATCCTAGTCTTAAACTAATCCCAAAACTAGTTAATCTCAGAAAAATGCAACCGTTAACCCTGGAAACTACGCCAAAAACTTGTTCACAACCCCAAGTGTAGGGTCACGATGTAGTAATAATCTCGGTGATACTGAGGTTGAATCCAGAGGGACTAATCTTGTGTGTATTCTGAAAGCAACTAGGAGTAGAACTAGAAGAAGATGTAAATCTAAATCTGGGAATAAAGAGAGTAATTGTGAGGGATTTAACTAAAACTTCTAAATTTATAAGTGGGAACTAGGGTTTCCAAGGATCCACTTGTAGGTTCTTAGGATGCTACCTCGCTTGATTCAAGGATACAACTGGAATCAGAGTCCTAACTTCTCCAATTGGTGAGAAGAGATTTGTCAAATCTATGAACTTCTCATGGATCTAATCATCAATGGATGAGAGTGGTGAGGATTTGGAAGTGATTCCATCACCTAATCATGCCCAAGAGACAAGGCAAATAACAAGATTTACCAATCACACAACCAATCATAAGAGAATTGTGAAGGTTATGAAGGATTCCATCATCCTACCATACCCAAGGGACGATGGTGAACAATGGGATTTGCTAATTTCACAATCTTAGTTCAGGAAAAGAATATATTCAAAGCAATTGCAGATCTATTATAATTTGTCGCAACAAACCATTAACAACTAAAAATATTCCTTATAATTAAACTGGAATCTAAGAGAGTTCAACAAAACATGAATCAAAACAAAGCTTACATCCCCATCATGCTATAAGCTTCACCTTTTAGCTCTAGCTAAGAGGTTTAGCCAACCATAAATATGATTGGATTTAAAACCCTAGAAGAAAGCATGAAAAACTAAGGAAAAAAGAAGAAAAATGCTTGGCAACGGCTCTCCACCCTTGTGCTTCTCTCCTCCAAACCCTAGATTGATTAGATCGATTCCTAAGGATGCCCTGGGGACTTCTATTTATAGTTTTGCAACACCTCCTTTTGCACCTCTTTGGAAAAATCCAGAAACTACCTCAAATTTATGCACTCTGCGTAACTTCACACGATTCGTTTGATGACATCGAACAGGCTTTAATGTCATCAAAAGTGTCTTTTATATGTGCTTTTTCTATGCTTTTATAGCTTCATCTGAACTCTGCGACCTTCTATGTCATTGAACCTACCTTCGATGCCATCAAAGAGGCCTTTGATATCATTGAACATTGTTCGAGGAATCGATAATGTGTCCAAAATAGTCCAGAAAGTTATTCTAATTTCTTCAATAAATTCGATGTCATTGAAGAGACCTTCGATGTCATCGAGCAAATCTTCGATGTCATCGAGGAGTGCTTCGAGTAATCGAAAATGGTGCCCAATATGTCTAACGAGTTTTGTCAAAATTTCACAAAAATTTTAATGTCATCGAGCAAAGTTCGAGTCATCGAACAAGTTCTCAAGTCATCGAAAAACGTCTTCAATTTATCCCGTGACTAACTCGATTTTCCATCATAAATTTGATGTCATCAACCTGTGTTCAATGTTATCGAACGGTGTTCGATGACACAGTCAATGTGACTTCTGCACTTGTTCTTTCAACTTCATTCCTTCTCTACTTGGCTTTCTTGAATCTTGAGACCTTGAAATCTTCAATCTTTGTCTCCTAAGATCTATTCTTTGCATTGGTGATATTTGAGCGACAAATCCATGTTTTTAGGACCTTTTCCAATCCAAGTTCTTAAATTCACCTTGCAACACAAACATGAGTAAAATAGGACATTAAGCAGTATCATGTTTGTAAAACCAAGATATAAATGGGGTTCAATATGCAATATTTGACCCTCAACAATGGTTGACATAAAAGTATGTTATATGTTGATCGGTTGACAATGACAATCAGACCATGATACAACCCACTGAAGATGAGATAACGTTTACATCTTCGTCAAGGATGGTTGAAAGACGGTCCTTACCCTTATGAAACCAGAGAACTACCCCAAAGCTTCTAAAGTGGAGTAGAGCTCCCTCCTCACAATTAGGGATTTCATGGAGGAATGTATAAAAACTAGCGAGATATACGCTATGGTGGTAAAGGGTGAGGAATCAGAGCTCTTAAACATTCCTCCAAGTTAAAGGTCGTTGCTGAATGAATTTAAAGAAATCTGGCCCGAAGAGTTTCTCGATAGATTTGTCCCCCATTTGGGACATCCAACATCACATAAACCTCATCCCTAGGGTTACCTTGCGTAACCGCCCTCACTATCAGATGAGTTCGAAAGAGGGTGAGATACTTTAAAGGTAGGTGGAGGAATTGATTCGTAAGGATGTTTTGAAAAAGAGCATGAGCCCATGAGCTATGCCAGCTTTATTAATATCGAAGAAAGATGGGAGCTGGCACATGTGTTTCGACAGCCGGGCAATTAACGAGATTACCTTTAAATATTAATTTTTAATACTACGGTTGGACGACATGCTTGATATGTTAGAAGGTTCCAAGGTGTTCTCTGAACTAGATTTAAGGACCGGGTACAATCATATTCGTATCGGCCCTGGTGATGAGTGGAAAACGGCATTCAAGACTAAAGAAGAGTTATATGAGTGATTGGTCATGCCCTTCAGTCTATCGAACACACTGAATACTTATATGCGTTTGATGAATCAAGTGTTGAAGTTGTTCATTAGCCAGTTTGTGGTAGTATGTTTTGATAATATCCTGATACATAGCCAGGGTGAGATAGAGCACATAGAACAACTTAGGAAGGTGCTACAGGTCCTGGTAGTTAACAAGTTATACCTTAGCTTGAAAAGTACAGTTTTTTAATGGACAACTTGTTATTCTTAGGATTTGTTATGATGTCCATGGGCATCCGTATGTACTATGAAAAGGTACGAAACATCAGGAAATGGTCAATTCCGATGAACATTCATAAAGTGAGGAGTTTCCATAGGTTGGCGACATTTTATCGTCGATTCATGTGAAATTTTTGTACTATAGTCGCACCCATTACAAATTGCATGAAAAGGGGCCCATTTCAATGGATTAATGAGGCTGACAAGAGCTTTATTGAAATCAAGCATTGATTATCGACAACACCGGTCTTAGTTCTTTCCAATTTCAACAAGCTATTTGAGGTTAAGTGTAACGCCTCATATGTCAGAATTGGAGAAGTCTTATTACAGGAAGGCGGGCTGATGGCCTTCTATAGCGAGAAGCTTAGTGAAGCCCGAAAGAAATGGTCGACATATGAGCTTAAGATGTACGCAGTGGTTTAAGCGTTGCGACATTTTCGACATTATCTTATTCGGAGAGAGTTTGTTATTTACATTGACCATCAAACCTTAAAGTTTATTAATAGTCAGGCTAACGTGAACCGTGTGTATGCTAGATGGGTTGCATTTTGCAGGAATTCATGTTCGCTCCGAAGCACAAGTCAGGGTTACAAAATAAGGTGTCAAATGCACTTAGCCGCCATGCATCACTACTTGTTATAATGAGCAATGAAGTAATCAGCTTCGACTGTCTCAAGGAGTTATACACCGAAGATGAAGACTTCAAGGATACATAGATGAGTTGTTAAGAGGGTCATCCTAGTGACCTACATATGCAAGACGATTTCCTCTTCAAACGGAATCAATTACATATCTCTCAAAGTTCTCTGAGGGAGAAGATTATCTAAGAGTTATCTGGAGGTGGCCTTGGTGGACACCTTGGGTGAGATAGACGTGGACTTCTGTTGAGGAACGGTATTACAGACCGCAATTGATACGTGACAGGGTAAAACAGTACAACATTGTCATGTTTGTCAGACCTTCAAGGGGTAGTCTCAGATACGAGCATCTACACCCTGTTACTTATGCCTAATGACCCTTAGGAGAACTTATCTATGGACTTCATGCTTAGTCTTCTATACACATGGCGAGGCATGGATTCAATGTTTAGGTGGTAGATCATTTCTCAAAGATAACGCACTTTATTCCATGTAAGAAGACCCTCGATGCAACACACATGGCGAATATATTCTTTAGAGAGGTCATGTGGCTACATGGAATTCCTAAGACCATTACCTCTAACCATGACATGAAGTTTATTAGCCACTTGTAGTGGACTTTGTGGAATCAGTTCAATACGTGACTTCAGTTCAGTAGTGCATACCACCCACAGACCGATAGGCAGACTGAAGTTGTGAATCGCACATTGAGAAACCTCCTTCAGTGTATTCCAAGTGACAAACCAAAGCAATGGGATTTGGTCTTGTCTTAAGCAGAATTTGCATTCAACAATATTGTGAACCACTCGATGGGGAAGTCCCTATTTTAGATTATTTATGATCGAGTACCTCGCTACATACTTGACTTGGTCCCTTTGCCCAAGCTCCCAGGCATGAGCATTGCAGCAAAACATATGGCAGACCAAATCGTGGGCATTCATGCGGATGTATAAGCTAAGTTGCAAGCTTTGAATGACAAGTACAAGGAGCAAGCGGACAAGCATCAACGACAAAATGTGTTCGAGGTAGGCAACCATGTTATGGTGCATTTATACAAGGAGAGATTTCCGATGAGGGCCTATAATAATTTGAAGAACAAAAAGATTGGACCGATACCGATTCTCCAAAAGATCAATGACAACGCTTACATTGTTGATCTTCCGGATGACATTGAGATCTCGTGTACTTTCAATGTTGCGAACGTGACTGAGTATCATGAACCGAAGCTAGACGAGAACTCGAGCTTGAGTTCTTTTGAAGTGGATGGGACTAATGTTAATTTTGTTTTTATTATAAATAATAAGTTTTAGTTTGAGTATAACTTTTGACCATTTGAGTTGTAAGAGTCGTGCCCAACATGAAAAAGGCTTAGAAATGTTAGGAGAATAATGTGGTTAGGTCAAATTGGATACTATTTTTTGATAAAAACTATGAAGTCTAGTAGGAATGGAGGCCGTCTATAAATAGTAAGTTTACCATTTATAGTAAGTCATGTTTTTAGGGTGTTTGAGTTGGATTCTAAGTCTAAAACTCAGTCATAGGTTTGAGCTCATTATTTAAAGGGTTGTAATTTCATTTTTTTATTATTTATCATCAATCGAATTATTTCAAATTTATTAGGAATTATTTATACTTTTATCCTTCGTGGATTCGAGGAAGCTTTGTGAGGAGTCGAGAGAGCTCTGTGGATTCGGAGTAGTTATTCCCTAGGGAAGATGGTGATCGACCTTATCACGTCCCTCCATGCATCAACATCGAAGGTGGGGCCCGCATAATATCTTGTCCACATGATGGGGGTAGGTATTATAGGTGGGCCCCACATGATGGACAATAACATTGATGGTGGGCCCCAGATGAGGGATGACCTATATCAAGGTGGACCCGACATGAGGACAATTCGTACGGGAGATTGGCCTCTAATGATGAATGACCCACATCTAAGGTGGGCCTTGATTGATGGACAACCCACTTCAAAGTTGGGTCTTGTATGATGGACAATCTACATTAAGTTGGGTCTGCATGATGGATGACCCACATCTAAGGTGGGCCTCACAAGGTGGATGGTCCACATTAAAGGTAGGCCCCACATAATGGACAGTTTACATTGAAAATAGGGCCAATGTGGTGGGCCCTTACACATCAAAAGTTGGGCTGGCATGATGGACAATGGATATTAAGGGTGGATGAAACAAACTTCATGGCTAAGTACTTATGATATGTTGGAAAACCAAACATACTTTCAAAAAAATAAAAAACACTACTTTATGGCTGGTAAATATGTTATTGACTAAACATATATACTTACCTAGAGAATAAGTAAAAACCATGATAAGCTACCTCAGGCATAAGTAGGCATAAGTAGCTTATCTACAGTGACCTATGATTGTCATACATGTAGGAGTGATACAGTGGTGCCCATGACAAAGCTACCTAGAGAATAATGTAGGCGTGATACAGTGGTGTCCATCAATTTATAAACATCGTAATAAAAAAAAGTCCAAAAATTAGACAAATTCAAAACTTAGGTGAACCACACCACACAAAACAGTGGATATTAAATCGCCCACCAATGGAAACATTGTGGGGCCACAGAAGTTTTGTATCAGAAGATTTTTTATTTTTTATTTTTTTTCCATCAACTTATCTCAGTAGTAATAACCATATGAACTTTTTGAATGACATATAAACATTATGGTTGGCTCCAAGAAGATTTGAACGGTGGAAGTTTTCGTTATCACTATTTCATGTGGTGTGCCCCACTTGAGTTTTGAATCTATCTTATTTTTGAATTCCTATTTTATTGTGATGTCTACGCACATGAGTAATATGCCTCTGTCCAACAACCCATGCCATATATGGTTACATGTTATTCCATTATTATTATTACCATATTTTATAGGTAACAACCCATGCCTTGCATGGTTACATGTTATTCCGTTTTGTTATTATTATTATTATAAGTATAAAACCAGCATATTATTCAATTAGTATTATTATATCTTATAGGTATAAATCTATTTAAAATATTTATAAATAATATTATTTTAATTAGTAAATATCAAGCCAAGTAAAACTTCATTGGGCTCTTTTAAGTCCACCCAGCCCACACCGGTTTATCCCAAATTGTGGTCAGTCGACTCAAAGGGCGTGTTTGGAGGGACAGATTGAAAGGGGTTGGAAGGTAAAATCTCAGGATATGCCAAACGTGCCAACCAGACCAGGTGAACTTGTATCGGAATCTTAAACCAATCCACTAACATTACCATCATTACCGTAAAATTGATCCCATCCCTCCTAATCCCATTCAATTGGGCCTGGGGTGTGTTTGGACGGACGGATTGGAAGGGATTGGAAGGTAAAATCCTGGGATATGCCAAACGTGACAAATAGACTTGGTGAACTCATCTCGGGATATAGTAAACCCATGGATCTTAAACCGATCCACTGACGTCACCATCATTACCTTAAAATTAATCCCATCCCTCCTAATCCCGTTCAATCCGCCCAGCCAAACAGGCCCTAAGGGCGTGTTTGAATGGACGGATTGGAAGGGATTGGATGGT
Source organism: Magnolia sinica (assembly GCF_029962835.1). NCBI lineage: Eukaryota > Viridiplantae > Streptophyta > Magnoliopsida > Magnoliales > Magnoliaceae > Magnolia > Magnolia sinica. The sequence goes on from NC_080588.1 coordinate 52,431,970, forward strand.
AAAATCCTAGGATATGCCAAACGTGCTAAACAGACCTAGTGAACTTGTCCCAAGATGTAGCAAATCCATGGATCTTAAACCAATCCACTGACATCACCATCATTACCTTAAATTTGATCCCATCCATCCTAATCATGTTCAATCCGGCGGGCCAAATAGGGAGCATTAGGCGCATGGGTTTAAATGGGATTCGATGGAAGTGGGTTTTAAGATCCCATGGATCCTTACAAGGTTTGTTTGGGAATCACACCAAGTATGAGTTGTGAAACCCTTCTTGGAATCAATGCCGGAGCAAGGGTTTCAACCATCTTACTTTAGGTTTCGTGTAACTAGTGGTCGGTGCTATATGGACCCACTATGATATATGTATTTTATCCATGCTGTTCATCTATTTTGAAATATAATTTTTGGGTTTCATGCCAAAAATGAGATAAGTATAAATCTAAGGTGGACCACACCATGGGAAAACAATAGTGATTGAATTACACCATTAAAAACCTCCTAGGGACAAGTGTGTGTTCCACTTGAGAGTTGGATCAAACTCATTTTTACGCTCATACCATAAAATGACAGGGAAGAATGGGAGGATGACACGGATGCAACACATACATCATGGTAGGGCCTACATAGCACCGACCGGTGGTAGTAAGATTCGTAGCCAATCCGTTTCCCAAACATGGAGCAGGATTACTTCAATCCACGGGATGGATTAAGAGACAATCGTGACACAGTATATCATTGCATTTGAGTAATTCCATCCCACATAAGCCTTATCTAATCGCATGCTCCAAGCACCAACCCAATTTCTATGTTTTTCCTTTTAATATACAATCACATCCACCTTTCTGAGTGGTCACTCAAACCCAAGCCGCGTCGAAACTTACGAATTCTGCGGCCAAGCTAAGGGCGTGACTAGTTGCCCACTCTCTTTTTAAGATATTTTAACCATGATCAAACCCGAGATAGTACGCTGCCATAACTGCTCCAGCTGGAAGTGGTTTGTCATTTTCTTTTCTGAGTAGACAGTTTGGCATTTTCCCAGGGCTGGTTTTTTGTCTAAAGTGACCCTGAAGCATGCCACTTATGATATGAAACTCAGCATCCAAGAAACACTTGTGGTGAATTTCAACCATGGAATGCACCCAATCATGCTAGTCTGTGTAAGACTGCAGCTAGTTGTAGCCGTGCATAAGATAAGGAACTTCGGACCAGGCCCTAGAACAACAATCACAACAACTAACACCATAGGTTGGATACGTGTCCCTTGATCATATTATTCATCATCTAATTTCAGGTCTACAGGATACTCATAGTGATCCTCACCTCTTGAACGGCCTGGATCTCGCACAATCGTTCCAAATCAGAACGTGTGCCGAAAATCCCTACTCCATCCCACGCGAGCGAGTAGGTTTGTTGTTCGTAGAAAGGAGTCAGTCCAACCCACTTGCCAGAAACTAAATACAACAGGGCACCGCTTTTGTCGTTTTCCATTCAATCTTCGCACTCCAAACAACGCACACGGCAATGCTCGTGTGGCCGGCAACCGCAGGTTGGGAGAGAGGTTAGACGATACTCGGGCTGCCAATGAATCTTGATACGCAGGCAGTGAGAAATTACATACTTGACATATATTAACTCGGTTCAAACTGATTAAATTGTGAGGTTTACTGTATCCAAACGAGCTGTTACAAAATTTGATTGGTTGAGCAGTCCTAAACTTGTTGTCATGGACACTTGATTGGTGAAATAGAAGCATTGGATTTTATTTTATTTTATTTTCATTTCTAACCGTGTAATAAATGTTCACTGTTCCGACAGTCCTGTCAGATGATAAAATAACCGTAATATTTCGCCAGTTAGAAACATAGATTGGACAGCTTAGTTTAATTTGATTATAGTAGACACATAATTTTGGATAATTTGTTTGAAAATTTGTCATTGAAATACACTGGAATTCAAATGACATGATAAATAGAATCATGCCAATTTGGATCCTCAACTATATTTGAATGCTTGTCGTTAGAATACATTGAAATCCAAACACTTAATACCCTAAATTAGTATATATATGCAATTTGATATGATAATTGTGATAAGTCCATTAAAATATATACTTTGACCAAAAATAAGGAATTTTTATAATCTTGAGTGAGCCCACTTTCAAATCTACAATTGTTTTTGCATTTGCATCCGGGTTTCAACCATTAATTCTGATTCTAAATCACAATATTTTGTTGCATTTCATTTAAAATTAATTTCATTTACTTACTGTTTATCATCAATCAAACAACTCTTCTTTACATCCATTTATCATGGGTTGCATAAACGAAACGACCCTTTTTGCCCATATGCATTCATTTATCACGGGTTACAACCGTCTCCAAACAACCTAACGACCTTAAAAAGTTATTAGCTTTTTACATTTCAAACATCTAGAAACATTTTTCTTTAAATGAAAATATAAATATAGTGAAATTTTTATCTAATTATTTATTATAATATTTTACTAACTTAATATTTTTGAATCCGGATCTTTTACTGGCCTCAAGTAGGAATATCATGTAGACCAATCACATTACAACAAATAGAATATCCCTGCTCTTGGCAAGCAAAGGATTGGGGCTCAATATTTTTAAAGCTCACATGTTTTAAATTCATATGATTTAAATATAATCACTTAAATATATCTACTAAATTATAATAAATATATTTAAGAGGTTTGCTTAAATATATCCATAGGTGCTACCATATGATACGTGTGGAATTTAGCTTTTAAATCCAAGTCATATTCTAATGATCCAAACTGACTATAAGACCATAAGGTAGAATGACAACAGATAAAAGCTCTCGATTTGATTATTTCAATCATCTTATAATTTTTTAATTTGCCTATTTTGCTTCTATAATTTGTGTATAATCAAGAGATTGAAAGCCCTATCAAATAAATGATTTTGATAAAATTGAAAAAAGCTCGAGTCCAACGTCCAAAGTCCTAACGTATTTTACTGTTGATTAAACATCTACTTTAGTATTTTACTTTCCGCGAGATTTTCAATATTCATTAAAAACCTATAATCTGAAAATCTCCTGAGAAATTTCCATGCTGAGATATTGCCGAGAACAAGAGTTGTCATTGCCAGGAACAAGATTCGTCGCTACGCCTAAAAGAGAAAGTGAGAGAGATAAACAAAAAAATACGACAATGCATGAAAAAAAAAAAAACTTCAGAAATTAAAATATATATGTTAGGCTCAAGCTAGAAGAAAGAGTTGGATTAATTCGAGGAAATCCACAGCCTCCAATACTCATTGATTGCAACTGTTTTCTATATCCTTTTCATTAACATGAAAGACTTAAATACAACTGGAAATAACAACTGACCAGATTACAAGGACTCAACCCATAAAAGTAGCATAACTACCACGCTGATATTCAGCTAACAACCCATAAAAGTAGCATAACTACCACGCTGATATTCAGCTAACAACCCATAAAAGTAGCATAACTACCACGTTGATATTCAGCTAACAACCCAACCTGAAGACCTATTCTTAAGCCAAAATACTTGGTTGTGAATCAACGGATTAAGAACAAGTCTTAACCTGATGCCCACGTACAATTATTGGACCCAAATAATCAAACTAACCAAACTCAACTGGACTCTGGACTCTAATAGATTAAATAATAAGCAACCCACAACTGGGCCCTTTATGCAGACCATGACCCAGCCCATGTGCACATGACATTGCCCCCCCCCTAAATGACCTTGTCCACAAGGTCTGAAAATTCGTTGACTAAGGAAGAATATTCTACCCAAGATGCTTCCTCTTCACCGAGCCCCTTCCATTTCACCAATACTTCAGTCACCGCATGATTTTTTTTCTTCTTCAACCTCCTGTGCAATATTACTTCTGGTTCCGGTCGAATAATTCTATCCTTGTCTGTTGGTGGAAGAGTAACAACCAGTTGGTGTCTTTCTCTCAACTTCTCCTTTAAGCAAGATACGTGAAACACCGGATGTATCTTTGCCTCAGGAGGGAGCTCAACCCGATAAGCAACATTACCGATCTTTTCCAGCACTCGATATAGACCATAAAATCTTGGAGATAATTTCATATTCCTTCTTTGCACCACCGACTGCTGCTTGTACGGTTGTAATCGAAGATAAACCAAATCTCCAATATTGAAGCTTCTCTCAGTCCTCTTAATATCTGCGGAATTTTTCATTCTGTCTTGTGCCAACTGCAAATTCGCACGAAGGATGCGGATAATTTCGTCTCTGGTCTTTAAGGTATTTTTTACTTCTTGGAGTTGTGTGGTTCCTGACGTATAAGGAATTAATTTTGGGGGTGAGTAGCCATAGACAGATTCAAAAGGGGATCATTTGGTAGAGGCATGAATATTGGTGTTGTACCACCACTCAGCCAACGGAAGCCATTTAACCCATCCTTTTGGCTTGTCCCCCAAGAAACACCTAAGATATTGCTCAACCATCTTGTTGACAATCTCTGTCTGGCCATCCGTTTGAGGATGGTAAGCTGATGAAAATTTTAAAGTGGTTCCCTGCAGCTTAAAGAGCTCCTTCCAAAATGTACTCGTAAAAGTAGGATCTCTATCAGTAATAATAGAATTAGGTAGCCCATGTAATTTAAAAATATTGGCTAGGAACACCTGAGCAATCTTTGAAGCAGTGTATGGATGAGAAATAGGAATAAAGTGAGCATACTTAGACAGCCGATCTACTACCACCATAATAACACTGTACCTTTCAGAGTTCGGTAATCCTTCAATGAAATCAAGGGAAATATCAGTCCATACCTTGGTAGGAATTTGCAATGGTTGCAGCAATCCAGGCGGGTGGATATTCTCGGACTTGTTTTGCTAACATATATCACATTCCTTGATAAACCTTCTGACCTCCTTCCTCATTCCTTCCCAACAAAACTCAGATTTAGCTCTATGGAGAGTCTTGTGAAATCCTGAGTGTCCTCCTTGTGGGCTACTGTGTAGCAATTGAAGAATCTGTTCTCTCAACTCCCTTGAGGCTGGAATGTACAGTCTTCCTTTGTAAAATGATAATCCATCCCTCTGTTAATAATTTTAGGATTCAAGACTTCCTTGTTCCAGCTTTTTAATAATCTGCTATAATTTAGGATCTGTAGCATAACTGGTTCTGAGTTGTTCCAACCAAGTGTTAGTTGGTGCAGTAATAGCAGATAGCTTTCCTTCCTTCCGATCTTCCATTTTTCGGGACAAGGCATCATCAACCTTATTTTCCTTCCCTTGTTTATATTCTACCACAAACTCATATCCCAAAAGCTTGGTAATCCATTTTTGCTGAAGAGGAGTACCCACCTTTTGTTCCAGCAAGTACTTGAGACTCTGTTGGTCCGTCTGTATCTTAAAGTTGTGTCCTAAAAGATAAGACCTTCATTTCTTCACTGCTAAGACCAATGCCATCAGCTCCTTCTCGTAGGTAGATAGTTGCAAGGCTTTCCCATGAATTGCTTGACTCATGTATGTTAAGGGCCTGCCCTGTTGCATTAATACAGCTCCAACACCAATACCAGAAGCATCACATTGAATAGTAAAAGGAATATAAAAATCTGGTAAAACTAAGATAGGAGGGCTAGTTACAGCATGTTTGAGATCTTGAAAGGCCCCTTTTGCGGATTCGGTCCATTGGAAGGAATTCTTTTTTAAAAGGGCTGTTAAGGGGGCTGCTATAAGTCCATATCCTTTGATAAATTTACTATAATATCCAGTTAAACCTAGGAATCCTCTAAGAGATTTAAGGCTGGTAGGAAATGGCCAATTAAACATTGCTTCAATTTTGGTAGGATCAGCTTGTACCCCATCTTTTGAGATTAGGTGACCAAGATACTCAATTTCAGCACATCCAAAACAACACTTAGTTTTTTTTATAAAAAGTTGGTGCTGTTTTAAAATGTCCAAAACAATTTGTAAATGATGAACATGATCTGAAAGGTTTTTACTATAGACAAGAATGTTATAAAAAAAAACCAATATAAACTTTCGTAAATAAGGTTTAAAGATGTCATTCATAAGGCTTTGGAAGGTTGCCGGGGCATTGGTAAGCCCGAAGGGCATTACCAAGAATTCATAATGGCCTTCATGGGTACGAAAGGCTGTTTTAGGTATATCTTCTAGGTGGACCCTGATTTGGTGATATCCCGACCTTAAATCCAGCTTACTAAAGATGGTTGATCCATGAAGTTCATCAAGAAGTTCGTCAACTATAGGTATAGGAAATTTAACCTTAATGGTTTCTTTGTTAAGGGCTCTATAGTCAACACAAAGCCTCCAACTTCCATCATGTTTTCTTACTAATAAGACCGGGGATGAGAATGGACTTTGGCTAGGTCTAACAATACCAGATTGTAACATTTCATGGACTATTTTTTCAATTTCAGATTTTTGAAAGTAAGGGTATCTATAAGGCCCTACGCAAACTGGTTTTGCACCTGACTGTAATTCAATATGGTGGTCATGATTTCGAGTAGGGGGCAATCCTTTGGGTTCTGAAAACACTTCTGGATATTGGTTAAGAAGGTCATATATTCGTGGCTCAATAGAATTTTCAATGGACAGCAAACTGGAATTTTCAAAATCAATAAGCTGAATAACTAATCCTCTTTTATTTTGTCTAGAAACTTTACCAAATTTTTCTCCTTCTACTAATGAGATACCAGTTGGTGACATACCTTGTAGTCTTCGAGGTTTGTCCAAAATTGAGAACTCCATTTTAAGTCTTGAGAAATCCCAAAGGATAGGTCCCAAGGTTCAAAGCCATTGAACACCCAAAACAATATCACATCCTCCTAGGGTCAAAATGTAAAAATCAATGGTATAGAGATTACCCTGCATATGTAAAGGAACTGTTGCACAACTCCCTTCACTACGAACTGCCTGCCCATTCGCCACTTTGACAGAGAGCCCTTCCATTGGATTAGATGGTAGGTGAGCCCTTTGAATAACAGATGGGTCCATGAAATTATGTGTACTTCCCGTATCAACCAAGATAACTACTGCCCTTCCATAAATGTGCCCCAAGAATCTCATTGTTTTTGGGTTGGGTGATCCAAATAATGCATGGATGGATATTCCAGGTTCTAGCTCCACTATAGGTGTTTTCTCCTTAGACTTGCTCGCACTCCCTTCTGCAACTTCAGATTCGGGCACCTCATCATCACTGGATTCATCACACTCCATAATAAACAGTCGAGCTGATTTGCACTTATGCCCCGGGCCCCATTTGTCATCACAATTATAACAAAGTCCCTTATCCCGTCGCTCCTTCATTTGGCTAGGTGATAATCTTTGGATCGGAATAATGGCCCTTTTTTCAGGTGGACTCGGAGGCCCAATAGCCAAACGAGTAGGAACAGATCCTAGCTTTGCAGTTCTCCTAAAAGCAGCCACATTCTCTTCTTGCATTTTTGCTAAACCAAAGGCAATATGTAAATTTGAAGGATTAAGCATACGTACCATAAACCGAATATCTTCCCGCAACCCACTTAGGAAACAACTGAGTTTGTAAGATTCAGCCAGTCCGCTAAGTTGGTTTGAAAGAGCCTCAAATTGGCTCTTATAATCTTCCACTGTTGACGTTTGCTTTAGCCGAATAAGAGCTTACATGGGATCTTCATAAGGTGATGATCCAAACCTTGTCTGAAGTGCACGTACAAATCCTTCCCAACTATTAATTCCCCCTGCAGCTTCAATGTCCTGGAACCAAACCAAGGCTTTCCCTTCCATATGGAAAGATGTCAATAGGACTCTGTGATGCGGATTGGTTTGATGGTAATTGAAGAATTGATTAACTCGATAGACCCACCCACTGGGGTCTTCTCCATTGAATTTAGGAAAATCCACCCGCACTGCGCGAGTCTGAATTTCCCCACTATCTTCAAAAAGAGGGTTATTCACCTGTCGTTTAGACCCTTCTAGATCATCAAAATTATGCTTAGTCTTCATCTGCACCAATGTCTCCACATGCGAGGCAACCACTTCTAATTGATGGGCCAGCCCTTCCACCACTTGTTGCAAGGAATTATGATTTTGCTGATACTGCTCTTGATTTTGTTTGACAGCTGCCAATGATTCTGCAAGCTGGGAATATCTGGTACCTGTACCCTCAGCCATTAGAACAACTTGGCTTTGATACCAATTGTCAGGTTCAAGCTAGAAGAAAGAGTTGGATTAATTCGAGGAAATCCACAGCCTCCAATACTCACTGATTGCAACTATTTTCTATATCTTTTTCATTAACATGAAATACTTAAATACAACTGGAAATAACAACTGACCGGATTACAAGGACTCAACCCATAAAAGTAGCATAACTACCACGCTGATATTCAGCTAACAACCCATAAAAGTAGCATAACTACCAAGCTGATATTCAGCTAACAACCCATAAAAGTAGCATAACTACCACGCTGATATTCAGCTAATAACCCAACCTGAAGACCTATTCTTAAGCCAAAATACTTGGTTGTGAATCAACGGATTAAGAACAAGTCTTAACCTGATGCCCACGTACAATTATTGGACCCAAATAATCAAACTAACCAAACTCAACTGGACTCTGGACTTTACTAGATTAAATAATAAGCAACCCACAACTGGGCCCTTTATGCAGACCATGACCCAGCCCATGTGCACATGACAATATAACATTAATTAATATTGTACACTAACACTAGGCGAAAAAAGGAAAGAAAAAAACCCATGAAGGATTACATATTCATCACAAAACCCATACAAAAATAAGAATTAAAAAAAGAGGGGAAATCCCAATTCGGTAAAGATCTCATCTCCCTCTCTTATTTAGATTCATCTTCTCGTAGTAGCAAATGGAGAGAAGTGAGAGCGAGAGATGAACTTTGTCTTTCCCCCAATGGGCAAGCGTCTTTGGTGAAATTATAAGAAAGGACAGAGATGTTGATGATGATGATGGTTGCTAGGGTTTTAGAAGGGGCCTGAGGAAGATAGAGTGGAGGCGACGGAACCCGCCAAGGGTGAGAACGATGGATCTCAGCTGTTGAGTTCCGCATCCGGTGTTGGCCCAGTGACGCGTATAGATCATCTCTCGCAGCCGCTCATCCTGCCCCGTTTTGTGCCACTACTTGCTAACGCAAGCCGCGGTGGCCAGCGACCTCGCGTCCACGTGCTTCAGCACCTCGAACAGAAGGTCCTCATCTAGATGTACAAATCCCATCTCCTCCGCCATCTCTTTTTCCTCCTTTCTCTTCTTCTTCTTCAGATCCTCCACAACTGATTGATTTTCATCGAGCAGTCACTTCATCTCCTCGATTGGGAACGGACAGTGATCTTTGAAGGGGAGGTTTTTCTTTTTTCCTCTCTCTCTTTCTCTTCTTCTTCCCCCCCAAATCTGCATTTTGATCTCCACAACGAGGTGGGCCCCACGCCGAGGCATTATTCTAGCGGTGGGATTAAGAAATTTAGATGGTAAGTCTATGAAATTATGAGATTGCCATCACCTTTGGATCGTTTCGATGACGATAGGACATGAAATGAATGCGCTTCGGTTCTTTCAAAAAATGATGAGAATGCCCAGAAACTTTTTCAGTGCCGATTTAGTAGTCCGCGGGATTTCCATATAATGGTGCACTCCCTGTGGTGGGCCTAACAAACGAACAATCTTGATGGGGTGCTGACGCAGGGAGGTAAATGATGATGTCGATCACCGTTTTCCTCAAAGATATCTACTCGGAATGCATGGAGCTCCCTGTACTCGTCCCATGTCGTTTTGGAATAAGCGGGGATAAATGTAAAAGTAATTTTTAATAAATTCAAAATAACTTAATTGACACTGAAAAAGAAGTTACAACACTCTAGATAAGGAACTCAATCTTATCTACATTAATGGGCCAATTTGGGAGCGTGGATTTGGAACCCCAGGATTAGGAACCCCATGAATAGAAACCCCCTCGATTCATAATCCTCCCAGTGTGTTTGGCACCCTGGAGTGTGAATCAACTTTAATCCAAAATTACCAATCCATGGTATATTTACGAGGGTTTGAATTTAATTACTAAATTAACTTTAATATATCTAATTAGTGAGATATGTAATTTTTGACACAATGGTTGTGATAAGCCCGCTGAAATATATGCTTTGCCCGAAAATGATGAAATTCCAAGTCTTGGATGAGCCACAAACACAAGATCATGTCTGAGTGACTAACCAACGATTTTTAATCGTTGATTTACATGGACAATGTTTGGACGGTGCTGATTTACATGTACAATGTTTGAACAGTGTTGATCATCATTAGTGGGCCATGTGCCCAATAGAATGATAGTGTGTAGTGACACACATGTTACACCTGCAACTATTGAAATGATTTCAGGTGCAATCCAAGCTCTCACCATAGATTAAAACCCCCTCAAAGAGGGGATTGGAAACCCCCCGGATTTGAAACTCCCAGTTACTTTATGCTGCCAAACAACCAGGGGATTTGAAACCCCCTCAAATCCCCTCCAATCCACAGTGCCAAATGACCCAGGATTGAGTTTTCTCAACTCTAACTCAAACACCCTGAAAATGTGACTTACTTTAAATAGTAAATTTACCATTTATAGATTAAGTGTCCAATTTGGCCCAACTATGTTATTTTCCTAACTTTTCTACGCCATTTTTACCAGTCTACCATTCAAAGTATGAAAATTTATGCTCGAAAAAAAACTTGTTATTTATAATAAAAATGAAAATAAGTGATATTTTTGACAATCAATTTGATGGAAGCTTGCAAATCCAGCGTGGGCAATCCAATGCAGTGAGGTTAGTTGGCTTAAGTAGGTTCTCCTACCCCAAAATCATATATAGTATGTTGAAAAATTCATCCCGGTTTGCGAGATACAACTGTTTTAAGGTTCCGATGGTCCTGATTATTTCTGCCTCTAATCAGGCCTTCTCTGGTCCATCTTTGCCATGAAAGTTCCTATGACCCGCTCTACATCAGGTGCTCAAATTCAGCTACTTGTGCTTTTTCGTAGTCTTTTTGAAAAAAATCATTTGCAGAGCTGGCTGGAATGGTAGCTTATCCGTCCACCTATTGTATGGAAAATCCTCACTGTCTAAATCTTAGAGCACATTGTGGATGGATCACTAATAGGAAATCCCATTGATCTAACACTCTTAAACAATCTGATTTTGTTTGTTAAATTTAAACTTATTTCAATTTTGGTCATGTGATTTGTGCGGGCATGCCAGAATTGAATATGCAACTTAATTCAAACTGAACAATTACAACTCCAAGTGTCAAGATAGGCAGATACATCGAAAATTGAATATATGTGTCTGATATTGAATAAGATCGATCCCCTATTTAACCACTTGCATAGCATTGCTTAAGATGACCTAACGATTATCAGAGGGGGAGGTTCATCTTTTGAAAATGGGTTACACCTCTGCCTTTTGTACGAAATGACTTTTTCATCAAACAAAAAGGAAATTCTTCGAGTCAGCCACAAAGAACAGCTGCATAACACTTCTCTAGATGAAAATTTTTCTTGATACTCGAACTAAATCCAACGTATGAGAAGGAAAAAGGAAAACAACACCCATTGTTACAAAAGGGATGGTCGAGTGTCTCCTACCCTACCGTTAGGATTTTTGGACGTGAGCTGTTACATCCCAAAATTCAGCACCTAGGTTGGCCAAGCCTAGATCTCACATCCCAAGACATGATCCAATCACCATTATCTAAAATTTTACTCACTTTTTCATTTTCGTTCTTCTTACAAGCAATTCAAACTTGAAAAGGAAACTAATTAAACCTAGACAATTATAAAATAAACTCTTAGAACTTTGCTTCACCCGTTCTCTAAGAAGATCCTGCTCCTGAAATTCAATATTCAAAGGTTTAGTGAGATTTTGTAAGCCCAATGAGATCATTTCCTTAATAAGTTTAAAAACAAACTCAATATAAGTAAACCATGCTTTATAATGCATTGTAATAAAGTGATATCACAATTTCAATGCAGATAATCATATATCATAGGGCATTAATATACTATGATGCGTGATATAAAATATCATAATCAAACATAAAGTAACCTCTTAGCGATAATCCGACCTTTTTAATGCAATGTATGTATGAGATATACAACCAAATATTCTACAATGTCTAGATTGAGTTTAATCATTTTTCCAAAACATCATATGGTTCAGACAGTAGGAACTTTTTGCAATCCTTACAAAGTCATTTATTTGGTCTAGCAAGACGAGTTATCCATACATGCTCTCCGATGAGCGATCTTTATATGCTCAACTATCATTTTTCTTTCTTAAATTACTATTTTTTTCAATATTTTTATTTTTTGCAAAGCAAGCAATTTTTACATGTTTGTTGACGAGAAATCCTTACATGTCCATCAAACTAATTTAAAGAAATGAATAATCTTTACATACCCGTCGATGAACAATTCTTACATCTGCACCGAACTAATTTAGTGAAATGAACAATCCTTATATGGCCTCTGATGAGAAATCCTTACATGCTCACCGAACCAATTTTTAGTTAGACACAATTCTACTTATTCCATGAGTTTCAAGTTCCAATTAGGCCATAACAATACTGATGCAAGTAACCAAATTTCAAGTATTCCATGATTATAATGCAATTAATCAAACCAAACTCCAACCATTCAATGATTATAATGCAACCACATGAGAATATACATAAACTTTCATTTACATAAAATCAAATACCATGACCTTTCCATCATCACATTCTTCCATAAAGGATATACCAATATAATGCAAGAGTGCATAAACATAAGACTTTAGATAATTACTTTTTTTTTTTCATAAACCATAGTCTAAGTATGAAATTAAGAAAGTGATCTTTAAATTTAAATTCACGAATCAAAATCTTGAATTTTCAAGAAAATAAAGAAAATATTAAGAATATAAAATCTAGATTTTTAAGAAAATAAGGAAAAGAGATAGGGTTTTAAGAAAGATGGGAATTATCTTTTTAAGAAGGGTGTGGAAAATTGAGAAAGGGTGAAATCAAACTTTAAAAATAAAAAATCGTGTATTAAAGGAAAGACCCGAAACTCAAAAGGAATGAAAAAGAGCTATTCCAAAAATAAAAAGGGTTATGATCTCAAAAGCAAAAGGCTATTTTCAAAGCAAATTGCTACGAAATACACTAACAATCTATTTAATGGAATAATGCACATGAGGAAACACTCACCTTAAATCTTAATGTAAGTGTTGTGATATGCAAGTGTTTTCTCAAGGGGCTAGGGTTAGCCAAGGGAGATGGTTTTCTACACTTGTAAAGGGCTTGAGAAGGATTTCTCAAGGGATGTAGGGGTTTTCTAGAGGTATGCATCACAAGGGGAGATCGGGTACAACTGTAATTGAAGAAGGTGAGTCTGTACAACTCTAAGGTTTTGATTATAGTGGATCTTTGTCACTTTGTGCCGTGATTTTTTCCCGCAAAGGTTTTTCCACGTAAAATATCATCATGTTTGTGATTATTTGCCTTTTTGGTTTCGTTATCCTACATCATTATATTGTTCGATTTTTGTTTATCGTGCTTCCTCAAAGCACACGAATTCACAATGGTGTTAAATCCGAATTTCTAACACCTAGGGTTTGATTTGAGTTTGTTGTTAGCTTAGGTTTACACCATTGTGGTGTGATATAGAGCGGGTTCACTCACAACAAAGTGGTATCAGAGCGTCAGGTTGAAAGTTTGGATTTGAGTGAAGATGTCAGGATTAAAATTCGATATACAAAAGTTTGATGTGAAGAATAAGTTAAATTTATGGCAACGGAAGGTCAATGACATTCTAGTTTCACAAGGGTTGAGCAAGTCGTTGTTGGAAACAAAATTGGAGAATATGTCGGATGATGACTAGAGCGATCTCGAGGAGAAAGCTATGGGCACCATCGGTTATGTCTGTCAGATGAGATTATATACAATGTCCTAGATGACAAATCTCCCCTGATGTTGTGGAAGAAGCTAGAAGACCTATATACGTCGAAGTCCCTCACAAATAAATTGTTTGTGAAGAAATAACTTTTCGGGCTAAAATTGAAGGAAAGATCAGTTCTCCTGGATAATATGAACTTGTTTAGAAAGGTATGTAGCGAGTAGATGGTTAAGGAAGAAAACAAAGTGGTGGTGCTTCTAGTATTGCTTTCCTCGTCATACGACCATCATCACTACTCTGTTGTATGGGAAGAATACAATGAAGCTTGAATAAATCTCCACGACGCTCGTTTCAAACGAGATAAGGAAGAAGTCAAGTGATAATAACTCTAAAGTAGAAGGGCGAGTCAAGAAAGGGGGTTAGGGACGTGGCGATCCGTAGAGTGATCTCGGTCAAAAGAGAAGAAAAAGTCTAAATCGAAGTCAAAGGCAAAGGATGGATGCTTCTATTATGGCATTAAGGGGCACTTCAAGAGAGACTGTCATAAACGAAATGATGACATAGAAAATGAAAGAAAAGAAAAATGGAACACAACTTAATCAACAAGTGTAGTAGAAGAGAACTCAGAAAGATACCTCTTCTCGTCTCTTAGACACTTGGATTATAGACTCAGGATATTTGTATCACATGTGCCTGAATAGGACTTGGTTTGATTCATACAAGTCTTATGATGGCAAAAGTGTTCTGATAGAAAATGACGCAGCATGCGAGGCTATCAGAATAGGGACCATCAAGGTAAGGATATTTAACAGAGTCACTTAGACTCTTAGTGATGTTAGGCATGTCCCAGATTTGAAGAAAAATTTAATATCCTTGAGAGTTTTAGATACGAAAAGTTGCACATTCACTGCATCTGGTGGTATATTAAAGCTCATCAGAGGTGCAATGGTGTTGATGAAAGGACATAAGGCTGGAAATCTATACAAGTTGGTTGGGAGCACAGTTATGGGTGAGGGCGCTATCACCTCACACGCAGAATCTAGCGCAGATGAAACAAATCTGTGGCATATGCGGTTAGGGCATATGAGCAAGAGGGGCATGATGAAACTCCACAATCGAAAATTATTGAAAGGAGTTAAGGTATGCAAGATGGATTTCGGTGAGCATTATATCCTAGGCAAGAAGTACATGGTAAGGTTCAATGTTGTTACACACACTAGCAGTGGGGTGCTCGACTATATTCATTCCGATGTCTAGGGCTAGCGACAGTACCATTTAAGGGAGGGGCATGATACTTTGCGACCTTCACAAATGATTACTCGAGGAAGGTTTAGGTCTACTCAATGTTTGAGTTTTTGGTATCACTATAAGTTTCGCTGGCCGGAGATAAAGATATAATATCGTTATCATCGATAATATCGCCGATAACCAAAAATTTAGGGGAAATGGAAGAAACATGGGGAAAATAGTGGAATTTCTCAGTGAAACTTCAAGACATGCTTAAATACATATATATGTATATTTAGGAATAAAAACTACAAAAAAGACTGCATTACATAATAAGTTTTCATTTAATGGGAAAACATAAATATCATCCAATATGTTCATATGGTCACATAGATATGTATGGAACCTTCCTAGGGCCCATCGTGATGTTTATTTATCATCCAACATGTTCATAGGGTCACATATATCTATATGGAGGGAAAACATAAATATCATATTCATCCAAAACTTTTGTAGCCCCCAAGAGGTTTTCAGCGGTAGGCATTCAATCCCTACCGTTTCTTGTGGTGTAGTCCACTAGAGGATTTGATCTGCCTCATTTGTGGGCTCATGAACTAAAAAGAATGGATGGACGGTGCGGATGAAACACATCATCACGGTAGGCCACACAGTGCCCTTGACAGGACAATCTGTCTCTAGCTAGGTCCTGGCGGGGATACTACTCAGTCCACGCCCAACTGCGATAGAGAACCAACCATGTGAGTGGAATCCCGATAGTAGGGCCCACCTTGATAAATGCATGGAATATCCATGCCGTCCATCTGTTTTGCCACATGATTTTAGAAATTATTATAAAAATAAAGTAGATAAAAATTTTAGGTAGACGGTGTACCACTGAACACAAAATAGTGGTTATTGACTAATAAAAATTGTCTACCACAAACATTATGAATCAAGCTGAATTTATTTTATTTTTTATGTTATTTTTTTTGTCCATCCAAGTCTATATGAACTTATCAATAGGTTGGATGGTCAATGAACATTATAGTAAACCCTAGGAAGTTTTTAATGGTAGGAGATCAATGACCACTGTTTCTTGTGGCATGATCCACTTGAAACTTATATCAATTTCATTTTTGGACCATGCCCTAACATAAGCTGTAAAAGAAGATGGATGACCTGGATATGCAAAACATACATCGAGGTGGGCCCTACAGGCTCCCCCATCATTCGTTTACTTTTAAAGGTAGAGGATTAGGTGCGGCCTGGCCTGGCCTGGCCTGACTTAAGACGGTACAACACTTATGGTGGGGCCCACCTTGGTGTATTTATTGTATATCCACACCATCCATATGTTTTTAAAAATCATTTTAGGGCATGATGCCAAAATAAATCAGATTTAAATCTCAAGTGGGCCATGTTGTAGGAAACAGTGGTTATTGCCCATTAAAACTTTCTAATGGGTCACAAAAGTTTTGGATCAACCTGATATTTATTATTTTACTTTCATCCATGTTTATATGACCTTATAAAGAGGTTGGATGACAAATAAACATTAAAGAAACATTATGGTGGACCTTAGGAAGTTTTTAACGGTATAGGTTCAAGTAACACTCTTTCTTAGAGTATGGTCTACCTAAGATTTTGATCCAATTCAATTTTTTCCTCATGCCATAGAATGATTTGGAAAACCATATGGACAAAATGGATATGCAATACATACATCAAATTGGACCCTACCATAAGGCTCACACCATTTCACAGCAGCTCGAGTCGCGCCAAATCGACTCTCTTAAGTGATGGGAGAGGTCAAGAGAGTTCAACAAAAGAGTCCTCTTTTTTGGTAAACCCGCAAACGACAATGGTGATTTCGATGCTTTTTCCGTTAAAACTCCCAAAAATCTCTCCCCAAATTCTTTTTTTTTTTTTCCAAATCCCAAATCAAATCCCTGTAAGCCTAGGTGCAAATCTAGTTTCCTTTCAAAGCAATTCTATTAGAAGGAAAAAGGGGGTTTTAGATTTTTCTTACTTGTGAAGGATCCGGCGCTGTTGACCGCGATTGGCCAACCAAATCCAACCGACGGCCACTACTTGAGGTAGATCTTGAGTAAAAAGGTAAGAGAGCTTCTTATATATATATATATATCCAAATTTTTGGAATGGTAAGAGGGTCATCGCCTAATTTCTCTGAAAACACCACATTTGTTTTGCCTATTTTATCGAAATCTGCAGGGTAGTTGACTAATTTGGCCAGTGATTCGAAAATCTCACCGATAATATCGAAAATATCGGCAACATCCAGAAGAGAAACGAAATAATGAGGTTTTGGTATCGCAGGTCAGGCGACACTGATAATATCGGTGATATTATCGATTTCTCACTGATAACTCAAACACTAGGTCTACTTCATGAAGCACAAGACTAAAGTGTTCGCCAGGTTTAAGCAATGGAAGGTGGAAGTAGAGAAGTATACCGGGACATAGGTCAAGTGTCTTAGGTTAAATAGTGGCATGGAGTATAGAGAAGTGAAATTCATGGAATTTTATAAGGAACAAGACATCACAAGGCACTTCTCAACTCCAGGGACCCCACAACAGAATAGGGTGGCAAAAATGATTAATAAAACTCTGTTGGAGAGGGCGATGAGTATACGATTATATGCGGGGCTGCCTAAAAACTTTTAGGCTAAAGTGGTGAATACGACATGCCACATAGTAAATCGATCACCATCTACAACACTAGACTCTAAGGTTACAGAGGAAGTCTGGATAGACAAGGACGTCAATTACTCAGGATTGAGAATCTTCGGATGTCTAACATATGTCCATGTGCAGAATGGTCAAAGAAAAAATTTGATCCAAAGTCTAGGAAGTGCATGTTTATCAGGTATGAGAAATGTGTGAAGGGCTACAAACTTTGGGATCCAATTGCTCAGAAGGTAGTTATTAGCAGATATGTCATCTTCGATGAGGCATCAATGTTGAGAACCAATAAGGAAGTTGCAACTAAGAAGTCGGATGAGACCAAGAGATTGTCAATGTAGGTGGAGCTAGTTGAGCAGGTTACGGAAGGTTAAAATTAGCAGGAGTAAGACACCGAGCAAAATAATCAGCAGGAAACAATGAAAGTTTAGCCGAGAACATGGAGAAAAGAACCATTAGAGCCCGGTTCGATATGGGTTCGAGGACATGGTCTCTTTTGTATTGTTCATAGGGAGTGGAGATCCCTCTAGCTTTTAAGAAGCAAAATATAGAAAGGATGGTGACAAGAGGGTGTCGACCATGGCAAAGGAGATGGAATCACTCTATAGGAATCAGACATGGGAGTTGGTAGAACTTCCTAAAGATCAGCAGGCTATAGGGTGCAAATGGGTCTACAGGAAGAACAAAACATTAATAAAAAAAGATGGTGAAAAGTATATAAAAAAAAAGATGGTGAAAAGTATAATGTAAGGATCGCAGCGAAGGGGTACTCGCAAAGGGAAGGAGTGGATTAAAATGTAGTTTTCTCTCTATTTATCGAATATACCATAATTAGGGGGCTACAGCCGATGGTAGCGGAATCCAATTTGGAATTAGAGCAGCTCGATGTGAAGACGACATTCCTTCATGGGAACTTGAAGGAAGTTATTTACGTGAGGCAACCTAAATGTTTCGAGGAGCTTGGTAAGGAAGGTTACCTGTGTAGGTTGAAGAAGTAGTTGTATGGACTTAAGCAGTGTTCGGGGCAGTGGTACAAGCGGTTCGATTCCTACATGGTTGAAATTGGGAATAACATATGAGAGTATAATTGTTGTGTATACTAAAGGGTACTTGAGGACGGGTCCTACATTTTACTGATGCTTTACGTAGATGACATACTGATTGCTACAAAGGACAAGACAGATATTGTCACGCCCCGAACTCGGAAACCGGGCTCACAAAATTCCCGATCGCCGAATCCAGCGCCGACAGCCTCCGTAGAACCCCATTCTCGGATCCCGGCAGCCATTCACCAGGTTCCGATCCTGGGATACTACAAGGAGGGTTTCAAATCATTAGTCTAATTCATAATGAGCATAACAAAAACATAACCCACAAACAATAAGCACAAGAACACCACCACAAAATCCACTATGATTAAAAACTTTTTAGTACATGCGGCTGAAAGGGGAAAATACAATGTAATAAAAGGAACAAAACTCCAGAAGCTCGGCTGCACGCTCCAACTACAGCGAGACTATGGCTGCGACTACGTCCTGGCGTCACCTGCACGCATCAATCGTGCATAAGCTTATGGAAAGCTTAGAGGGTGGTGTAAGTGTGTGCACAATATAAACGTGCTCAAAATGCAAGGTCAGAGTGATGCGGAATCATGGTGATGAGTACATGAATGCAAATTGCCGTACCAAGGCTATGCGGTGCAAGATATGAATGCTATCGGCCATACACAGCCATGCGATGCGAGATGCAACTCAAGCATGCCAATCCTCAACATGTATCAGTACAGTTCTCATTCTGGATAATCACCGGGGTTCAATACACTCCAAATGGCACTGTCGCTCTCCTAGCCGCACAGTCCAAGTGAGCGTAAGAAACCTCACTATCCGCCTGGCCAATAGTCTGCCAATACCTATCCGGCACGTCGATAGCGAACCCATTCGCGAGCTGGTCAAACTCAGCCTAGTATTGCCCCCTACCCTCGGGCGAGTAAGGCCACACCCCTTTCCAACCGACCACGACACAGTGGGAGACGCGGCCCTCTGGTATTCGGCCCTCGTGCGCTCATATATCCACTCGGTCTCGACATTGGAGTCATCCTCTGGTACCATCGGGTTTAGGGATTTTCACCCAGGGACGTCTATGGCGCCCGTATGCTAGAACCAAATATTTTCGGTATCCAACTCAGCCATCCACGATGTGTCTATGGAGGCTATGGCCCTGATGTCGCTAGGGCATACAGTAATTACAATCACACAAATGCAAGTGCATGAGTCACACTATCAGTCATGCAACAGTCCTGTATATACCATGCACTTATATGAGGCAACTCCACCTATCAGGGAGCCCATAAACGGTCTATCCAAAGGTATATGCTATGATCGGTCACTCCTCACATCAGGCATACATATGGTGCGAATGATCATGAATCATGCATCTATACTAAACATGTAATAAGAGATGGGTTCTAGGTATAATGGAGATGGGCCTAGACGGCCTACTTACCACAAGTTTGGGCCTATCAGAGGGCCTTAGGGAGAGCTATAATGCGGACATTTAACCAACATTATCAATATGGACGTCAAACCAACATCGCTCCCAAGGAATGGCCTTCCATGAATCACATATTGTAATGGACCTATTTACATCTTATTGGGCCTCGTCCCAACGGCCTTAGGTTCATTAAGTGGGCTGCCTCATATGGGCCTTATATAAGTCAAGTGGGCCGCATCAATGGCCTCATGTACATTGCAATGGGTCATACTCCATGGGCCTTTGAAAACATCACAATGGGTCTCGTAACATGGGCCTTATATATATCAGAGTGGGCCTCGACAACGGGCCACCAATACGTCGAATGGGCCTAATCTCATGGGCCATATATATATATATATCAAGGTGGGCCTCCCCAACGGCCAGAAATACATTAATATGGCTCCATCACATGGGCCTAGGGACCACCATAATATTTATTTGAAATCCAACCTATTCATAAGGTCACTTGGACCTTGGATAAGGCGCACTGAAATGAAATCCAACTTATTCATAAGGTCACGGGACCAGGGGGCCCACCAGGATGTTTATTTGCCATGCAGCCCGTGGATAGGGTCACGTGGGCCTAGCCTTGCCAGCCAACCTGTTTGTAAGGTCATGTGATTTGTAAATCCAGTCCACCCATCATGTGTGTCCCACCTGGTTGACCATCCAAACCAAGTTTCAATCGCATCCAAATTTCAGGTCGGCCCCACCAAATAATTTTATATGTTTTAGGCATATATTCACATGATTTTTAGATGGTGTGGCCCACTTGAGATCAGTATACGGCCGATTTTTGGGTACAGACCATAATCAAAGGGGACCCATCGAATGCTCGGTGTTGAAGATCGAAACTCATCACCGTGGGGGCCCACAGCTGGAGCCGTGAGGCCCCAGCGACCGCCCGCTCGTCGCTGCAGCAGCAGCAGCGCTGCTGCTTTAAAAAAAATTATTATTATATTTTTTTTTGTTTTGGGGCCCACCGAGATATGATTCACAATCCAGCCCATTCATTGCGTGTGTCCCACAATTTTAAGGGTCCAAATCAAGTTTCATTTGCATCCAAAACTCAGGTAGGCCCCACCAACGATTTTGTATGTTTTAGGCATGTCTTCACATGATTTTAGATGGTATGGCCCACATGAGTTCCGTATAAACCCGATTTTTGGGATGGACGGTCAGTCCATGGGGACCCATCAAATGCACGGATTGGATGGTCGAAAGGCATCAAGGTGGGGCCCACAACTGGGGCCGTGACCCCCAGCCCACCGTCCGTCCGTCGTCGAGCGCAGGCAGCGCCTGTGGCGCTCTGACAGCAGCAGCATGCGCTGCTTCTTCTTTCTTCTCTTTTTTTTTTAAAAAAAGGATTTTTTTGTGGTTTTCCACAAACGGGGCCCACATCAGTAAGATCCATACCATTCATTGGCCCCTGAGGCTCGATACAAGTCTATTGACACCAATATTGAATGGTTTTCTGATGTACAGAAACACCGGGGTGTATTTCAATGGTAGGAAACTTACTCGCTATACTATGGCCCACCATAAGCTCAGATTGAGATCATTTTTATGCTCAACGCCTAAAATGATCTGTGGAACGGGATGGACGGCTTGGATTGCATAAAAGCATTAAAGTGGGGCCTATATGAGTGGCCAAAAAAAATATTATTTTACTATTACATCTTCTGCCCCCCTTTTTTTTTTTTTTTTTTTTTTTTTATAAAGCTAGCCGTGAACTAGCACTTCTTTTTACCATTCCACATAGTCCAGCGTCCGCTGGACTGTCCGCATACAATACAAGCATTGTGGTGGGTCCCACTTGGACGTGGCCCACCTATGTATATATATTCTATATTATATATATATACAATACATATATATTATATTTATCATATATATATATTATATGAAATATAATACATAGAAAAAGGAATGTATTGGGTCCATCCAAACAGTGGATGGTGTGGATCATCACCTACAATATGACGGGCCACGCCGTCTGATGTAGATGAACAAGTAGATATAACACATATTGGTAGGATCCACACCATCACAAGAGAGAGAGAGAGAGAGAGAGATACGGTGAGATAGAGGAACCCCGCCACTATGGGCCCTCTTGATTAAATCACATACATCCAAATGGGTCCCACCAACAAGTGGGTCCTAAAATTTAAATTAATGACAAATCACCCACCTTATCTTCCTTCTTCTTGGTCCCTTAGCCTCCAATGCTCTTTAGCTTCACTTTTAATGGAGGTTGATGAAAGATGAATGGTTGAGATTGGAGATGAGAGGGTGTAGATGGAAGATGGAAGGTGGACCACACTTGAGAGGGAGAGAAAGCTTGGACGTGAGAGGCTTGGGTTGCTTGGAGAGATATGAGAAATGAGAGAGAGAAAGAAGATATGGATGGGTGAGGTGAGGTGATGGAGTGATGGGTTGGGTTGAAAAAATTGTAAAGGTGTATGGTTGTTGTTGAAATTTGGAAAAGAGGAATGGTGAGGTGGAAAGAATGATGGACTTTTGGAAAAAGAGGGAATGGGTGGAGTACTTTGAGGTATGGTTGCATTTAATGTTGATTGATGGGACTTATTGTGTAGAGATTCCCTCGAAATTCGCAACGCGCGGTGTTTCTTCGGAATAAACGCTGATCGGCATCTTCTTACCTGGGTATCGGTTCGGTGCGCAAGTCACGGCGTTGGAACCGCGGCGACGACACGGTCGCTATGATACAACTTTTGGATCAAGCCGACGTCGGTGCGCGGGACCTGGCTTAGGATCGTGCGCAAACACCGAATACGGTGCGAAGGTTGCCGAAATTTGACCGGAAGGACCGCGGAAGCTATCGGAATAGTACGGATTAGGACACGGGTCTTACAGATATACACTTGCTTAAATCTCTATTAGGCAAGGAGTTTGACATGAAGGATCTGGGCGATGCAAAGAAGATCCTAGGCATGGAGATTAGTAGAGACAATGAGTCTGGGAAACTATGGCTATTTTAGAAGAGTAATGTCTAGAAGGTGTTAAAGAGTTTCCACATGAAATGTTCTAAGCCAATTAGCATACCTTTAGCAGGTCACTTTAAGTTGTCATTCAGGTCGTGTCCAAGTAAAAAGAAGAGATTTCAGAAATGTCACAGGTGTCATACGCTAGTGCATTGGGGAGTCTAATGTATGTAATGGTTTTCATAAGGCCAGACATCTCGCAGGCTATCAGTGTGGTCAACAGGTACATGGCGAATGCAGGAAAGGAGCATTGGAATGTTGTAAGTGGATTCTAAGGTATCTAAGGGGCATAATTGTAAGACCCGTATCCTAATCCGTACTGTTCCGTTAGCTTCCGCGGTCCTTCCGGTCAAATTCCGGCAACCTTCGCACCGTATTTGGTGTTTGCGCACGATCCTAAGCCAGGTCCCGCGCACCGACGTCGGCTTGATCCGAAAGTTTTATCATAGCGACCGCGTCGTCGCCGCGGTTCCAACGCCGTGACTTGCGCACCGAACCGATACCCAGGTAAGAAGATGCCGATCAGCGTTTATTCCGAAGAAACACCGCGCGTTGCGGATTTCGAGGGAATCTCTACAATTAGTCCCATCAATCAACCATTAAAGCATCCCATACTTCAAGTACAACAACCCATCTCCATCTTTTTCAAAAGTCTACCATCTTTCCACCTCACCATTCCTCTTTTCTCATTTTCAACCTCAACCATCCCTCTTCTCCACCAATTTCAAACTAAACCATACCCCTCATCACTTCTTTCTTACAACCATCACTCCACCCATCCCTCCACCCATTATTTCTATCTCTCCCTCTCATTCTCTAGCAAATTTTCCAAATCCCATGAGAAATTTCACTCATCCAACACTCCTCTCTCAACTTCAAGTGTGGCCCACCCTCTCATCTCCAATCTCAACCAATCATCCTTCATCAATCTCCATTAAAAGTGAAGGTAAGGAGCTAAGGTGTCCAAGGGAGCTAGGAGAAGGAAGATAAGGTGGGTGTTTTTCCATTAATTTAAATTTTAGGGCCCACTTGTTGGTGGGACCCATTTGGATGTATGTGATTTAATCAAGAGGGCCCATAGTGGCGGGGTTCCTCTATCTCACCGTGTATCTCTCTCTTTATCTCTCTCTCATTCTTTCCTTGTAATGTTGTGGATCCCACCGATATGTGTTACATCTCCCCCGTCCATCTAAATCAGACGGTGTGGCCCACTCTATTATAGGTGATGATCCACACCCCCCCTATTGTTGGGATGGGTCCAATGCATTTTTTTATATGTATATATATATATATATATATATATATGTATGTTATATATTATATATTATATGTATATAATATATAATATAATATGTACTTATATATATATACAATATAAGATAAATATTAAATGTATATGTATATATATATATATATATTGGTGGGCCACATTCACGTGGGACCCACCACATTTCTGTGAATATTTACAAACCGTCCAGCGTCCCTGGACGCTGGACGTTGCAACAATGATCCTTAAAAAAAAAAAAAAGAGAAGAAAGGAGTGGTGGGCCACTCATGCAGGCCCCACCTTGATGTATATGTAAGATCCGAGCCGTCCATGTTGTTCCTCAACTCATTTTAGGCGTTGAGCCGAAAAATGAAGTTGATCCCATTTTCTGGCGGGCCGTACCATAGGAAACAGTATCCCTACCTTTGATTTGCTCCCTGATGCTCCTGTACATCTGAAAAAGGTCAATATTGGACTCTATGGGTTGGTATCAAGCCACAGAGACCAATGGACGGAGTGGATCGTACTAAAGCGGGCCCCACCTAGGAAAAACTGCAGAAAAACTGTTTTTTTCAGCGCACGTACAGGCGCTGCCTGCGCTGGCCACCCACGGGCGGACGGGCTGGGGGTTCACGGCCCAGCTGTGGGCCCCATCTTGATGTGTCTCGACAATCAACACCGTGCGTTTGATGAGTACCCTCAGTCCACGCGTCCACGTCAAAAATCAGCCTATGCGGGCAGTGGGCCACACCATACGAAATCATATGAAGACATGTCTAAACATATAGAAGTACTTGGTGGGGCCTACCCGAGTTTTAGATGTCGTTGAAACTTGGTCTGTGACGGTCATTTAGATGGGACCCACACAATGGATGGGCCGGATTGTGAATCACACCTCGGTGGCCCCCAAAACAAAAAAAAAAAAAAAAAAAATTTAAAACGGCAGCGGCGCTGCTGCTGCGATGGCGGCGGCAGGCCGGGGACCCACGGCTCCATCCGTGGGCCCCACCCGGAGGTATATTCATCCACATCGCCCATTTGGTGGGCCACTATTTGACCTGGACCCTCCTCAAAAATCAGGCCAATCCAACGCTCGGGCGGCCCACATCACAAGAAACAGTGTGAATTGAACTCTACCATTGAAACCCCTTTCTGGGTCCACAGAAGTTCCAGATCAAGCTGAAATTTGCTGTTCCCCTTCTCCCTGGCCCGTGTGACCTTATGAACGGAGCGGATGGAAGATAAACGCTATGGAGGGCCTCGCATGGGACCCTTCCCTGCTGCACGTGAATGTGCAAGTGTGTGCACGTGTGTATGCATGTGGGTGTGTGTGCACGTGTGTGAGTGTGTGTGTGTGGGCATACATACATATCTATATATGTATATACATATATATGTGTATATATATATAATATTATATTATTATTATATATACTATTGTATATGTTTACATATAATAATATTATATAATATATATATATATATATGATGGTGGGCCTATATGGGCCCCACTATGATGCAAGTGTTACATCCAAGTTGTTCAACCATATGGCCGTTGTTGAGGCCACCTGGATGTGTATTCGTGGCTATTATTGAGGCCCACCTTGGTATATACATAAGGCCCATGTGATTCGACCCATTTAACATATGTAAAGGCCCATGGGTTATGGCCCATTGCAATGTACATAAGGCCCACTAATGCGGCCCACTTGACTTATATAAGGCCCATATGAGATGGCCCATTTGATGTATCTGAGCACTATGGGTCGAGGCCCAATGAGATGTATATTAGTCCATTGCGATGTGTGATTTCCTATGGTTTGTGTAATGGTGCTTTACGGCGGGCTAAGCCTTGGGAACAATGTTGGTTTGACGTCCACATTGTAAAGACAATGTCGGTTAAATGTCCGCATCATGATTCTCCCTAAGGCCCATTAATAGGCCCATACCTGTAGTATATAGGCCGTCCAGGCCCTTCTTCATTTTGATCAAAGCCCATCACCACATAACATGTTTAGTATAGATTCATGATTCATGATCATTCGCATCATATGTATGCCTGATGTGAGGAGTGACCGATCACAGCATATGCCTTTGGGCAAACTGTTTATGGGCTCCCTGATAGGCAGAGTTGCCCCATATGAGTGCATGGTACATACAGGACTGTTGCATGACTGATAGTGTGACTCATGCACTTGCATTTGTGTGATTGTAGTTACTATATGCCCTAGCGACATCAGGGCCATAGCCTCCACAGACACATCGTGGATGGCTGGGTTGGATACCGGAAAATGTTTGGTTCTAGCATACGGGCGCTATAGATGTCCCTGGGTGAAAGTCCCTAAACCCGATGGTACCAGAGGATGACTCCAACGTCGAGACCGAGTGGATATACGAGCGCATGAAGGCCGAATACCAGGAGGCCGTGTCTCCCACTGTGTCGTGGTCGGTTGGGAAGGAGTGTGGCCTTACTCGCCCGAGGGTAGGGGGCAATACTAGGCTGAGTTTGACCAGCTCGTGAATGGGTCCGCTATCGACGTGCCGGATAGGTATTGGCAGACTATTGGCCAGGCGGATAGTGAGGTTTCTTACGCTCACTTGGATGTGCGGCTGGGAGAGCAACAATGCCATTTGGAGTGTACTAAACTCCGGTGATGATCCCAAAAAGGAACTGTACTGATATGTGGACTTATTGAGCAGGAGTTGTATACTCGCATCGCATGGCTGTGTATGGCCGATAGCATTCATATCTTGCACCGCATAGCCTCGGTACGGCTGATTGCATTCATGTGCTCATTACCATGTTTCCACATCACTCTGACCTTGCATTTTGAGTACGTTTATATTGCGCACACACTTACACCACCCTCTAAGCTTTCCATAAGCTTATGCACGATTGATGCGTGCAGGTGACGTCAGGACGCAGTCGCAGCCATAGTCTCGCTGTAGTTGGAGCGTGCAGCTGAGCTTCTGGAGTTTGCTTCTTTTGTTACATTGTATTTTCCTTTTCTATCGCATTGTACTCAAAAGTTTTTTTTATCTTAGTGGATTTTGTGGTGGTGTTCTTGTGGTTATTGTTTGTGGGTTATGCTTTTGTTATGCTCATTATGAATCAGACTGATGATTTGAAATCCTCCTTGTAGTATCCCAGGATCGGAACCTGGTGAATGGGTGCCGGGATCCGAAAATGGGGTTCTACGGAGGCTGTCGGCGCCGGATTCGGCGATCGGAAATTTTGTGAGCCCGGTTTTCGAGTTCGGGGCGTGACAATAATTGATGCTAGATTCATGTTTGATGGATAGAGTTTTAGGTGGAGTTGTAGGTTACGTTGATTCAGATTATGTAGGTGATCTAGACAATAGGAGGTCTACTATGGGATATGTTTTCATATTAGCAGGCAGAATGGTATATTAGAGATCTATGCTACAGTTTACGATAGCGTTGTCTACAATCGAAGCGGAATACATGGCTGTGATAAAGGTGTCAAAGGAGACATTATGGTTGAAAGGTTTAATAGGTAAACTCAGATTGAAGTGGGATATGATTCGGTTGCATTGTGATAGTCAGAGTGTTATCCGTCTAGCGATGAATCAAGTGTATCACGTGGGAACCAAGCACATTGACGTGAGGTTCCACAAGATACAAAAACTCATTACTTCAAGGGAGATTCTGTTTCAGAAGATTCATATGTATATATGAGAATGTTACAAACATCTTGACAAAACTGGTGACCACAAAGAAGTTTAAGAACTGTTTGGGATTGATCAATCTCACTATCCATTGATGAGATTGGGCGTCCTTACACAGGAGTATGGATGTATTTGTGTTCCAGGTGGAGGGATGTAGAGAGCGGTCTACGCTCAAAGTGGAGGTCTTCAGAGTGACTTGGCATAATGCAAGTTAAGGTGGAGATTGTTGTGCAGATGCCTTACATTCTGCAAAGCATGGTCGTGAGGAATCATGGTTGACTGTGACTCTTTGTGATGATTCACGGTTGACCTTTGGGTTCCACAATTTTGTGTAAAATAGGGTATTTAAGCCCAATTTTGTCATTAGGGCTTTAGGTTAATAGAAAACTAATACAAGTGTTTTCTCACTGGGCTAGGGTTGGCCAAGGGAGATGATTTTCTACACTTGTAAGGGGACTTGAAAAGGATTTCTCAAGACATCTAGGGGTTTTCTAGAGGTGTGCATTACAATGGGAGATTGGGTACATCTGTAATCGAAGAATGTGAGTCTGTACAACTCTAATGTTTTGATTATTGTGGATATCAGTCGCTATGTGCTGTGGCTTTTTCCCGTAAGGGTTTTTCTACGTAAAACATTATCGTGTTTGTGATTTTTTTTTATTTTGTTATCCCGCATCATTATATTGTTCTATATTCATTTATCGTGCTTCCACAAAGCACACGGATTGGTTGTAGGGTTAGATCCGAATTTCTAACACCTAGAGTTTGATTCGGGTTTGTTGTTAGCTTGGGTTCACACCATTGTGGTGTAATATAGAGCAGGTTCACTCACAACAAGAACTAGATAATGAACCGAAAAAGGTGCAAAGGAAAACCATGTGAAAGATCAGTCACCAAGAATCTTGATTTTTAAGAAAATAAAGAAAATGCTAAGAAAATAAATTTTGATTTTCAAGAAAATAAAAATAATTTGAGAAATATATAAATCAAACCTTGGGGAATTTTATATAATGCTTGTGAGATAGATACAAGGATATAATTTGAAGATATAAGGTGTAAAATACTCTACTTGAAAGAAAATGATTGTATATAAAAGGACTAGATTCTTGATTAAAGAAGAGAGTAAAAGAAAAACTACCAAAAAATTATACAATCGATTTATAATTTAAAAAAAAAAACATTATGAGGGGATCACTCATCTGAAAACTAAAGCTGAAATCCCTTCCTCTCGGCTTCACCTTTTCCTTATCTTCATCCCACTTTCTATCTCTTTCCCTAGTTCACGTCCTCTTTCTCTCTCTCCATTCCCCTCCCCCCCCCCCCCCCTCTCACTCCTAACATAGGGTTAAAGAGAGGGGTTGCTCTTTATTTATAATGCACTTTCACATCCCCCCCTTCTTATTCCTTCTAGGAAATTTCATGTTACCAACTCTTATATCCCTATAACTTGCACACACTGTACTGTTTCACACCCCACATGCATGTGATGCGTGGTGGGCTGGGTAGATAAAGGTTATGGATGGGTGGACTACTAGACCATCAAGTGGGTGGACAATTCGGATTGAGTAAATGGATGACTCTATTGATAGGTTAATTGGACAATTACAAATCATATAACATTAGGACGGATTTTTGTTGTCGTTGAGAATTAAGGATTTCACCAACCAAAGGATAGGACAGACATACAGTACCAATTAAGAGACAGGACAGACACTTCCGTTTACTCGTTATTTTTATGTAAATAAGAAAGTACTCCCATTTTAATCCAATAAAAATTCTTTAAAATCAAATTTCTAATAATTAAAATTTTAATTTTTAAGATCAAGAATAAATGCGACTTTTTAATATGTATTAAAAAAGCAACTTTTAAATAACAAGGTTTTTCTCAAATCCTATAGCTCATAAATTTTATTATATCAAAATAATGTTAAAGTATTAAAGGCCGGTTAAAAAATATTTCTAAATTATGATATTCCTTTTTACCAAAACAAGAAACAGGTATTGACAGACAATTGATGAACGAATAGCTAAATGAAGATAGATAGTTGAATAAACGGTTTGGTTTAGTGAATAGATGGTTAGATTTGGTGATATGGATGAACGATTAAAATAAAGAGATTGATGAATGAGTGGGCTATAATTAATTGTAGGATTAAAGGGTTTATGCATATTAAGAGTGAAAATCAAGAGATTGGTCTATCTTCTTAGTTGGATTGAATTAGACGGTTGGGCACATTATCATGCATCTAAAAAGGATTGATCTAAAATATGAGTTTAGTGGTTATTAATGATGTGAGTTTATGGTGGAAATCATAAATCAAGCGAAGGTGAATTGATTTTAAACTCTGTGCGTTTGTTTCGAGTGGGTTTAGCTCAAGATTGCATGGTTAATAATGGGCCGATTGGACATACAATTGAGTGATTCTACTTGGACAGAGTTTTAATGTAAATAAAATGCTATAGTTGAGTGGTTTTGGTATATGGGTCACAGATTATGGCCGGGTAGGTTTAATGCATATTCAATAGTTAAGATTGGGTTAGTATACGAATGGACGCTCGATTTTGTGTGCATAAGCAGTGAGAGTGAACATATGCATACATACACACACACACACAAAAATCATATATTTACTAATTAATACATCAATGATTAATACTAAACAGTTCTATCACACATCAATGGTTACACCTTACATAGATTGATAGATACAGTCATTCATGAATAAATGTATGAATGTATGGATGAATAGGTATATTTATGCATGCATGCTTGGATGAATGTAAGTGTACATGTATGTGTGTATACAAATGCACACTAAAATCTCGAGTCATTACATGAGCAGATGTCAACCTGTTTTTATAGTCGCACATTGACTCACAATGACCCCCAACTCTCTGGAACTAGCACAAGAAACACACAAATGCCTCTACCTCAACAATTGCCTATATGAATAGTTTCTTGTAATGGGGCTTAAATAGACATTCAACCAATGCCTTAAGCACCGATTGTAGACCCATACTTTTTCTTTTTACAACTTTGAGCAGGCTTCCCTAGTGTAAGCTATCATTACAATACACAAAATCGTCATTTAGGAACGGTTTAAAACCGTTCCTAAATTTTTCAGGAACGGTTTAAAAACGTTCCTAAATGAGAGTTGAAACGGAAATATAGGAACGGCAAACGGCTGCATCTCAACTTTTATGAACGAAATTTTAGGAATAGTTTTAAACCGGCCAACGGTCAGATTTTAAATATTAGGAACGGTATTTTTCATTATTTAGAAATGGCCAATAAAAGTTGTGCATTTGTTTTTATATTTAAAACCCAAAGAAAATAAAGTACAATTAAAAATTAATATTAACAATATATAGTACAACTTTATAATAAAAATTATATATATTTACAATAATAAATTTACAATGGTCCATCTTTCGAAAACTTAATATCCGATACTGAGTCAATAATCTCTGTAAAGAATGACCTTGAACTAGGAGCCTCTTGCTCCTCAAACCTGTACATGAATAGAAATCATCAACTAATGCTTTATGAGATTAGGAAGTAAGATCATTGAACGAGTAGATTATGAGATCAGTAGGCCATGAAATCCTAACCCGATGAGCTAACACCTTATAGAAGGTGATCACACCATGAATATGATATAGCACCTGCCAGGTAATTAAAATCCCGATTTATGAAGTGATGTTGCGAAGGAAAAAAAAAGTGGTTTTTGTAATGAAATTTGGCCTAGCAAGCACAATTAATACTCAAGTAAGACTGATAATCAACTTACTGCCATGGAAATTTGCTTGTCTATCCCAGCTTGATGAAGCTCATCAACATATTGCAACGCTTCTCGGCACGCTTCCCTATCATCGAAGAACTCCTTAGAGCCTTCTAGTTGATAAGTTTCATGACCTTTACCAGCCACAACCTACAACATATGTGACAGTGGTTGAGTTAGTGAAAATTGTTGTGTGAAGCCAACTGGGTGTTTCACACTTGCAATGCCAATGATATCATGTAACGTCCTAAAAATCGGGGGTCGAGCAGGAGCCCAATTCCCGAGTTCCAACACATCACTTATGCAACATAGATAATGATGATTAAATATTGTCTGTATTAGTGCCTTAAACATGAATGAGATTATACAAAATCAGCATATCATACTCCAGAGACAGTTAAATTATGCAAACGGAAGACTGTGATAGATATATAAAATATATAAACTGTCGTAAGTCTCCAAAGTGTGAACATGATACCAGGTTAAATATATACATGTATACTCCAAAATTGAACAAAATGAATATACAGGGGTGTTCCAAAGTACAAAATGACAAGCGCAATGACGTCTAATCAGCATCCCTGTAATCTCGTCGATCAGCGCATGCGTAGTTTATACTCAAGGTTACTACGGAAAGGCTCGTAGCCTTAACGTAGTCCTAGTGTATACTCGAGGTCACTATGGTCTCGTCACCTGATCGTAGGCCGACAACTTGAATACAGTATCCCATACACCACTATATTCAGCTCATGAGTTTGGATTGCTCACTGGTCACTACGAGGAGGCTCGTCGCCCCAGCGTAGGCCGACAGCTCAATCACAGTGTTCCATATACCACCATGTCCGGCTCATGAGTCTTAGCGGATCGAGGTACCAAGGTTAAATGGGCTTTTCACTGGTGTGTTTGGTACCTTAGATTCAAGCAGTAATGTCCATATATGGTGAGCATTCATCGAGCAAATCGGGTTACTTGATAAGCTCGACTGGTACGAGCATGCGTTGAATTAATTGACATAAGTGCATACGCACTCCTTGTGGCCTAACCACTGTCGTTAATCTTCGTACGACTCAGATTCATTGAACGTATCCGTCGTGGCTGAAACAGTTCGGCCATCGATCGTAAACCGTTACCGATTGCCTGGACTACATCGTAGCCCCAATCACACTCCAAAACAATAGCATTCACATGTGATAATCAAAGACAGCATGTGACAACCAAATCTAAATATAAATCTCATTTGAGCATTTAAACAATGCATAGTGTGCATGTTAACATACATATGTATTTCATCCATAAATCACGTAATAGAAAGATAGGTTACATAAAGGAAATTATAACTATAGATAAGGGAATTGAGAATCCTATCTCAACGCCCTCATTAAATACATTTCAACAAGCACTTTCTCATTCAGGCATTTTATCAAACACTTAGACTACACATATAAACATACACGTAATATCTCAGTTATAACGTATATTATAGCAAATCCTTTCACGAGGGAGTTGCCACACGTACAACAGTCATGTATTCGCAAACGTAAATCATGACAAGAAAAAAATCATAATTCCATATCCATTCAGACATTTCAACAAACACATGAAAATCATTTAAAATCAACATAGTTTACATATATGTGTAATATACAGAAAATATCGTATCTAAGCATATGTGATAACAATCAAATCAGACATCAATCATTCTGACATTGAAAGCCTTGAAAACCATAACCTAAACATTTATAATCCGCACCTTTCGCCGGTAGACTCGTAACGGGCTCAGTTTGAACTCGATGTCTTTGTTTACGGCACAACAACAACCTATAGGATGAAATAGGTTAGCTATTTCATTATCTACCCTATTTCAATCCCTAAAACAGATTAGGGTTAGGATTTCTTACCCAATAATGGAATCGGATTCGCCGGAATAGCGATACAGATAGGCCGATTCAGCACGTGGAGCGATGTGATCGAATCCCAGGAACTCTCTCCCGCTTTCTCTCTCACTTTCTCTCTCTTTCCTCTCTCTTTGCTCTCTTCTCTTTCCTAGGGTTTGCAAATTCGTATGTGAAGGGAGAGAGAGGGTTTAAGGCCCTTATATAGGCCCAGAGCTAATGAGAATGGCCCCAGGGTCATGGTATACTTAGGTTATAGCCAAAAGTTGGCTATTTCGGTCTAACGGAGCACATCTGGAGGCCCCTTTTCTACGTACAGTCTAGAGTAAGTCCCCTGACATTGGATCTAAGTCAAGTTAAGTTTTCAGTCCAATCGGATTTACAGATCAACCGCGGAGGATCAGTTTCAGTTCAACGGTCACCGTTACTCGATCAAGGCCACAAGTACACTGACTTGTGTTGAAATTTTTTTCAGATCTGAGGGTGTATTTGGGTCAGAATCTGACGGTTTGAAACCTTAGATTTAACCTATAAGTGAACCACTCAATTCACTTAAGTTTCAGTTCACTTTCTAAAGGTATTCGCAATTCTCTCACACTTCACTCCGGGCTCAAGTTGTGCATTTCTGGATATCATTTGGACTTGATTTCTAAGATGACTGTCAAGTCCAGCAAGGCGGTCATAACCGTATAGTTTCGCGAAAATTGAACTTTCGACACGCGGTCCAGGTCCGATACGGAGTTTCGTGATGCTTCCGAGAGCAACTGGGTTTAGAGATTGATCCTAGGTTTTTAGGTAATGTAGCGTTAATGATTCTACTGGTTTTGAGTCTTGCAGTTCGTATTTAAAGCTATCCAAGCTAATTCGATAGGTGATTTGGTTTAACACTTAATTAATCCTCGTCTAATTTCTAAAGGATTCGGTCCTTAGTGGTTTCTGCTTGAGGTGGTACTTGGGTCTTTGTACGGATTTTTCCGAGATGTTACATATCAGGTACCACTTAGAAGTCATAATTAACATAAAAAATTATCAAAGAGGTAAGATTTTGTAGATATTTGCATCACTTTTGTCAAACAGCACATAGTTTAAAACCTTATACAAAGGAAACCTATTATGTGTACTTGTTTTTTGTGATATTTTGATTTCTGAGTGTGTATAAATGTCTTTTTTGACATCCCATGAAGTTTCATTGAAAATTTTGATCAATTTCCCAATGTCTGGCAAAAACAGCGGAACATTATGCGATGCATCAATATTTCCCATGTGATACCCGATATGTTTCTGTATCTCAAGGGTGCGATACATCCCGCCGATACGAAAAACATTGCTTGAGACCCATGTGGCGACCAACAATCTCCAGCTTTTTAAAGCTTAGCTCTTCTTTTTCTTTTTTTCTTTCGAAATGTTAGGAATATTTTATTAAAAAGAAAACGCCAACAACATGCTGCCCTCACAAACATATATATATAAAAAAAGAATTAAAAAAAAGAATTAAAAAAGAGATAGGTTACAGACAGGTGGGTCCCATCTGTACCATTACTCAGTCAAACAAAAGGGCTCCATATCTATCAATTGAACATCATGTGAGACCTTATATGTTAGAGCAGCACTTGCAAAATATATGGATAATGAAGTTTGCCAAGCATACGTGGGAATAAAGACCTGCCCATCTACACACATTCATGACAATATAGCAGACAGCAATATCGGAGCTTGACATTAGGTGGCCACACTGACTAAATCTTCTGACTTAAAATGTTGGCCATATCACATCTTACAAAACAAATGGTGAAAAAATTATTTCTAGACATCCATTGTTATGTACAGTGTCACCCACCTGAGGGGTAAAACAGGAGCTTTGCATCAGGTGGCCACACTGACTAAATATTTTGACTTAAAATGTCATCCATAGCACATTTAAGGTGGGCCACATGGTACAAAACAAATGGTGAAAAAGACCATCCTAAACATCCATTGCTATTTACGGTGTCACCCACCTGAGGAGTAAAACAGCCTGTTTTTTTGTTTATGCCAAAAGATCTAAACAGTGTAGCCCACCTAATGGAAAGGTTAGATATCACG
This sequence comes from Magnolia sinica, assembly GCF_029962835.1. NCBI lineage: Eukaryota > Viridiplantae > Streptophyta > Magnoliopsida > Magnoliales > Magnoliaceae > Magnolia > Magnolia sinica. The sequence goes on from NC_080588.1 coordinate 52,468,088, forward strand.
CGTGTGCTGTATTGGCATGGGCTTATGTGTAGATGGGTAGGGCTCATATATGCGAGTGGGATAAGCAAAACATCTATGAATTATGGTCTAGATTACATACATGGATCTTTGGATTGTCTGATGTCAACATGGTTACATCACTTTTGTTGGTTGCAATTTTCGTCATCAATGGTCTCTTTCCTCTGTCACTTTCAGCGGCACAACCAAACACTTCAATGAAAGCATCAATTGTCAGAGACGGAAATATTGGAAGTAGCATCACTGAGTCCATTCATCAGAAATCTCACCTAACAACACCCAAATGATAAACAAGACTATATCACAGGTGGCAAGGAAGAATTCCTAATTGTGCACTTTGCAGCAATGCACTCCATAAAGAAATCGAATAAATGAAAACTTGTACATGGTATAAACTATCAGGAAGGATCCTTACTCTTGCTCCGGTGGTAGACTCTCAGGAGTTTCAACACCTGGTCAAGGGTTCGAGTATCAGATTGCAGACATCTTCACCAAGTCCCTAACTTCTGCACGTCACTCATTTCTCGTTGGCAAACTATTACTTGTCGATGACCCGCATTAGTTTGAGGGGGGATGTTAGACAGGCTGAAACATACCTTGTATAGCTAGCATACCTTATATAGTTGGTTTTCCATAGGTAGATGATTCTGATTTTATTTCCTTCCTTGTATAGATGCTGTAATCTCTATATATTCAACCCCTTTGGGTTGTCTCAAATACACAACCGACGTTCCAGCTATACTACAGAATCCAAACAACCAAGAAACCCAAAAACAGAAAATATCTTTATCCAAAATAAAATTTATAATGTACTTACTATACAGAAGCTATTTTCAGATGGGAGCTGAACCAAATAACTTGTCTGTTTATGTGCTTACCATTCCGCCTGTCTCTTTTTCATCTTCCCTGAAACTCAAAGGCAAGTGAATGACACAGCTAAACTGCTCAGTGCTGTTCAGTTTACAATTTTTGATTGTTTGCAACTTGAAGGCAAAAGCATCCCTCATCGATTATCTATTCTGTTCTTATTTAAAAAATTAGTTGTTTAGCAAATCAACTATCTGTTGTATTTTGGTTTTGTAGGACTTAATTCTATCTTTTTTCGGCTGCGAATTCACACATATCAGGTAATTCAGAGAGCTTACCATGGTCTAATTAACCAAAATCATGTAGGGAAAAAACTGTAAAAAGAACCCAAATTAGAGCACCGTATGCTGTTAATAGAAAACTGTTTTTGAACCAAGCAAGATCCAAGAAAGCAACATCTACTCTCAATCAGGCCCAATAGACTATTACCTGAATTGTGAGCTGCCTTTGGATCTCCAGGATTTTTATCTGGGTGCACCAACCTTGCCTACCATACAAATACAAAGTACTGAATAATGTTTGGACAGACAGCCAGATTACTGAATAACATACATAGTTGGTCCACCTGAATAACCTTTAGTTGCATCCTAACATGTAAGAGATCCTCCAAAACTGAGTTAATTAATTCAACTGAGATCTGAGAATTGAGAGCAACAAAATCAGTGCATTTATGCAATTACTAAAAAAAATCCAACTTGTCCTATTTTTAATTTTTAATTTTTTTATTCAATTCTATTGAATCTACCTAGTAGAATTCCCTGTAGATTTTGATTTTTCAAACATAGGTTAACCATGCCAGAAATCAACTTGACATGAAAAAGCTCTAAGCAATAAGTGAATGAAATGGCAGCATTGATGCCAATAAAAAAACAAATAGCTGAATGAAATGGTCGTATTGATGTGAGACCAAAGCACATCCCTTTTTTCTTGAAGCTCTTGCTAGTTGCAATGGCCTTTCTCGATCTAGCAAGGAAGATCATTTTTCAACAACAATAGATGCAGCATATGTTAAAAATAATAATGAACTTTAGCTGATTGGTTGTGGGTGTCATGAAGCCTTGGTCCTAGAAAAGCATACTTCATACAGAGAATTGGGTGCTGAGCATGGATTCTAGATAAGCATCCTCAATATAATCCTTGGTTTTAATGGCATGCCCGCAAACATTAGAACTACAGCCCATGCCCATCATGCAGCCCATCCTCAATGAAGTTAGTCAAGATTTGATTCAAAAAATATTCATCTTATTTTTAGGATATTATTCAATATCAAATGGTCATCCAACCATAGATCTTGGCCCACTGCCAGCCGCCAAGGAAAAACTACTCATGGTAGAAATGCAATCTTCTTTTGGGAATTGATGGTGGCTGATCTACCATAAGCAGAATACTGGCATATAGTTTTCACACCCGATCATCATTCTTTTACAAATTCAAGTGAATCAGAATTCATAGAAGACAAATCAATCAAACTGATACATAACCAAGAACAGAATTCATAGAATGCAGGGCCATTCTTGTTAAGATCCTAGGCATAGGCGGTTGCTACATGGCAGAAGACTTTCAGAATAGAATAGGAATTCCAGTCAGCAAAACTGCTTTGACCAGATGAAGTAGGGCGAAGAGCTGTTCTCTCTGTATGAATATATACAGCAAAACAGATAATAAGGAAGTAGTAACGCTCCAAGTACTAAACAAAAAAGGAAAGTGATGCCTCCCTCTTCATCTCATCTGTTTTTTTTTTTAATAATAATAATTATTATTATTTTAACACACGCACACACGCCACCACATACTCATGCAGTCGTGGGATTTCACCACCTATGGGTAATCGAACCCTTGACCAGGTGTTGAAACTCCTAAGAGTCTACCACTGGAGCAAGAGCAAGGACCCCATCATCTCATCTGGTTGACGCAGGATACTATTGTAATAAGTAGCAATAGCTTCTCGCAAGTTCTGTTGAAATCCACAATAAAACAGTTTTAAAAAGCTGAAATTCTAAGCCTCATGAAATGAAAGTTCCTTAGAGCTTTGTATGAAGGATAACTACAGCTAGAAATTGACACTAGGCAAAACTGCTGCAAATTATCCACGATACCAAATAAATTTCCAGAGATAGGATAACTTAGAGAAAGATATACCTGCATTGAAGCACACTTATCAATGACTTCATCCACTTGTCTTTTACCCTCTACTCCACCCTGCGATCATATCGCTGGTGTATAAGAATTTGAATCACCTGGGTGCGTTTGGATGGACTATCAAATGCAATTGCAATTATTCATCTAATGAGGAATTGTGATTTCACTAGCATTCAGGGTATGGCTACAAATTGCAATTTCATTAGTTTCAAGTTGGACTTGAAATGATGTAATTGGAATTTGAGGGTTAATCCCTCAATACAAATACTAGGAAGCATTCTTCAATCCCATCCTTAAAAATAAATAAATAAAAAGAGAAGGTTCATGAAAATCCAGAATTTAAATACGGAGATATAGTAAAAATTGAAGTTAACAACATAGAAAAAGTGGCAGAGAAAATCTTCGAAGCTAAAAATTATCGAACTGTAAGGATTATAGCCAGGTTGAAACCCCAGCATATAGAAAAGGAGAGATCCAGTATTGCTCGAAAGGCCTGGAAAAAGAAAAAGAAGATGAAAAATGAATAAAAAAGACCACATATGATAAAGCAATTTTGCATTTTTCAGGACTTAAAGACTTCCAGAATCAACTTCCTGGCTAGAATTTCCAAACAAAATGCGTACACGTCTATTCAGCTGAAGTGCAAACAGAGTTCTAAGAAGAGAGTAGAAAATAGACCAAAATTATTCTAAGAATTAGACAAGGAAATTTTTGAATAATTTGGCTGTCCAGCAATCCAGATGGAATGCTAGCAATAAAATATAAGCTAGAAGTCCTGTCAGTTGCCAGCTCGAACAAAAGATGTTACAGAGGCTGTTGAAAAGCATACGATGTCATTCAAATGGGCAACACAATAATTCACGTGGACGGACGCAGATTGCGTCCTACCCCCACCTGGACGATAATCCATCCGGGCAGGGTTCTGTGGGGCCCACTGTGATGTAAATGTTTTATCCACGCCATTCAATGATTTTTTCATATCATTTTAAGATATGAACCAAAAAAGGAAGTAGGTACAAGGCTTAAGTGGACCACAAAGTGGGGATTGAACTTCCACCATTAAAAACTTCTTGGGAGCTGGAGAAGTTTCGAATCAAGCTGATATTTGTGTTTTCACTTCATCCATGTCTACATGACCTTATTTATAGGTTGGATGGTAATAAAACATCACTTTGGCCCTTAAAAAGGTTTCAACGGTGTGTGTCATTATGAGTGCATCTTTGGTCCACGGGAGCTGTGGACCTGCCTCATTTTTAGTATCTGACCTTAAAATGATCTGATAAAAGTAGTGAACGGAGTGGATAAAACATTTACAGTCCGGGCGGGGGTAGGACGCAATCTGCGTCCCATGTGGACCTGCCTTAAAATGTACCAATCTAAAATGGTTGCCTAAGTCAACAAATGGATCTGATAAAAGTAGTGAACGGAGTGGATAAAACATTACGGTCCAGGCGGGGGTAGGATGCAATCTGCGTCCCATGTGGACCTGCCTTAAAATGTACCAATCTAAAATGGTTGCCTAAGTCAACAAATGGGAGCAATTCAAGATTAACCTATCACTTAGAAATCAAGTGGCACTTTATATGCTTCATAAACTCTTGAAGCTACCAGTAGTACTATCAAAGAGAGCCAAAGTAATATGACACAAAGTCATATGAGTATATCAACTGCACAAGAAACAGCAATCTCGCCATGCACTATGTGAAAGCAGAAAGCCTATGAACCAGCAAGAATCCTGCTACTTGCTACTGCTGCAAAAAAACAGAGATGTGACAGACATGAGTGATAAACGATTCATCCAGCTTAGCAACTACCTGAATAGGATGAAAGTTAGACTTCTTGAAAATTAAGGAATAAAATTCCATTGTGTGTGTCAAATAGACTTCATAATGCAGGATTTGCCGTACATAAGGACAGTTTCAGATTTTGATGAACTACAAGCATGAGAAGTGAGCTTGTAACTGTTGGTAAGTGTGGAAGTGTGAGCCCTTAAGATCTAACAGTCTACACGATATGGAACCCTCACAAAGCAGAAGATTAACGCTCTAATGGCCCGCCTATCTACTACTGGAGCAGATGGATCTGTTCACACATCTAATCCTACGGTATAGATGGCCCCGTATCACGATCTATGGATTAGATTGTCCCAAGGACAAGCTAAAATGGACAGATTACTGTGCACATTATATCTTTCTGTATACTCTTAGTATTTCTTATGATTGATGCTTTTTTACGAGAGAAAAGCTATCCCTTTTTTATAAGAAAGGAAGGAAATGGGATGAGACCAGATTATCCGGTCTTCTCCCTATGTCCTATCCAAAATCAAATTCAATTTTGAATTTGAAATCTCAACAGAAAGGAAGAGGCTGGAAGAAGCCTAAACTTATGGGACCCACCCACTAGCGATTGCTCACCAATGGGCCTCACTGGCCTATGTCCAACAGTAACTGTAGCTACAGCAAAAGCGCCTAACCAAGAAAGCAGAGACTTCCTAGCAGCGTAACTAAGAACCAATCAATTTTATTTCATTGAAGATTTCACTGATCATTTTTAGCAAATAATCCAAACGAATATCATGCCACTTAAAATGCAACCATATCCACCTTATCTACTTACTCCTAAATGTATACTACAAAATTTAGATCCTGCTGTAATGAATAAATGGCATGCCTTCCATCATCACGAATAAATCCTTGATGCCAAATTGGGCTGACCTGGAACCCTCCTAACACACTGTTATTGAATTCCTGTACAAAATAAATGAGAGTCAAGGTTTCTTGTGGGTATCATAACTTAGGACGGCAAATAAATAAATAAATAAATAAATAATCACTCCATTTCCATTGACAGATTCATAAATAATAATAATAATAATAATAAATAAATAAATAAATAACCAAGATAAGAGTAACCGTCTCCTCATGGAAACCAAAGACCACTAATAATCCATGCAAAATTCAACAAGCTAATGAACGCATCACATTTACCTATACACTCATAACACTTGAAACAGATTGTTTTATGACAAAATATCTTGACATCTCCCCAAAATGGGAACTTGTAGCTAGACAGTCTCATACCTGGCCTTGGGCTTCTATTCATCTGCTTGCAGATATCCATATTCCCATTCCACAAATCCTGCAGTCTCCTCATAGCTTCCCGCTTTTCTAACTGCCCAAACACAAAGGCCATGATCAATATCTTCACAGGAAGAAAGAAAAGACCAACAAAAAGATAGAAAACTCTGAAAGCAGGAAGTGGACATGCACACATTTGTGATGAAGATGATAAATCCCATTTGTGACACCTGCACACATGCATCCAGGCTGTTTCATCAGGCAAACCCACATCGAACATGCCGAGGCCAATAGATCAAATTGATTTGCTCATTGGAGAACATGTGTAAGACAAATGCTAAACTTTAGTCGATTTATATTAACCATTCATTTTTCATTGAACAGTTGCAGCCCACTACAAAGCAGGCATGCATTTTTTACCAAGTAATGTTCAGAGTGCCGCCTACTTGATGGATGTGCCTCAAAGAGGATTCTCAATCCTCTTTGTACCAATATCCTTAGCATAGCTCTAAACATTTTTAAGAACATAATTAAAAAAAAAAAATCAACGGATATACCTCTTTTGAAATAATAGGTTCATTCGAACCAGCACATGCATCTTATATGTGAACATAGGGCGAGTTCCGGTCACTAATAGCAAGCTTAATTAGCTTTGACATCTCCAGGCTTGTAAGCCCATTCAATTGTGCCAGGAACAAATGGTAGACGCATCATGAACATCATATCATAGTTGACAACTTCATATATCTTCACAGTACAGTCGTTTGAAACTGTACAACAAAGCAAGCCATCAAGAGTAACCTGCATTACTGAACCACATCAAGGTTGACCACCGCTCATGAAAAAAGAAATATTTTTTGTGTTTTTGTGCTTTTGTGTGTGTGCGCGCGCGCGCACATGTGTGTGTGTGTGTGTGTGTGTGTGTGTGTGTGTGTGTGAGAGAGAGAGAGAGAGAGAGAGAGAGAGAGAGAGAGAGAGAGAGATCCCGCTATAAAAGAAGAAGATCATCTCCACCCATATTCTTGTGTCATAACCAAACCATTTACATCAGAGCAGATTGAAATTGATCTCATTTTAGCAAAGATAATGACAAGAGCTCCAAAACTCATACATAAGAATAGAAGACTAGGAAAGGAAACCACCTTCAAAGGGTTGCAAACTTGCAATGGCTGGAAGCCCATCCGTGCTGAAACCATCACGGATCACAAGGGAGAGCGCATGGAAGTTCCCAAACCAGTCCTTGCAGACTAAAGAGACAGAGCTCCTATCCTTATGCGATTTCATGAAAACAAGAACCCGTTCTAAAACCTCATCTGGAAAGGAAGAAATGCGATTCTCAAGGCCGTTGTCTGCTTCCACTGACTGCATTTTCAACTCAATACGCTAGAGTTACCCAGTATGCAATCCATTGTAGGGAAATGGAAAATGTTAGTGTGCATTTCTATCATACAATGTGGGCCATCCAGCTCCAATAGCAGTCCACCAACAGCCAGGATGAAGGCTCATTCTGCGGAAAGGTGGGCCAGACCATGAGGATATTCAAGATTTACTGATAGTACAAGTACACCCATGGTTCGATGATTAGACCACTGGCTCTATACAACCTGTGACTGCGAAGGTTGCCCAGATTGCGTAGTGTAAAACACAGCACCTACTGTCAACACATGGCAAGGTTCTGTTGGCCTTACCATGATGTATGTGTCATATCCACACCGTCCATCCATTTTGTGAGATCATTTTTTGGGTTCATGCCCTAAAAATGAGGCAGATCCAAAGCTAAATTGGGCCACAATACAAAAAGTGGTGGGGACATAGGTCACATAGACTTCGATGAAGCAAAAACACAAATATCATCTTGATCCAAAACTTAAAGTGGCCCCCAAGAAGTTTTCAATGGTAGTCCTTCAATTCCCACTGCTTTATGTGGTGTGCCCACTTGAGCCTTGGATCTGCCTCATTTTTTGGCTCATGCCCTAAATTTATCTAGCAAAATGGATGGACATAACACATATGTTATGGGGCGGCCCACTGAACTTTGCCATATCAACAAAGTACAAACCAAACTAGGGGCTGTGTTCTACGCACCACAATCCAAGTCCTCCCAGATTGGGCCTCTTTCACTTAAAAGACTTTTACAAGTGGGGACCACAACAGTGACGAAGGTTGGTCTGAGGCATTGTAATCGTAATGACCGTGGACTTGCCAAAATCAGTTCACCCATGTAGCCGTCAGATTTGCCGGAATCAGAAAATATATTGGCAGAGTCATCCATTAGATAATCTTGGCTACTTGAACAAAACAATCATCTAGGGAGAGATATTTTGGACTATGGACCACCACTGATGGATTCTGGCTGGATTGGAATTAGGTGGGCCTCTATTAATTTAGTATAAAAAGTAAATCAAGATGTAAGCAGTGCTACCGTTGCCTTCTCTTCTTTTTTACCTTTTGATTTTTGTCATTGTTTGGATCCTTGTAACAACTAAGAGCTCCTAAATTAGTGTACAATAGAAAGCACCTAGAAAAAAAAATGTCCTCAAATCTGCCGATGCAAACCAGCAAAAACAGCTTTCTTGAAGAGCGGATGCATCTCTTCAACAAACACCTCCGCATCCAGTTTCTCAATATAAGTTTAGATCTGCACACACACAAAACCAAATGACATTTTAAATATGAAAAACAAATGATGATTAAATATGAGAAAAAGATTGACGGTCAATAATGCTTGAGGTCCCCTGAAAAGCAATTGTAATGCAATGATGCGAAACTTCTATTTAGAATCGCCTAATTGGAATGAAGGGGCCTTGCTGCACACATGCTAAACAGGCAAAAAAAAATTATTTAAAAAAAAAATCCTTTTTTTACCAAACAAAAGAACACAATCTCTTCCAAAAAGTACAAAACAGATCTATTTGCTACTAAAACTGCATTTTCCTTTAAAATCAGAAAACTAGCAGGACAAAACAGACTCTTTTCAATTTAAAAAGAAAACCCTAAAAGTATTTCAAAATTCGTGAAAAACCTCGTTCTTCAGATAACAGCACGGATCAGATCCATCCACTGACAACTAGAGTTTCCATCAAAATCAGAAAATGGCAGAAAAAGTCGAAACATTCAGATAAAATAACCATATGAGTAACAACCAATTTCTAGAAAAAAAAAAAAAAAAAACCCTTTTTCCTCCACTTATACCAAGAAGCTTCTCCCAAACCCTAAGAAAAAGAGGCGATCAATCGATCTGGCACGGAAAATAGCTCCGGAGATAGAAATCTGGCAGGGAAAGGAGAGATGGAGCTACTAAGAATAAATGAAAAAGAGGAGGTAGATCTCACCACAGAAGTCGCTCTCTGGCCTCTGAAAACGAAAAGATAGATTGGAAATTAGGGTTTTCCTTCTAAAAGTTAGATCTTGCTTAAGATCTACTGCCATTAACAAATCTCTCACTCAGTCTCTCTATCACTCTCTGAAGATGGAAAATGCATTTGATTTCGCATTTACAGAAAAAGAGAGAGAGAGAGAGAGAGAGAGAGGAACAAAAATAGGTAAGAAATGAGAAAGAGTAAAAAATGGGATAAAAAATGTGGCCATATGAGTGGTTCTGTGGTATAGTAAAACCGTATTAAATTTCGAACGGTCTGAAGCCGTTTCTGAACCAAAACTCTCTTCATTCCTAAATAGTGATTTTGGTGTAGTGCGTTCAATCCCTATTGCCTGATCTACTTGAGACTTAGATCTATCTCATTTTTGGGCCCATACTCTATAATGATTTGAAAAATAAATAGACAGTAAGGATATACTTCCGTTTTAGCATCAAGCTTTAAAATTATCTTTCACAATGAATGAACGGAGTGGATAAAATAAATAAATAATTAAGTGGACCACATAGAGTTTACTTAGTATGGTAAGGGTACTGAGTTACTCAGTATGCAATCCGCTTCCCTAATCGAGAATTCTAGAAGGGGAAGGTAGGCCACAAAACCTCTGACTCAATCCGAATTCTAGAAGGGGTATCTCAGGCTGCTACAAATCAGGCAGATCCATAAGTTGGGTGGGCTACAAAACACAAAAGAATGAGAACGGTGTTGAGGGTTAAATATTGCATATTAGACCCCAATTATTACCTGATTTTACAAACATGATAATGTTTAACGTCCTATTTTAATTGTGTTTATGTTTCAAGGTGAATTTAGGAGCTTGGACTGAAAAAGGATGCTAAAGGCATGGATTTGATGGTCAAGAATCACCAAGGCAACGGACAGATCCTAAGGGACTGAGATCGAAGAATTTACACACCAAAGATCCGAGAAAATCAAGTGATTGACGATAGAGAGGCCTGAAAATCGTCCTGAATGCAAGATCACAGGGTTCCCACCGTCCGTTTAGCTCGAAACTTTATATTTGGCCTGAGGACCCTAAATTAACTGTACACATCGAAATTCAGCCCTTGGATCCCTGTGAAAGTGGCCCAATGGACAGATCAGCCCATAAATCACTGATTTAGGGCCCACCTGATATCTGGATATGCTTCAATTTTGATATGAACCCCTTAAATGAGGTGGCAAAACAGATGAACAGAGCGGATTTCTCATGCACATCACGATGAGCCCACCTTAGTTTGAGTGTGTGCACAGCACATGTGCAAGCGCATTGCACCGAACTACAAAGATGGTCAAACCGTCTTTGAGCTGCTCTCGACGCCCGCTTGTCACAATGTCGGCAAGGCCTGATCAGTGGGCCATTCCCATCATCCCAATGGACGATCTAAACCGTCCATTCGATCCAGGGGGTGGCCACGACCCTAGCCATGGTAGCCTTTTGGTCCCATGCAAGTGTACACACGTAGATCGCTATCAAACACAGGATGAACAGAGGGGTGTTTGATACAGTGGGCCGCACCAAAACTTGACCAAAACCACTCTTTTCCAACTGATTTTTCACTAGGAATCTAATAGACGGGGTGGATTTCCCCGAAAACATCACTGTGGGGCTCATCGAGCATCACAGCGCAACTCCCTTGTGTTAGTTATGCACGTCCGGAAAATCGAAATTTCCGGGATGTGGTGGCCCACCACCGTTGACCAGATGAAGCCCAAGCAAAAATTGAACCTCTACATGGAGAAAAATCCAGGAAGATCCGATCATGGGGACCTCTCCACACGCCAAATGCAGGTCAAGTGCGAAAGCAAGAAGTCTTGCTGCGTAAGTTTACACACAGAACTGACTTCCTCTTGCTACGCACATCGACCTCCCTATGCTTATAAAAAGGAGAGAAGAGAGAGGGAATGATTCTTGAACGTGGAAGAAGAGAGAGAGAGAGAGAGAGAGAGAGAGAGTGGCTAGCTAGGACACTACAAGAAATGGGACTTTTACCGGCACCCAGAAGCACTGGTTAAATCCTCCAAAAGCGCTGGCATTCTCTTTAGCGGCGCTAGACAAGCCCCAAAAACGGGTAAGTCGGCAAAGCTTTTAGTGGCGCTAAAACAGATTTCCCGGCGCTTGTATGAGCGCCGCAATTTATTTGCTCTTTTCAGCGTTTGTTGTGGCTTCACCGACGCTTTCTGTAGCCACTGGTATTTCTCAAAGAAGCGCTGCGAAAAGTAAAAATGCGCCGGTAAAGGATGATTTCTGGACACTTTTTATCACGGATAAGCGCCGACAAAATCTACATAAGCGCCGGCAAGTCTTTGTATAGATTTGACAGGCCCCAAGAGGCCAGTAATTTTTTTATTATATCTTATTCAATTGAAAACTGTATTTTTTTTAATATTTGAAACATAAAAAATGATGCAATACAATTAAAACTGAATATTAAACAAAGTTTATATTGCTACACAATAAAATATATATATATATATATATATATATAATATTTATTATAATAAATTGAAAATGGTCTTGAATTATAATAAAAATAACAAATCCTCTATATGGTCTACTCTAGCATGAGTGGCGTCAAAAGGCTGAAGTGCTTGTAGGCCTAAATTTAGGCACAATTGATTCAAATCCTGCACACAAGGAAAAAAAAAAATAGAAAGAGAAAGAGAGAGTCAAAAAGTAGCATTCAAATAGGCCTAATAGGACCCTACCCATTGACAACCCTACCTACAGCCGCACAGCCCCAACTGGCTGTCCAGTTATATATAGAAAAGGAAGAAATTATTCCTCATTTTATTTACTTCTTAACATTATCCTAATTACTTGTAAGGTAGACTGAATCAAGCAATAGATATGGGGAGCAACGACAAAAAGGATCGGAGTCGTGGTCTCTTTTGCAGCTTTATGTACTAATGTGATATATTGTCATTCGTATGAAGCATTGAAGACAGATCAATTGAATGAAGAACCTTTTTTTCGGTTCCTACATTTTGAATTTCTTAGAATTGGGACACTTCTAACTCTAGGGGCATAATTCCTCCAGCTTCTTGTGTCAAGACTCCATGTGTTTATTTATCCTTCTTTATCCTATGATCCTATTATTCTTCCCTATCTTCTTTACTTTGCTGCAACTGAAGTGAATTATCTAATTTGTGGCAATTCAAGATGGATTTCGAGTTTCAAATGGGAAGTAGTCATATCTTATAAAGTGAACTTAATTTCCATCATGATGATTCATTGAAACTCCATAGTATTTTTATTGATTAATGTAGGGTTTTAACAACAGGGGGTGGTTTATTCAGATGAAATGCAGCAAAAAGGACAATGTAACCCTATATAAAACATTACTCATCCATAATTCAAAAACCTATTGTGTTTCACTACTTCATTGTTGCCTTGCCTTGGGTTCAAGCAAAACTCATTTGAGAAGCTCTTCAAAAAATGTTACATGTCTTCCAGATGAATTATCAAAAGAGATCAAGTGGGGGAGGCCACATACCAGATGCAATTTCTGCTTTTCCTGTGCTTGAACTGCCTTCAGCAGACCGGCAAGGTCATCTCGACAGAAATCTGGGTTCAAAAGCATTGATTCCATTTCAAGAACCTGAACAATCGAATCACTTTATATCATTAGAATGTGTCAAAAAGGAAAAAAGCAGAACAATTTCAATATGATGCAGGCACCGACTTGTTTTGAGCAATCGTTGAACTCTATCGTGATCTCACTGCCAATAAAAAAACAACAATTAAACACCTGAAAAGTAGTATGAAACCCAACAGTCAAATCACTACCAATAGAAAACAACAATTAAATACCAAGTTGAGAACACTCGTACCAAATCCATCATTCAAATCATTTTCAAAAATTAAATACAAAAACCATTTCCCCTAACAGATTATGTGGAAAACGGCATTAGATTATAAACCCATTACCAAACCCATGATCTAAATCAGACCCATCAATCAAATTCCATAAAAAATCAAACAACCTCTTGAAAAAGAAGACAACCACATTGAAATATTGAAAACCCAAATCAGAATCCATTGTTGTATATCACCTCCAACACTCAAAACTCATATCCAGTCCTAGGCCCCACTCCTTGAAATCTGACGATACCTGAAATAAAGGAAGCTTAACTTGAAGACTCAAGCATGCTTCATATATTCTTGGGTATGTGACCTGCTGTGGATGGACCACACTTCCCAACCCTCCCAGATTGGAAGCCGAATGTGGACCATTGCCACATTTCACTTCTAAACTGTCACTTTGCAGGCCAAATTATTGAAAGCTAGGATGGTCCTATCCAGGAGAATTTTTCAGGCAACAGTCCTTCCAAAGTGGGGCCCAGCTGACAAACAGTCTAGATAACAGAACATTACACAAACTGAAAATGAGATTATGGCAATCGCATAACAAATTAATAGGGACCCTTTGCCAGCGGCCGGCTTTGGTTCCCACCCGCAAAGGATTCCACCAACTGCTGGTTTTGCCCTCCTTTCTTGTAGTGAAATCAGCCAGAGATGCAATAGAACCCCACTAAATCTTTCTTATCTGTTTAGCATCTTTCATTGATTAGTCTTCTATTTCTGTTTTTGGAAAGGCAACAAAGATTTCATTAAAGAAGAAGAAGAAGAGAAAAGGATACAAATCACATAATTACCAAAATATGAAAGCCAAATTCACATCATTAAGCAAACAAAATTTTCTGTTTCAGTAGAAATTGCTTTTTGTTTATCTTAATCATCTTTCGGTCGACCGAATCGAAATCACTGGAAGAGCTTACCAAAGAAGGATCTTTCATCATGTTCCGTTGCCCCATAGATGCTGAATCCTTGGAAGCATGCAGTCGTTGCAACCGATAATCAGTTTCAGGCCGACAACAGATTTTTCTTAGTGGTACTATTTCCTACAGTAAAAAAAGAGAGGAAACAAGTATTGAATAACTGCCTCAAGACTACAAGGTTACCAAATGGAATTTTGGTTTAGCATATGTAGCAAAACAATCAGTTTTAACTGACTTGAACAACTGAATTGGTCCATAATTGTATATCTTCTCATATATAACCTTTTCAAATGAGAGAGAGGGGGAGGCAGGGAGGGAGAGGGCAGAATTTCAAGATGGAAGCATGGAACGAAAACAATAAAAATGATGATGATGATGAACAAGAGATGCACACCTCAACACGTGCAACTGTCTTTCTTTAATAGTAAGAATAATGTTGTACCTAACAAAAGGGGATGGTGAGGGTCCACTACTCCCCAACCCAACTGTATCAAACTAGCCAAATCATCAATGATAGCTTCCCTTTTATAAGTCACAAACAGCTTTGACCCAAATACCCATGAACTAGATATCCATGTATGCTAAGGCACATACTCATGCATTCTCATGTATCTACTGAACATCGAAGCAAAGTAACAAAACCTATTACAGTAATTCCATTACTAAAAATATCTGTGGAAGTCATGCATATAGCATATTGAACTCTAGCAATGTTTGATATCACATTGAAAAGCAGATTTACTGATTGAAGAAGAAAAAAGAATTGAAACAAACCTCTGTGCCAACCGGAAATGCAGCCTGCCATAAATCTTCCTGAAAAACAGAAACAGTCATTTTTAAACAACAAAAAGAAAAAAGAAAAAACAGCAAACAACTATTAGAGGACATGTAATGCTGGTACAAGTTGAAGACAGCTAGGTTTCTAGTAGAATAAGCACTCTCTCCACTACAAGACATCTCTTCCTGCTTGGGATGACCTTGGTCTCAACTGAACTGCGACAGACTCAACAACACAAACACAACTCGGGCCATCTCTTCACAGAACAGCTGATTCATGGGATTCATCATTCGGGATTATTCATCTTGTTACAACTACCGTTGATCGAATGTAGACCACTTGGTGGCAATTCTAACCATCTATTTCTTCATACATGTGTGGCCCACTAGGTAAATTGAGCTGAATTTCAGTGCTTATCACCCTTACAACATCCTGGATCCCATGCATGTGCATCACGTATTTCGTCCTTTAGTTCACAGAATCTTGCAAATTGGAATTAAATGTATGGAAGTGAAAACCCATCACTCAGATAAGACTTCAAATACTCATCAATGTTAGCAGGTGGGTCTCAACCACTTTACACCTGTGAAGAGTTTCACAGGCAAACTTGTTGGACATGGGCCTGCAACCACTAGCAGGTGGGTCTCATGAGAGTTTTCCTCTTCCGTGTTTTCTCTCGGTGGTTCAAATTCAACTTCAAACTTAGATTGGATAAAGTTGAGATCAGATGAGTTACATTATCGAAATTGCATTGTACAAGGCAACGGTTACTTCATTCTACAACCCTGTATCTGTTTTTGGTGCCAATGCTCATCTACAAACCATGGACATGTGCCACTATCTGGATAAGGCTATCCACATGGAACTTTTTGGGTAACCAAACAGGCACTTAAGATAGCTCTAAATAGAGGCCTCCAAATTCTCTTGGCCTATAGTTATAAGTTTGCTGGAATCAAATAAAGTGAAAAAAATGCCTAATGACCATCAAGTTGGAATCGATTAGGGAGAACAGATGCACAACAAAGGAACACTCACAATGGCTGAAGAATGTATGATAATTGCAACATGCACTTATATAATAGTATAGCATGGTTTACTATGTAAATAACTAAATATGAAAATAAGAGAATTTCTCAATGTTAGGTAGAGAAAAACAATGACAACTCAAGATACCTTGAGATACTCATCAATGTCAGCCTTAATCTGCTTTGCTTTCAGAGCACCATCAACCTCAGAGAGAATGCGTGGTGATTGGCTGATTTCAGCCAGCAAATCAATCTGCATTCAGGAGAGAAGAAAGATGCTAGCTTAATAGAGAACTATTAAATATTGATTAGGAAGTTCAAACAAAATCATGATGCAGCCACCTTCAAGTTGGGAGTAGAAGGATCGGGCAGCCTCATGTTTCGTGGGAATGCACTTAGAATAACATTCCGCATTTGAATGCAACTGGGGGGAATCACATCACAGAAGCTGAAATGATAATCACAAAGGAACTCCGGGAAATCATGAAGCAGTACCAAGAGCACCCTTAGAGTGCCTTTGTACAGAAAGTGAACCTGCCCACAAGTAATAATAGAGATAAAAATGTCACTCCACCAGTAAAAAAAAAAAAAAAAAAAACTGTTCTTTTTCTTTTTTCTTTTTTGAAGGTAAGGAATTCCATTTACTGCACCGATCACAAGTAAATGTAAAGATAATAACAAGACAAACCGATTCCCCAAGTTCAGCATTCCTCAAGTATGGCTCCATGAATTTGAACAAGTCAACAAGTAGGCGCTGAACCAAAGGCCAATCCTTCTGAGAGTTGATTGTTAGCAATTTTGGTGGCTCACCAACTCGAGCCATGCAAAGCTGAAAGAACATCAATCAGATTACCAACCTCACCGAGGAAAACATAAAGAAAGAACATTTCTCATGCAGAATTAATGAATGATCAGATACATTATAGAACTTGAATACTTAAAAAATTGTAATTTTTAAATTCTAATCACACTCTCCTGATGCATTTTTGTCAGACCATACAAAGAAACAGTACCATGGTGACCGCAATTGTGGGGAATAAAACACGAGCTCTCTGGAAAAAAGAAAAATAAAAAAAGAAAATAAGAAAATAAAAGCCTAACACAAGAAAGCAAATAACCTAAATAAATGATTTAATCCATAGACAGAGAACCTATGGCTACCGATAATCCGTAGCCATTGCAATTTTTGTTGTTTCAGTTTTTCCTGCCCCACTTTCACCACTAGAAAAAAAAAAAAAAAAAAAAACAATTGCAGGTTAATCAGTAATGTTGAAGAAAGATGCACTTTTGCTCTTGATAGTTATCTAAATTGTTGTGAGAAAAACAGAGCTTCAATAGACTTTGAAAAAGAGAAATCAGTTAATGCATTAAAGATTCGGGGCAAGAGAGCATGAAATGGAGGCCAACGATCCACGAGGCTAAACATCACCAGAAAAATATGAACGCATTCCCTTCCAGAAAAATATGAATGGCAGTAAAATGGGGAGCCAAAGTTTTAAAAAATTAAAATTAAAATTAAAAGAACAGAAGGAAAAGAAAAGAAAATGCACTCTAACCATATCTGATGGCTGTACCCGATATCATTCCATGCTTATCAAATTGGATCTCAACAAATTTACAGAAATGACTGCACCAATATAATCAAGAGGGCAATCAATACAGTACAAACGTTCCATAATTTCAGGAAAAGTAGGATGATCATTGAGTACAATATCAATTCAAATTCTTCAGATATGAAAGATACACATGGCATTTTGAAGAAATTCCAGAAAGATTAATGATTTAAAAAAAAAAAAAAAAAAAAGAAGGAAAAACACTATACATCCATACCCACAACCATACGCTCAGAACTATGATGTGCTAGATTTCAGAAAGGCAAAACACATTAAATAATTTCTTAATGAAATGTACACTTGGAACAGTATCTCACCTGGTAATGCAAGTCCCTGAAGAAAGGGAACAAATACGCCCCCCCCCCTCCCCCAAAAAAAAAAAAGCAGCAAAACATGAGAATAATATTGTCAGAATACAGCATTGGACTCTGAAGTTATTTACATCAACAGTGATGAAAACAAGTTATTTACATCAAACAGTGATAAACTAAGATTTTGAATGTTTTTTAAAGACATGATTAGCATGATTCCTCCATTTCTCTGAATGCCTATTGTCATACATTCAATATATATATAT
Organism: Magnolia sinica; assembly: GCF_029962835.1. Classification (NCBI taxonomy): domain Eukaryota; kingdom Viridiplantae; phylum Streptophyta; class Magnoliopsida; order Magnoliales; family Magnoliaceae; genus Magnolia; species Magnolia sinica. The sequence goes on from NC_080588.1 coordinate 52,486,341, forward strand.
ATATCTATATATATATATATATATATATATATATATATATATATATATATATATATATATATATATATAATGACGAATGTATCTTTCCACTAATACCACAATTACAAAAAAGAATAAAAGAAAAAAACAAGAGAGATATCTAAATTTTTTGAGAAAAATAACAAATGAGTCTTTCCACAAACACCACAATTACAATAGAAACAGAAACAAAATTGAAATTAAAAAGAAGCATCTACCTTTAAAATGTCTAGCAGATTAACGAGGATCGTTGAATTCAGCAAAACCCATATTGGCGTCAGAGAGAGTGTTTGACCTTAATATTTCATATCTGCGATGGTGTTGTCATGTTCGTGTAGTATTTCTGAGACTAGGATTTGGGCAATACCACGAAGACGGTGTTGTCAAATGCAATGCGACACAAACATGTTGTGAAAAATGTAGCTAAGAAAAGGTTCCTGGAGTAGAAAAAACAAGTCTTCAAACAAACCACAACTTGTGAGGAGTCCACATGAAGGGGTTACAAAATATAGAAAAGAAATGAGAGATTAGTTTTGAATGCAAATGGAGACCTTCTCTACGAATAGTAATCAACAAAAGCTCCAAAACATTACAGCTACGTTTGGAAGCACAAAGGAATTGAATTGTGCCAGTTTAAACAAGAAGAAAAACCTTTTAAAAAAATAATAATAAATAAGGAAAGTTTTTTGTTTTTGTTTTGTTGATGTTTCCTATCATTCCTAATGGAAAGTGGCCCTCAAATTGTAATTAGCTTCTTTTCAAGTTCAGATTGAAAGTAATATTCATCTGCTCAGCTAAATCCACACAAAACATTCTTTGTTGGGCCATTTCATCATACTGTTAGCATGCATGAAATACAGGAGGTATACACAAGGGGCTTTTTAGTTTTTATGAATGGGACCATTGTAGTGACCTAAAATGATGATATTATGGTCCATGCACCAAAAATCTGAAAGGGGACTAAAAAATCCCTCATCTTAGTTACATCCACACAAAACATTGCTTGTTGAGCCATTTCATCAAACAATTAGCATGCATGAAATACAAGTGTAGCAAGATTGTTGTTGTTCATAGAAAGGGGTTAGGCCAACCCACTTGCCAGAAACTAATTATAACAGGACACTTGGCTTTTGACGTTTTCCATCCAATCTTCGCACTCCAAACAACGCACACGACAATGCTCGTGCGGCCGGCAACCGCAGGTTGCGAGAGAGGTTAGACGATACTCGGGCTGCCAATGAATCTTGATACGCAGGCAGTGAGAAATTACATACTTGGCATATATTAACTCAGTTCAAACTGATTAAATTGTGAGGTTTACTGTATACAAAGGGGCTGTTACAAAATCTGATTGGTTGAGCAGTCCTAAACTTGGAGTCATGGACACCTGATTGGTGAAATAGAACCATTGGATTTTATTTTATTTTATTTTCATTTCTAACCGTGTAATAAATGTTCACCGTTCGAACAGTCCTGTCAGATGATAAAATAACCATTATATTTTACCAGTTAGAAACATAGATTGGACAGCTTAGTTTAATTTGATTATAGTAGACACGGAACTTTGGATAATTTGTTCCGAAATTTGTTATTGAAATACACTGGAATTCAAATCACATGATAAATAGAATCATGCCAATTCGGATCCTCAACTATATTTGAATGCTTGTCGTTAGAATACATAGAAATTTTGAAATCCAAACACTTAATACCCTAAATTAGTATATATATGCAATTTGATATAATAATTGTGATAAGCCCATTAAAATATATACTTTGACTGAAAATAAAGAATTTTTAAAATCTTGGGTGAGCCCACTTTCAAATCTACAATTGTTTTTGCATTTGCATCTGGGTCTCAACCATTAATTCTGATTCTAAATCACAATATTTTGTTGCATTTCATTTAAAATTAATTTCATTTACGTACTATTTATCATCTACCAAACAATTCTTCTTTACATCCATTTATCACGGGTTGCATAAACCAAACGACCCTTTTTGCCCATGTGCATTCATTTATCACCGGTTACAACTGTTTATCACAGGTTACAACCGTCTCCAAACAACCTAACGACCTTAAAAGTTATTAGCTTTTTACATTTCAAACGTCTAGAAACCATTTTCTTTACATGAAAAATATAAATATAGTGAAACTTTTATCTAATTATTTATTATACCATTTTAATAACTTAATATTTTTGAATCCGGATCTTTTACTGGCCTCAAGCAGGAATATCATGTGGACCAATCACATTACAACAAACAAAATATCCCTGCTCTTGGCAAGCAAAGGATTGGGGCTCAATATTTTTAAAGCTCACATGTTTTAAATTCATATGATTTAAATATAAACACTTAAATATATCTACTAAATTATAATAAATATATTTAAGAGGTTTGCTTAAATACATCCATAGGTGCTACCATATGATATGTGTGGAATTTAGCTTTTAAATCCAAGTCATATTCCAATGATCCAAACCAACTATAAGACCATAAGGTAGAACGACAACAGATAAAAGCTCTCGATCTGATTATTTCAATCCTTTTATAATTTTATAATTTGCCTATTTTGCTTCTGTAGTTTGTGTATAATCAAAAGATTGAAAGCCCTATCAAATAAATGATTTTGATAAAATTGAAAAAAGCTCGAGTCCAACGTCCCAACGTATTTTACTGCTGATTAAACATCTACTTTAGTATTTTACTTTCCGCGAGATTTTCAATATTCAGTAAAAACCTATAATCTGAAAATCTCCCGAGAAATTCCCATGCTGAGATATTGCCGAGAACGAGAGTTGTCATTGCCAAGAAGAAGATTCGTCGCTACGCCCAGAAGAGAAAGTGAGAGAGATAAACAGAAAAATACGACAATGCATGGAAAAGAAAAAAAAAACTTCAGAAATTAAAATATATAGCATTAATTAATATCGTACACCAACATTAGGCGAAAAAAGGAAAGAAAAAAAACCCACGAAGGATTACATATTCATCACAAAACCCATACAAAAATAAGAATTAAAAAAAGAGGGGCAATCCCAATTCGGTAAAGATCTCATCTCCCTCTCTTATTTAGATTCATCTTCTCGTAGTAGCGAATGGAGAGAAGCGAGAGCGAGAGATGAACTTCGTCTTTCCCCCAATGGGCAGGCGTCTTTGGTGAAATTACAGGAAAGGGCAGAGATGTTGATGATGATGATGGTAGCTGGGGTTTTAGAAGGGGCCTGAGGTAGGTGGAGTGGAGGCGACGGAACCCGCCAAGGGCGAGAACGACGGATCTCAGCTGTTGAGTTCCGCATCCGGTGTTGGCCCAGTGACGTGTACAGATCATCTCCCACAGCCGCTCATCCTGCGCCGTTTTGTGCCACTGCTTGCTAACGCACGCCGCGGTGGCCAGCGACCTCGCGTCCACGTGCTTCAGCACCTCGAACAGAAGGTCCTCGTCCAGATGTACGAATCCCGACTCCTCCGCCATCTCTTCTTCCTCCTTTCTCTTCTTCTTCTTCAGATCCTCCACAGCCGATGGATTTTCATCGAGCGGTCGCTTCATCTCCTCGATTGGGAACGGACAGGGATCTCTGAAGAGGAGGTTTTTCTTTTTCCCTCTCTCTCTCTCTCTCTCTCTCTCTTCCTCTTCCTCCCAAATCTGCCTTTTGATCTCCGCAGAGAGGTGGCCCCGCGCCGGGGCATTATTCTAGGGAACGGATTGGCTACTCCCCTGACACCAGCCCCGTGGCTGGTGGTCAGTGCTCTGTGGGCTCCACCATGATGTATGTATTTCATCCATTCCGTTCATCCATTTTTATAGATCATTTTAGGCTGTATTCTAAAAATGAGAGGATACAAATCTCAGATGGACCACACCACAAGAAAACAATAGTGATTGGATATCCATCATTTAAATCCTCCTAAGACCCACTGTACTGTTTATTTGACATCCAGTCTCTTGATTAAGTCATGAAGAGCCAGATGAAGGGAAAAAATAAATATCATCTTGATCCAATACTTTTATGGCCCCAAAAAGTTTTTAATGGTCAATATTCATTCAACACTGTTTCCTATAATGTGGTCCACTTAAGATTGGGAAATACTTACTTTTTTTTTGTAATATATGAAATGATCTAGAAAAACAGATGGACAGCATGGATGAAACACATACATCATGGTGTGGTGCATGAAGCACCGACCACTAGCCATTTGCCGGTGGCAGGGGAGTAGCAATCTGTTTCCATTATTCTACCAGTGGAATTAAGACATTTGGATGGTAAGTCGATGAAATTACAAGATTGCCATTGTCTTTGGATCGTTTCGATGACGACACGATATGAAATGAATGCGCTTCGGTTTTTGCGAAAAATGACGAGAATGCCCGGAATCTTTTTCAGTGCCCGATTTGGTAGTCCACGGGATTTCCATAAAATGGTGCACCCCCTGTGGTGGGCCTAACAAACAAACGGTCCTGATAGGGTGTTGACGCAGGGAGGGAACTGATAATGTTGATCACCATTTTCCTCAAAGATATCTACTCGGAATGCACAGAGCTCCCTGTACTCGTCGCATGTTGTTTTGGAATAAATGGGGATAAATATAAATGTAATTTTTAATAAATTCAAAATAACTTAATTGATACTGAGAAAGAATTTACAGCACTTTAGATAAGGAACTCAATCTTATCTACATTAATGGGCCTGTTTGGGAGCGTGGAATTGGAACCCTCGGATTAGGAAGCCCAAGATTGGAAACCCCCTCGATTCGCAATCCTCCCGGTGTATTTGGCACTCTGGAGTGTGAATAAACTTTAATCCAAAATCACCAATTCATGGTATATTTACGGGGGTTTGAATTTAATTACTAAATTAACTTTAATATATTTAATTAGTGAGATATGTAAATTTTGACACAATGGTTGTGATAAGCCCGCTGAAATATATGCTTTGCCCGATAATGAAGAAATTCCAAGTCTTAGATGGGCCACGAACACAAGATCATGTCTGAGTGACTAACCAACAATTTTTAATCGTTGATTTACATGGATAACGTTTGGACACTGCTGATTTACATGTACAATGTGTGGACGGTGTTAATCATCATTAGTGGGCCATGTGCGCAATATAATGATAGTGTATAATGAAACACATGTTACACCTGCAACTATTAAAATGATTTTAGGTGCAATCCAAGCTCTCACTGTGGATTAAAACCCCCTCAAAGAGGGGATTGGAAACCCCTTGGATTTGAAACCCCCAGTTACTTTATGTTGCCAAACAGCCAGGGGATTTGAAACCCCCTCCAATCCATGGTGCGAAATGACTTAGGATTGAGTTTTCTCAACTCTAACTCAAACACCCTAAAAATGTAACTAACTTTAAATAGTAAATATACCATTTATAGATTAAGTGTCCAATTTGGCCCAACTATGTTATTTTCCTAACTTTTCTAAGCCCTTTTTACCAGTTCTACCATTCAAAGTATGAAAAGTTATACTCAAAATAAAACTTGCTATTTGTAATAAAAATGAAAATAAATGATATTTTTGACAGTCAATTGGATGAAATCTTGCAAATCCAGCGCGGGCAATCCAATGCAGCAAGGTTAGTTAGCTTAAGTAGGTTCTCCTACTCTAAAATCATATATAATATGTTGAAAAATTCATCCCGGTTTGCAAGATACGACTGTTTTAAGGTTCCGATGGTCCTGATCATTTCCACCTCTAATCAGGCCTTCTCTGGTCCATCTTTGCCATGAATGTTCCTGTGACCCGCTCTACATTAGGTGCTCAAATTCAGCTACTTGTGCTTTTTCGTAGTCTTTCTGGAAAAAAAGAAAAAAGAAAATCATCTGTAGAGCTGGCTGTAATGGTAGCTTATCCATCCACCTTTTGTATGGAAAATCCTTACGGTCTAAAACTTAAAGCACATTGTGGATGGATCACTAATAAGAAATCCCATTGATCTAACACTCTTAAACAGTTTGATTTTTTTTTGTTAAATTTAAACTTGTTGGTGTTATTTTAAATTTGGTCATGTGATTTGTGCAGGCACGCCGGAATTGAATGTGTAGCATAATTCATATTGAACAATTACAACCCCAAGTGCCAAGATAGGCAGATACATCAAAAATCAAATGTATGTGTCTGATATTGAATAAGATCGATCCCCTATTTAACCACTTGCATAGCATTGCTTAAGATGACTTGACGATTATCAGAAGGGGAGGTTCATCTTTTGAAAATGGGTTATGTCACGCCCCGAACTCGGAAACCGGGCTCACAAAATTTTCGATCGCCGAATCCGGCGCCAACAGCCTCTGTAAAACCCCATTCTCGGCTCCCGACATCCATTTACCAGGTTCCGATCCTAGGATCCTATAAGGAGGATTTCTAATATCAATTTAATTCATAATGAGCATAACCAAAAGCATAACCCACGAACAATAACCACAAGAACATCATCACAAAATCCACTATGATAAAAAACTTTTAAGTACAATGCATCTGAAGGGAATACAAGATAATGCAAAAGATAGAAACTCCAAAAGCTTGTCTGCACACTCCTGCTGCTACTATGCTACAGCTGCGTCCTAGCGTCACCTACACACATCAATCATGCATAAGCTTATAGAAAGCTTAGAGGGTGGTGTAAGTGTGTGCGCAATATAAGCGTGCTCAGAATGCAAGGTCAGAGTAATGCGGTATCATGGTGATGAGTACATGAATGCAATCAGCCGTACCAAGGCTATACGGTGTAAGATATGAATGCTATCGGCCACAACACGGCCATGCGATGCGAGATGCAACTCAAGTATGCCAATCCTCATCATATATCAGTACAGTTCTCATTCTGAATAATCACCGGGATTCAATACACTCTAAATGGCATTGTCGCTCTCCTAGCCTCACTATCCAAGTGAGCGTAAGAAACCTCACTATCCGCCTGGCTAATAGTCTGCCAATACTTATCCGACATGTCGATACTGGACCCATTCACGAGCTGGTCAAACTCAGCCTAGTATTGTCCCCTACCCTCGGGCGAGTAAGGCCACACCCCTTTCCAACCGACCACGACACAATGGGAGACACGGCCTCCTGGTATTCGGCCCTCATGCGCTCATATATCCACTCGGTCTCGATGTTGGAGTCATCTTCTGGTACCATCGGGTTTAGGGATTTTCACCCAGGGACATATATGGCCCCCCGATGCTTAGTAACAATATTTTTGGTATCCAATCCAGCCACCCACGATGTATCTGTGGAGGCTTTGGCCCTGATGTCGCTAGGGCATACAATGATCACAATCACACAAATGCAAGTGCATAAATCATACCATTAGACATGCAACAATCCTACGCGTACCGCGCGCTCATGTAGGGTAACTCCGCCTATCAGGGAGTCCATAAACCATCTACCCGAAGGCATGTGCAATGATCAGTCAATCCTCACATCAGGCATACATATGATGTGTATGATCATAGATCATGAATCTATACTAAACATGTTATGTGGTGATGGGCTCAGATCAAAACGAAGATGGGCCTGGACGGCCTACACATTACAAGTATGGGCCTATTAATGGGCCCTAGGGAGAGAGTGACAATGCGGACATTTAACCAACATCATCCTTACAATGTGGACATCAAACCATCATTGCTCCCAAGGTATAGCCCGCTATAAAATCAACATATATACCATGGTGGAATCACACTACAATGGGCCTTATATACGTCCTATTGGGCCTTGACCCATGGGCCTCCTGTACATCAAATATGCCTCATACATGGGTCTTGTAGATATATATATCAAGGTGGGCCTCAACGACGGGCCACAAATGCATCAAGATGGGCCTAGTCACATGGGCCTTGAATACATCACAATGGGCCTCATAATATGGGCCTTAAATTATCTCCAAAATGGTTGGATGGTTTGGATGAAACACATGTATCATGATGGAGCCCACACTAATGGAGGGTGTGGATTACAATACATACATAAGTGGGTCCCATGTGGGGCCTACCATAATGTTTATTTTCCATCTAACCCATTGATAAGGTCACTCAGACCTGGGGCCCACAGTAATATTTATTTTCCACCCAACCTGGGCCCACTGTAATGTTTATTTACATCCAATCTGTGCATAAGGTCATGTGGACCAGGGCCCACCATAATGTTTATTTACATCCAACCTGTACATAAGGTCACGTGGACCAGGGCCCACCATAACGTTTATTTACATCCAATCTGTTCACAAGGCCACGTGGACCTGGGTGGGATTGGGGCCCACCGTAACGTTTATTTGCCATACAACCTGTTGACAGGGTCACACGGTCAGGGAGCCCACCATGATATTTTTTTTATTTTTTTATTTTTATTTTTTTAATCACGTGGACAGGGAGCCCACCGTGATGTGGTTCACAAATCCAGCCCGCTCATTATGTGTGTCCCACTTGGCTGAGGGTACAGACCAAGTTTCACCCGCATCCAAATTTCAAGTAGGCCCCACCAAGTGATTTTATATGTTTTAGGCATGTCTTCACATGATTTTAGATGGTATGGCCCACCTGAGTTCTGTATACGGCTGATTTTTTTGGGAGGGGGCCACTGCTAGGAGGGACCCAACAAATGTATGGTGTTGATGTTCGAAACGCATCACGGTGGGGCCCACAGCTGGGCCGTGAGGGCTAGCCCAATCCGCCCGTCCGTCAGGCGCAAGCGCTACCTGCGTCTGCAGTAGCAGCGTCAACGTTGCCTTCTTCCTCTTTTTATTTTTTATTTCAGGTTTTCTCAAGGTTTTGCATAAGTGGGGCCCACATCAGGAAAATCGGACCCCGCCATTGGTCTCCATGTCCCCATACACACCTATCAAGCTCAATATTGGGTATATTTCCGTGTACAAAAGTATCGAGGTGTATTTCAACGGCAAAAATTGTTATTCTCAATGCTATGGGCCGCTAGGAACTCAGATTCTATTTATTTTTCAGCCCAACGCCTAAAACGATCTTAGGAAGAAGATGGACGGCTTGGATTAAGCACATGCATCAAGCTGGGGCTTGCATGAGTGGCCCACTCCAAAAATATTTTTTTTAAAAGCTTGCAAGTACACACCCCTGTCCGTATACACACTCCATGTTAGCCACGCCCGTCCAAGGCTGCACGTCAGTGTTGATACAACACATTGACCATGGTGGGTCCCACATGTATGTGGCCCACCACCATGCATATATATATAGTATTAATATAAAATAAATATAATATATTATATATAGCATGTGGGACTTTCCACCATCCCAAAAATGGATGATGGATTTTGCTTAAAATGTGGTGGGCCACACCATTGATGAATGGAGTGGATTTAACATGATTTGGTGGGGCCCACTTCATTATAGGGAGAGGAAAGAGAGAGAGAGAGATACGGTGATAGAGAGGAGGGACCCCGCCACTATGGGCCCTCCATTGATACATCACATACATCGAAATGGGTCCCACCAACAAGTGGGCCCTTAAAATTGAAAACAACGGTAGATCACCCACCTCTAAGCCTTCTTCTTGCTCTCGTAGGCTCCTAAGCTCCTATGCTCGACTTTTAACAGTAGATGATGGAGCTTTTATGGTGAGGATGAGAGATGAGAGGGTGGGCCACACTTGGAGTAGAGAGAGAGTGTTGGATGTGTGGAATTTCTCATGGGATTTGGATATTTGCTAGAGAATAAGAGAGGGAGATAGAAATAATGGGTGTAAGGATGGATGGAGTGGTGTTGTAAGGATGGGAGATGGATGGGTTTGGGTGAGTTTTGAACTTTTGTAAAAGAGGTATGACCTTAGTTGAAAATGGGGTAAAATAGGGATGGTGAGGGGAGAGAGAGTTGACTTAAGGGAAAAGAAGAGATGGGTTGGTTGTACTTGAGGTATAGTTGTACTTGACATTGATTGATAGGACATATCGTAGAGATTCCCTTGATATTCGCAATACGCGGCGTTTCTTCGGAATGAACGCAGGCCCACATCTCCTAGCTTGGGTATCGGTTCGGTGCGCGAGTTGCGGCGTTGGAACCGCGGCGACGGCGCGGTCGCTATGATATAAGTTTCGGATCGAGTCGACGTCGGTGTCCGGGACCCGGCTTAGGTTCGCACGCAAACGTTGGATATAGGTCGAGGATTGCAGGAATTCGACCAGAAGGACCGCGGAAGCCAACGGAATGGTACGGACTAGGATACGGGTCTTACAACTCTCCCCTCCAAATAAAAATTTCATCCTCGAAATTTACACAATCATTGCAAGGAAACATAACTCATAATAAAAGAGGAATCAAGGCATCGTCATATAAAATTGAAGGCAGCATACAACATACAATATATAATCAATCATCAAAGAGATGGGGATAACGCTCTCGAATCTCAGCCTCGCGCTCCCAAGACGCCTCGTCAAAGAATGGTGACCCCACTGAACCTTCACCAAGGGAATGACCTTGGTCCGGAGGACTTGCTCCTTCCGATCAAGGATACGAACTGGCTGCTCAATATAAGAAGCGACCTCACGAACCTCCAATGGCTGCCAATCAATAACGGGAACTACGTCTGACCCACATCTTCTCAACATAGAGACATGAAAAATGTTATGGACACCAAACAACTGAGATGGTAAGGCAAGCCGATAGGCTACGACACAAATACACTCAGTGATCTCGAAAGGTCCAATGAATCTCGGGGCAAGCGTGCCCTTCGCTCCAAATCGAACTGCACCCTTCATGAGCGAGACGTTGAGATATACGTGGTCCCCTACATCAAACTCCAAGGGACGACGCCGACGATCAGCAAAACTCTTCTGCTGGCTCTGAGCTGTGCGCATCCTCTGCCTGATGATATTGATAACCTCTGATGTCTGCTGCACAAGCTCGGGACCTAGGAGACGCCGCTCTCTAATCTCGGTCCAACAACTCGGAGATCTGCATGGTCTGCCATACAATGCCTCAAAAGGAGCCATGCCAATAGTCGCTTGATAGCTGTTGTTGTATACGAACTCAGCCAATCGCAGATGCTCATCCTAGCTACCCCTGAAGTCAATCACGCAGGCCCGAAGCATATCCTCAAGGATCTGGTTGACCCTCTCGGTCTGGCCATTGGTCTGTGGATGGTACGCAGTGTTGTGCTGCAAATCAGTGCCCATAGCTCGCTGAAAGCTCCTCCAGAACTGAGACGTGAACCTCGGGTCTTGGTTAGAAACGATCGAGACTGGAACACCATGCAGTCTCACAATCTCCTCGACGAATAACCTCGCAAGCCGATCTAAAGGCCAAGTCGCACGAATTGCAAGAAAATGTGCCGACTTCGTCAGACGATCAACGACGACCTAGATGGCGTCATGACCGCGCTGAGTCCTCGGTAAACCCATAATAAAATCTGTAGATACGTGCTTCCACTTCCACGTCGGGACGCTCAATGGCTGCAATAGACCAGAGGGTCTCTGATGATGGGCCTTGACACGCTGGCATGTGTCACACTTGGCCACAAAACTGGTAATCTGGCGCTTCATCTCCGCCCAAAAATACTGTCTCCTCATATCACGATACATCTTCGTCGAGCCAGGGTGGATAGAAAACCGTGATCGATGTACCTCGATCATAAGATCTCTGCGCAACTCAGGAATATCCAAGACACATAATTGACCTCTGAAGCAAAGTCCATCATCAGAACCAATCTACCAATCTGTCTGACTCTCAGACGCTGCCTCTGCTCGGTAATCCTGTAACGACTCATCTGTCTGTTGAGCCTCGATCACCTTTGCGACAAGAGAGGGTTGAATCGACAGGCTCGATAGCTGAACGATAGAAGACTGCAGACCAAAATCAAAGTTGTACTCTGTTATATCCTCGAGCATCCTCCACTCCAGAATCATCATATGTGCCACTAGGCCTCGTGGCTGATGGCTGAGGGCATCCGCCACCACATTCGCCTTACCTGGGTGGTACTTGAGGTCAAAATGATAGTCCTTCAGGAGCTCCATCCAACGTCTCTGCCTCATGTTCAACTCGGACTGAGAAAATAAATACTTCAAGCTCTTGTGGTCAGAGAAGAGCTCGAACCTGACCCCATAAAGATAGTGTCTCCACAACTTCAGTGCGAAGACAACTGCTGCCAGCTCCAAATCATGCGTGGGGTAGTTCAGCTCATGGACCTTGAGCTGACGAGACGCGAAGGCTACAGGCCTGCCATGCTGCATCAGGACAACACCTAAACCAATACGCAAAGCATCGGTAAATACAATAAATCCATCACTCCCAGAGGGAAGAGTGAGGACAGAAGCGGACGTTAAACGATCCTTCAGCTCCACGAATTCCTGCTCACATGCGTCTGTCCAAACAAAATCTGTGCCCTTCCGAGTCAACCTGGTCAACGGGGCTACAATAAGGGAGAAGCCCTCAATGAAACGCCGATAGTATCCTGCTAAACAAAGGAAACTGCGGATCTTGGACGCAATAATAGGCTGGCTCTACTGACGTACTGCCTCAACCTTCGAGGGGCCCACTGCGACACCCTCCCTCGTCACCACGTGACCAAGGAATCTCATCTCCTGTCAGAACTCGCAGTTCTCCAGCTTCTCAAATAGCTGGTGGGCACGGAGGGTCTGCAAAGCGATTTCCAGATGCTGCATATGGTCCTCACGGGTCCTCGAATATATCAGAATGTTGTCGATGAAGACCACCACAAACTGATCGAGATATGAACAGAAGATCTCGTTCATCAACTGCATGAAGACTGCGGGTGCATTAGTCAGTCCGAAGGACATGACCTGAAACTCAAAATGACCGTAATGTGTCCTGAAAGCCGTCTTCAGGATGTCCTCCTCTCAGACACGAATCTGATGATAACCGGAACGCAGTTCAATCTTCGAAAAGAACTGTGCACGCTTCAGCTGATCAAATAAATCATCTATCCTCGGGAGTGGGTACTTGTTCTTGATTGTGATCCGGTTGAGCTCGCGGTAATCCATGCAGAGCCTTAACGAACCATCCTTCTTCCCGACGAAGAGTACCGGTGCTCCCTAAGGTGAACTGCTCGGACGAATGAATCCCAACTTACGCAACTTGTCCAACTGCCGCTGCAGCTCACGCAACTCCATCGGTGTCATACGGTACGGGGCCTTCGAGATAGGCACAGTACCAGGCACAAGATCTATCTGGAACTCAATATGACGGCACGATGGCAATCCCAGAATCTCCTAGAACACGTCAGGAAAATCGTAAATAACCGGCCACTGATCAATACAAATGGTAATAGGCTCCTCGATGGCGTAGGACATCAAGCATGACAACGGCTCTCCTCTAGGCTCGACGACGAACTGGAACTGTGGCAAGCCGGGTATAGAGAATGTGACGGTCCTCGCGGAACAGTCCAATACGGCATGGTACTCGGTAAGCCAATCAATGCCTAGGATGACGTCGAAATCGGACATCGGCAGTACAAATAAATTGGTGGGCAAAAAGATATCACTGACCAGAACTGGGCAAGATGAACAGAAATGGCTCAATACTGTGATCTTCCCTAAGGGCGTCGATACGGTCAACCCCTCGCGAGCAGACTCTGTCGGCAATCCAGTCGAATGATAAAAATTCTCGGACATAAATGAATGCAATGCACCAGAATCAAACAGTACATGCGCGATACATGCGGAGATAAAAAATACCCTTAATGACTCCTCCAGATGACTGCGGATCCTGATGAGCCGCGTAGAACCTAGCCTGAGCGGGTTGGGAAGGTGCATGTCCTCTCTGAGGTCCCTGATGCTGCTGCAGCCTCTGCGGTAGCCTGTACTGCTGTCTCTGCTGCTGCTGGGGCCTCGACAGCTGAGGTGGCTGCGGTCGCTGCTATGCTGGAGGCTACTACTGAGGTCGCTGCTGCGCTGGAGGCTGCTGTGGCCCTCTCGACTGCTGCAGATGAGGGCAAGGGCACTCAGACAGGCGATGCCCTGTCCCACCACATCTAAAACAAGCCCCTCTAAACGGTTGCTGGGGTGGCGCTGGAGGTGCTGCTGGGGCTGCTAGTGCTCTAGCAGGTGGGTGGCTCCTATACCTCTGTGGCCGTCGATGTTGCTGGGAGCTACTAGAGGGGGCCTGCCTCTTCCGATTCTGACCCCTCCTCTGATCTCGATCGCTCTGCGAGCCGGCCCACTCAGTCTCGTAGATCTGGGCCCTCCGCACTACTGCCTGGAAAGTCGGAAGCTCATGTCCAATAACACGGCCTCGAAGACCGTAATGTAGGCCGTTCTTGAAACGACGGGCCTTCTGCCCCTCATCATCAACCATATATAGCGCGAACCTCGATAGTGCCATGAAACAGGCCGCGTACTGCGCCACGATTATGTCTCCCTACACCAGAGTCTAGAACTCCAGTGCTCTCTGATGTCGTATGTGGTCAGAGAAATACTGCTCCTCGAATCGGTCGATAAAGTCATCCCATGTCCAAACATAATCAGGTCCTGCAACACGGATAACAGAGGTTCACCAGTGCTCGACCTCGCCCTGGAAAAGAAACACTGCCAACCAGACTTACTGCTTGGTCGTACATGACATGGTATTAAAAATCTTCTCTACATCGGAGCGCCATCTCTCAGCTGCTGTCGAATTTGGCTCGCCCTGGAAACGCGGAGGATCGAGCTATCGGAACTCATGAAGAAGGGCGCTGAAGCGCTCCTCCTCAGCCTGAGCGGGCGAAACAACTGGTCGCCTACCCTGTCCCTGAAGTGCTGCTGTCACAGCCTGTAACATCTGTTGTAACTAAGAAGCACTCACAGGCACGGTCGGATCCGCACCGTCATCAGGTGGAGGAACGTCATCCTCAGGCAGGGGAGTAGGGATCTCTGACGGTGGAACGGGAGGCGCAGGTGGTAAAGCTGGAGCCTCAGGTGGTGGAGAAGGGTGCACTCGGGTCGCTCTCCTAGCCGGCATGTCCTATAGGAAAGAACAATGACCCCAATCAACCTTGAGAATCGCACGTTACGGAAGGTTTCACACTCGGAACGTAATTGTCCTAAACTCATAGCAAACATGTGATGTTGTTCTCAGTTATTCCCAAGTTATGCTCTGATACCAACTTTTGTCACGCCCCGAACTCGAAAACCAGGCTCACAAAATTCCTGATCGCCGAATCCGGCGCCGACAGCCTCCGTAGAACCCCATTCTCGGCTCCCAGCACCCATTTACCAGGTTCCGATCCTGGGATCCTATAAGGAGGATTTCTAATATCAATTTAATTCATAATGAGCATAACCAAAAGCATAACCCACGAATAATAACCACAAGAACACCATCACAAAATCCATTATGATAAAAAACTTTTAAGTACAATGCATCTGAAGGGAATACAAGATAATGCAAAAGATAGAAACTTCAAAAGCTCGTCTGCACGCTCCTGCTGCTACTACGCTACGGCTGCATCCTGGCGTCATCTGCATGCATCAATCGTGCATAAACTTATAGAAAGCTTAGAGGGTGGTGTAAGTGTGTGCGCAATATAAGCGTGCTCAGAATGCAAGGTCAGAGTAATACGGTATCATGGTGATGAGTACATGAATGCAATCAGCCATACCAAGGCTATACGGTGCAAGATATGCATGTTATCGACCACAACATGGCCATGCGATGCGAGATGCAACTCAAGTATGCCAATCCTTATCATATATCAGTACAGTTCTCATTCTGGATAATCACCGTGGTTCAATACACTCCAAATGGTATTGTCGCTCTCCTAGCCTCACAGTCCAAGTGAGCATAAGAAACTTCACTATCCGCCTGGCCAATAGTCTACCAATACCTATCCGGCACGTCGATAGCGGACCTATTCACGAGCTGGTCAAACTCAGCTAAGTATTGCCCCTACCCTCGGGCGAGTAAGGCCACACCCCTTTCCAACCGACCACGACACAGTGGGAGACACAGCTTCCTGGTATTCGGCCCTCATGTGCTTATATATCCACTTGGTCTCGACGTTGGAGTCATCCTTTGGTACCATCGGGTTTAGAGATTTTCACCCAGGGACATTTATGGCGCCCCGATGCTTAGTAACAATATTTTCGGTATCCAATCCAGCCACCCACGATGTGTCTGTGAAGGCTTTGGCCCTGATATCGGTAGGGCATACAATAATCACAATCACACAAATGTAAGTGCATGAATCATACCATTAGACATGCAACAATCCTACGCATACCGCGCACTCATGTAGGGTAACTCTGCCTATCAGGGAGTCCATAAACTATCTACCCGAAGGCATGTGCAATGATCAGTCAATCCTCACATCAGGCATACATATGATGCGTATGATCACAGATTATGAATCTATACTAAACTTGTTATGTGGTGATGGGCTCGGATCAAAACGAAGATGGGCCTGGACGGCCTACACATTACAGGTATGGGCCTATTAATGGGCCCTAGGGAGAGAGTGACAATGCGGACATTTAACCAACATCATCCTTACAATGTGGACATCAAACCATCATTGCTCTCAAGGTATAACCCGCTATAAAATCAACACATATACCATGGTGGAATCACACTACAATGGGCCTTATATACGTCCTATTGGGCCTTGACCCATGGGCCTCTAGTACATCAAATGGGCCTCATACATGGGTCTCGTATATATATATATATATATATATATATATATATATATATATATATATATATATATCAAGGTGGGCCTCAACGACGGGCCACAAATGCATCAAGATGGGCCTAGTCACATGGGCCTTGCATACATCATAATGGGCCTCATAATATGGGCCTTAAATTATCTCCAAAATGGTTGGACGGTTTGGATGAAACACATGCATCATGATGGAGCCCACACTAATGGAGGGTGTGGATTACAATACATACACAAGTGGGTCCCATTGGGGCCTACCATAATGTTTATTTACATCCAACCTGTACATAAGGTTACGTGGACCAGGGCCCACCATAACGTTTATTTACATCCAATATGTTCACAAGGCCACGTGGACCTAGGTGGGACTGGGGCCAACCGTAACGTTTATTTGCCATACAACCTGTTAACAGGGTCACGCGTTCAGGGAGCCCACCGTGATATATATATATATATATTAAATCACGTGGACAGGGAGCCCACCGTGATGTGGTTCACAAATCCAGCCCGTTCATTATGTGTGTCCCACTTGGCTAAGGGTACAGACCAAGTTTCAGCCGCATCCAAATTTCAGGTAGGCCCCACCAAGTGATTTTATATGTTTTAGGCATGTCTTCACATGATTTTAGATGGTATGGCCCACCTGAGTTCCGTATACGGCTGATTTTTTTGGGAGGGGGCCACTGCTAGGAGGGACCCAACAAATGTATGGTGTTGATGTTCGAAACGCATCACGGTGGGGCCCACAGCTGGGCCGTGAGGGCCAGCCCAATCCGCCCGTCCGTCAGGCGCAAGCGCTACCTGCGTCTGCAGTAGCAGCGTCAACGTTGCCTTCTTCCTCTTTTTATTTTTTATTTCAAGTTTTCTCAAGGTTTTGCATAAGTGGGGCCCACATCAGGAAAATCGGACCCCGCCATTGGTCTCCATGTCCCCATACACACCTATCAAGCTCAATATTGGGTATATTTCCGTGTACAAAAGTATCGAGGTGTATTTCAACGGCAAAAATTGTTATTCTCAATGCTATGGGCCGCTAGGAACTCAGATTCTATTTATTTTTCAGCCCAACGCCTAAAACGATCTTAGGAAGAAGATGGACGGCTTGGATTAAGCACATGCATCAAGCTGGGGCTTGCATGAGTGGCCCACTCCAAAAGTATTTTTTTTAAAAGCTTGCAAGTACACACCCCTGTCCGTATACACACTCCATGTTAGCCACGCCCGTCCAGGGCTGCACGTCAGTGTTGATACAACACATTGACCATGGTGGGTCCCACATGTATGTGGCCCACCACCATGCATATATATATAGTATTAATATAAAATAAATATAATATATTATATATAGCATGTGGGACTTTCCACCATCCCAAAAATGGATGATGGATTTCGCCTAAAATGTGGTGGGCCACACCATTGATGAATGGAGTGGATTTAACATGATTTGGTGGGGCCCACTTCATTATAGGGAGAGGAAAAAGAGAGAGAGAGAGATACAGTGATAGAGAGGAGGGACCCCGCCACTATGGGCCCTCCATTGATACATCACATACATCGAAATGGGTCTCACCAACAAGTGGGCCCTTAAAATTAAAAACAACGGTAGATCACCCACCTCTAAGCCTTCTTCTTGCTCCCGTAGGCTTGTAAGCTCATATGCTTGACTTTTAACAGTGGATGATGGAGTTTCTATGGTGGGGATGAGAGATGAGAGGGTGGTCCACACTTGGAGTAGAGAGAGAGTGTTGGATGTGTGGAATTTCTCATGGGATTTGGATATTTGCTAGAGAATGAGAGTGGGAGATAGAAATAATGGGTGTAAGGATGGATGAAGTGGTGTTGTAAGGATGGGAGATGGATGGGTATGGGTGAGTTTTGAAATTTTGTAAAAGAGGTATAGCCATAGTTTTAAATGGGGTAAAAGAGGGATGGTGAGGGGAGAGAGAGTTGACTTAAGGGAAAAGAAGAGATGGGTTGGTTGTACTTGAGGTATGGTTATACTTAACATTGATTGATGAGACATATCGTAGAGATTCCCTTAATATTCGTAACGCGTGGCGTTTCTTCGAAATGAACGCAGGCCCACATCTCCTAGCCTGGGTATCGGTTCGGTGCGCGAGTCGCGGCGTTGGAACCGCGTCAACGGCGCGGTCGCTATAATACAAGTTTCGGATCGAGCTGACGTTGGTATGCGGGACCCGGCTTAGGTTCGCGTGCAAACGTCGGATACGGGTCGAGGATTGCCGGAATTCAACCGGAAGGACCGCGGAAGCCAACATAATGGTATGGACAAGGATACGGGTCTTACAGGTTACACCTCTGCCTTTCGTACGAAATGACTTTTTCATCAAATAAAAAGAAAATTCTTACATTCAACCATGAAGAACAGCTGCATAACACTTCTCTAGATGGAACATTTGCTTGATACTCGAACTGAATCTAAGGTATGAGAAGGAAAAAGGAAAACAACACCCTTTATTACAAAATTCAGCACTTAGGTTGGCCAAGCCTAAATCTCACATCCCAAGACATGACTCATATATAATATAAATATAAAATATAAACCCTATACCATTACATAAATCCATTCCATAAAACATACATTTTCGTAATATAATAATGAAACATCCAATCACCATTATCTAAAATTTTACTCACTTTTTCATTTTCATTCTTCTTACAAGCAATTCAAACTTGAAAAGGAAACTAATTAAACCTAGACAATTATAAGATAAACTCTTAAAACTTTGCTCCATCCATTCTCTAACAAAATCTTGCTCTTGAAATTCAATATTCAAAGGTTTAGTGAGCTTTTGTAAGCCCAATGAGATCATTTCCTTCATAAGTTTAAAAACAAACTCAATATAAGTAAACCATGAATTATAATGCATTGTAATAAAGTGATATCACAATTTCAATGCAGATAATCATATATCATAGGGCATTAATATACTATGATGCGTGATATAAAATATCAAACATAAAGTAACCGCTTAGCGATAATCCAACCTTTTTAATACAATGTACGTATGAGATATACAACCAAATATTCTACAATGTCCAGATTGAGTTTAATCATTTTTCCAAAACATCATATGGTTCAGATGGTAGGAACTTTTTGGAATCCTTACATGCTCATTTATTTGGTCTAGTGAGATGAGTTATCCATACATGCTCTCTAATGAGCGATCTTTATATGCTCAACTATTCTTTTTCTTTCTTAAATTATTTTTTGCAAAACAAGCAATTTTTAAATGTTTGCCGACGAGAAATCCATACATGCCCATCAAACTAATTTAGTGAAATGAATAATCTTTACATACCCGTCGATGAACAATTCTTACATGCGCACTAAACTAATTCAGCGAAGTGAATAATCCTTATATGGCCTCTGATGAGAAATCCTTACGTGCTCACCGAACCAATTTTTAGTTAGAGACAATTCTAGTTATTCCATGAGTTTCAAGTTCCAATTAGGCCATAACAATACTGATGCCAGAAACAAACCAAATTTCAAGTATTCCATGACTATAATGCAATTAATCAAACCAAACTCCAACCATTCAATGATTATAATGCAACCACATGAGAATATACATAAACTTTCATTTACATAAAATCAAATACCATGACCTTTCCATTATCACATCCTTCCATAAAGGATATACCAATATAATGCGAGAGTGCATAAACATAAGACTTAAGATAATTACTTTTTTTTTTTGTTCATAAACCAAAGTTTAAGTAGGAAATTAAGAAAGTAATCTTTAAATTTAAAATTACAAATCAAAATCTTGAATTTTCAAGAAAATAAAGAAAAGATTAAGAATATAAAATCTAGATTTTCAAGAAAATAAGGAAAAGAGAAGGTTTCAAGAAAGATGGGAATTATCTTTTTAAGAAGGGTGTAGAAAATTGAGAAAGGGTGAAATCAAACTTTAAAAATCAAGAATTGTGTATTAAAGGAAAGACCCCAAACTCAAAAGGAACGAAAAAGATCTATTCCAAAAATAAAAAGGGTTATGATCTCAAAAGTAAAAGGCTATTTACAAAGCAAATTGCTACGAAATACACTAACAATCTATTAAATGGAATAATGCGCATGAGGAAACACTCAATAATGCACATGAGGAAACACTCACCTTAAATCTTAATGTAAGTGTTGTGATATACAAGTGTTTTCTCAAGGGGGTAGGGTTAGCCAAGGGAGATGGTTTTCTACACTTGTAAAGGGCTTGAGAAGGATTTCTTAAGGGACGTTGGGGTTTTCTAGAGGTATGCATCGCAAGGGGAGATCAGGTACATCTGTAATCGAAGAAGGTGAGTCTGTACAACTCTAAGGTTTTTATTATAGTGGATCTTTGTTGCTTTGTGCCGTGATTTTTTCCTGCAAAGGTTTTTTCATGCGCATAAACTATCATCATGTTTGTGATTATTTGCCTTTTTGGTTTCGTTATTCTGCATCATTATATTATTCAATTTTTGTTTATCGTGCTTCCTCAAAGCACACGGATTCACAGTGGTGTTAGATCCGAATTTCTAACACCTATGGTTTGATTTGAGTTTGTTATTAGCTTAGGTTTACACCATTGTGGTGTGATATAGAGTGGGTTCACTCACAACTGTTGCGCCCCAAACCCAGAAATCGGATTCACAGGAATTTCGATCGCTGAATCCGGTTTCGACCACCTCCGTAGTACCCCATTTTCAGCTCCCAGCACCCATATGCCAGGTTCCGATCCTGGGATCCTACAAGGAGGATTTTTCAATGTACATTTTACTCGTAAGAAGCATAACCACAAGTATACCCAAATCACAAAGGCAACATCATCATCACATATCCACTAATGTAATCATTTGAGTACAATACTGAAAAGGAAATGCATGCATATAATAAAATCTCCAGAAGATCTGCCACACGCTCCTGCCCCAGCTCGACCGCGTCCTATCGTCACCTGCACGCATCTATCGTGCATAAGCTTATGGACAGTTTAGAGGGTGGTGTAAGTGTGTGCACAAGATAAGTGTCAAGTATTCAATACAATGCCTTAATCATACAATATCGAAATTACTGGCATGAATCATAAGATATCAGAGTAAGCGAAAATACTGCAAGTCCATAAAAATGTCATCAACCTCATCCAGGATATGCAATGAAAAGACATAGTAAGCCAATGTCATATACGAAGGAAGTAATGTAAATCGACTATGTAACGCGAAAACATAATGAACCAGATCTCGGATATCGATGATGCAATAAAATATGCAATTCAGAAGAGCTACTAATACCATTAGCCTTATCTAGATCATATAAATGTAGAAATATAGCAACCCAAAAGCCTATGCCGTGGATGTAATGCGATATGCGGTGCGAATGGAATGACCATGCTAGAGCGTGAAGTCGGGATGGTAGTACGTAGTATCGCAGGCTATGGGGTCCATCACAAGGGACTTCTATCCAAACTAGTCCCATACCTAATTTGGATAGTCCGACACAATGTGGTAGATTCCTGATCTCAGGTTGGTCGCACGCCCCAACCGAAATCCTGACCATTGTGAATGTACACGTAACAAATAGTTGAGCACCACCAGCCCAAGTGGATAGTGAATGAATGTATGAATATGCAACTCCTGCTCAATAAATCCACATATCAGTACTGTATATCACTAGGATCATCACCGGGGTCTAGTACACTCTGCATGCAAATCATCGTCCACTGACGTGCAACCATGCAAGTGGAAGAGACCTCACTATTCGCCTAGCTAGTAGTCAGCTAATATCTACCCGGCACGTCGATAGTGGATCCATTCACGAGCTGGTCAGACTCAGCCTAACTATGCCCCCTACACTCGGGCGAGTAAGGCCACATCCCCTCCCAACCGACCATGACACAGTGAAAGATGCGGCCTCCTGGTATTCATCACTCAGGGGCTCATGTATCCACTCGGTCTCGACATTGGGGCATCTCCTGGCCACGGAGGTTTAGGGACTTTCACCCACGGACATCCAAAGGGCCAGATGCTCGAACCAAACATTTTCGGTGTCCCATCTAGTCATCCACGACATGCCTGTGGAGGTCATAGCCCTGATGTCACTAGGGCGTATAGTAATCATGATCACCCAATGCAAGATGCATGAGTCATGTAGTCCAATCATGCATCAATCCTGCACATACCGTGCACTCATGTGGGATAACACCACCTATCGGGGAGTTCCATAAATCATCTGTACTATGATGTATGCAATGATCGATCACATCTCACAATAAATATGCAGATGATGCGTATGAGCATGTATCATGATGCTACGTTGTCACATACTCATAATTGGTATCAATAACCGGCATCAACAATTGGCCTCGACAATGTGGACATTTAACCAACATTGCCCCCAAGGAATGGCCCTCATAGATCCTAACATATAGTGGACCCATGACCTCACACAAGGGCCTAATATACAATACCATGGGCCTCACTCAAGAGTTTAATATACATCACGATGGGCCTCTCACATGGGCCTAATATACAATACAACGGGCTCTATCGCCTTGCCCTCAAATGCACCACAATGGGCCTCATCACATAGGCCTCAAATGCATCAAGTCGAGGTCGAATACTCATCAGAATAGGCCTCAAATACGGGCCGCATATATATCACAATGGGCCTCGACAATCGGCCTCGACAATTGGAGTCGGCCTCGATAATCAGAATCGGCCTCAATAATCGAAATCGGCCTTGATAATAATCGGAATCGGCCTTGATAATAATCGAAATCGGCCTCGATAGTCGGAATCGGCCTCAATAATCGAAATCGGCTTTGATAATAATCGGAATCAGCCTCGATAGTCAAAATCGGTCGCAATAATCGAAATCAGCCTTAATAATAATCGGAATCAGCCTATATAATCGGCCTCGACAAATCAAAATCGGCCTCGATACTCAGCCTCGACAATCGGTCCAATAAGGCCTAAAGGAAGGTCACAATGTAGACATTTAACCATCATTGACCACCAACGTGGACATTCAATCAACATTGCTCCCAAGGAGTGACCCACATAGGGCCGAATATACAGTGGGCCACGGCCTCATACAAGGGTCTAATATATATTATAATGGGCCGAATACACGGGCCTAATATACATCAGCGTGGGCCATGACCCATGGTCCTCAAATACATTATAATGGGCTACGACCCATGGGCCTCAATATACATCAAGTGGACTACATTAATGGGTCTCATATACATGACAGGTGGGCCCTGCACATGGGCCTCAAATACACAAAATGGGCCTTAGCAAATGGCTACAAATACATAACTAGTGGGCCCTGTACACGACCCTCAAATACATCAGAATGGACCTTAGCAAATGGGCCACAAATACGTAACGAGTGGGCCCTGCACAATCCACATAAGCCCCGCCAAGTGGACAACTAAGATATACAAGGCATATATCATGGTGGGCTCCATCATTTGATGGCCAACAAGGATAAAACACATACATCGTATGGCCTTATAGCCTGGTGTAGATATACAACACATACCTCAAGATGGGCCTCTCATGCACCGTCCACATGAACGGTGCATGGAATAAATACATACATTAAAGGGGACCCGCACTGCAAGATGAAACACATACATCTGAAGTGGGTCCCACTGTCCTGTGGTGTGGATGGTGAAGATAAAGCTCACATATCACAGTGGGTTCCACCATCCATAAAAATACATATATCAGGGTAGGATTCTCACCATCCAGATGATGGATGACATGGATGCAATACATACATTAGGGCCCCACGGTTCTGTCTAGATGCACGGACAGCTGTGGATGTACAACATCATGTGTGAGACCCACTGATCTTGCTGACATCAGCAACAATGGGACCCATCTCTGTAGAAATAGATGGTCGGCGTATGTATAAAACACATGCATTGTAATGGGGCCCATCGTCCAGACAGTGGATGGCTGGAATAAAACACATGCCCCATGTTCAGACCCTGAACTTACAGGCGTTAACACAGCAGCTATATAGCTGCTATACGGTACTCCAACCAATTCACTTCATAGAGGTGGGTCCCACGTGGGGCCCACCATAACGTTTATTCTCCATCCAATCGTTGAGAAGGTCACACAGACCGAAATGAAGAGGAAAAACAAGTTTCATAATGATCCAAAGCTTCTGGACCCAAAAGGATTTCAATGGCAGATGTTTAATCACGCTGTTTCCTGTGACGTGGGCCAATTAAGCTCCAGGTACGACTAATTTTGGGAGGGGCCCACTGCCTAAAGGGGCCCACCAAATGCATGGCGTGGATGTTCAACACACATCACGGTGGGGCCCACATATGGGACCCATGTCCCTGCCCTCCGTCAACCGCAGCAAGACGCTGCTACTCGTCCAGAGGACGTAAGCAGCAGCACCTGCTGCTTTGGTTTTTTTTTAACAGATTTTTCGAGGTTTTTCATAGGTGAGGCCTGCGTCTGGAAAATCCAACCCAACCATTGGATTCTACAGCTCATGACAGATCAAACAAGCCCAATATTGAACATGTTTTGGTGTATAAAAATATCATAGTAGATTTCAACGATAAAACCACTATCTTTTATGCTATGGCCCGCCAAATGATCGAATTGGCTTCGTTCTTCGGCTCAACGCTTAAAATGATCTGGGGAATAGGATGGATGGTGTGGATATAATAAATACTTTAAGGTGGGTCCCACATGGAAGTGGCTCACCCAAATATGATATAACATATATCATATATATCATATAATATATATTATATACATTATATAGTACATAAGCAGATTCATTCCAGTGTCCAGAGGGTCTGGACGCTGGACAGTTGGGTCCCACGGTCAGTAAGGTGGGTCCACGTGGTGTGGCCCACCAGAAATTTTGATACATGATGTTGTTTTGCCTGGATGGTACACATGCAACACATATAAACGGTGGGGTCCACACCAGTTGGCCACTCCACTGATCAAGCTGATATTTGTATTTTTTTTCTAGGGCAACGGGTTGGGGCCCCAACAATTGGATAGTCTAGATCAAGTGGGCCGTAATCCATCACGAAAGAGAGAAAAAGAGAGAGAGAGAGAGAGACAAGCATGAAGGGGAGGGACCCCGCCACTAATGAGCCCTCGCATTTACAATGTATACATCAAGTGGGTCCTATAATAAGTGGCTCTCAAAAATCACAAAAGATCGAGATGACGAACACCTACTGTTAGATCTCGGACTCTTCCTTCCACCGATGCGATCTAGAGCTCCAATAGATAGACTTCAACGGTTGAGATTGGACTTGGATGGTGGAGATGGAAGGTAGGAAGGTGGGGCACACTAGCTCTTTCTTTTTCACCTAGGAAGCCATGGACGTTTCCTCCTTGGTAGCATGGAATGGAGTGAGAAAATGAGAGAGAGAGAGAGAGAGGAGTGGTGAGATGGAGTGATGGGATGAGAGGGCATGGTGCTTGTTGACTTATGGTAAGAGATGAATGGGATGGGTATGGGTTTAGTTGAATTTTGGGTAAAAGAGGAATGGGTAGGGGAGAGAGAGTTGACTTGTGGAAAAGGGAGGAAGGGAGCTTGTACTTGAGGTATGAGGTGTACTTGACTTGATTGATTAATTGATTAATGGGACATGTTGTAAAGATTCTCTTCAAATTCGTAACGCGCAGCGTTTTCTTAGAAATGAACATGGGCCCACATCTTCTAGCTCGGGTATCGGATCGGTATGCGAGTCACGGCGTTGGAACCGCGGCGACGACGCGGTCGCTAAGGTATAAGTTTCGGGTCAAACCAACTTTGGTATGCATGACTCAGCTTATGATCGCATACAAATGTCGGATATAGGTAGAGAGTTGTCAGAATTTGACCGGGAGGATCGCGGAAGCTTACGGACTAGGATATGGGTTTTACAACAACAAAATGGTATCAGAGCATCAGGTTGAAAGTTTGGATTTGAGTGAAGATGTCAGGATTAAAATTCGATATACAGAAGTTTGATGTAAAGAATAAGTTAAATTTATGGCAATGGAAGGTCAATGACATTCTAGTTTTACAAGGGTTGAGCAAGGCGTTGTTGGAAACAAAATTGGAGAATATGTCGGATGATGACTAGAGCAATCTCGGGGAGAAAGCTATGGGCACCATCGGTTATGTCTATCAGATGAGGTTATGTACAACGTCTTGGATGAGAAATCTCCCCTGATGTTGTGGAAGAAGCTAGAAGACCTGTATATGTCGAAGTCCCTTACAAATAAGTTGTTTGTGAAGAAATAACTTTTCGAGCTAAAATTGAAAGAAGGATCAGATCTCCTGGAGCATATGAACTTGTTTAGAAAGGTATGTAGTGAGAAGGTAAGGCTCGAAGAGATGGTTAAGGAAGAAGACAAAGTGGTGGTGCTTCTAGTATCTCTTCCCTCGTCATACGACCATCTCTTCACTACTCTGTTACATGGGAAGAATACAATGAAGCTCGAATAAATCACCACGACGCTTGTTTTAAATGAGATAAGGAATAAGTCGATTGATAATGACTCTAAAGCAGAAGGACTAGTCGAGAAAGGGGGTCAGGGACATGTGCGATCCGTAGAGCGATCTCTGTCAAACAAGAAGAAAAAGTCTAAATCTAAGTCAAAGGCAAAGGATGGATGCTTCTATTATGACATTAAGGGGCACTTCAAGAAAAACTGTCAGAAACGAAATGATGACATGGAAAACGAAAGAAAAGATAAATGAAACACAACTTAATCAGCAAGTGTTGTAGAAGAGAACTTAGAAAGATACCTCTTCTCGTCTCTCAGACAGTTGGATTATAGACTCAGGATGTTCGTATCATATGTGCCTGAATAGGACTTTGTTTGATTCCTACAAGTCTTATGATGGTAGAAGTGTTCTAATAGAAAATGACGCAACATGCGAGGCTATCAGAATAGGGACCATCATGGTAAGGATATTTGACAAAGTCACTTAGACTCTTGGTGACGTTAAGCATGTCCCAGATTTGAAGAAAAATTTAATATCCTTGAGAGTTTTAGATAGAACAGTTGCACATTCACCGCATCTGGTGGTATATTAAAGGTTACCAGAGGTGCAATGGTGTTGATGAAGGGACATAAGGTTGGAAATCTGTACAAATTGGTCGGGAGCATAGTTATGGGTGAGGGCGCTATCACCTCACACGCAGAATATAAAGCAGATGAAACAAATCTGTGGCATATGCGGTTAGGGCATATGAGCGACAGGGGCATGATGAAACTCCATAATAAAAAATTATTGAAGGGAGTTAAGGCATGCAAGATGGATTTCAGTGAGCATTATATCCTAGGCAAGCAATACATGGTAAGGTTCAAGGCTGTTACACACACTAGCAGCGGGGTGCTTGACTATATTCATTCCGATGTGTAGGGCTAGCGACAGTACTGTTTAAGGGAGGGGCATAATACTTTGTGACCTTCATAAATGATTACTCGAGGAAGGCTTGAATCTACTCAGTGTTCAAGTTTTCGGTATCGCTATAAGTTTCGTTGGCCGGAGATAAAGATATAATATCGTTATCATCGATAATATCGTCAATAACATGAAATTTGGGGAAAATGTAAGAAACATGGGGAAAACAGTGGAATTTCTTGATGAAACTTCCGGACATGCTTAAATACATATATCTGTATATTTAGGAATAAAAAACTACAAAAAAGACTGCATTGCATAATAAGTTTTCATTTAATGGGAAAACATAAATATCATCCAACATGTTCATATGGTCACATAAATCTATATGGAACCTTCCTAGGGCCCACCATGATGTTTATTTATCATCCAACATGTTTATAGGGTCACATATGATCCAATAAATATCATCCAACATGTTCGTATGGAGGGAAAACAAAAATATCATATTGATCCAAAACTTTTATGGGCCCGAAGAGGTTTTCAGCGGTAGGCATTCAATCCATACTGTTTCTTATGGTGTGGTCCACTAGAGGATTTGATCTAGCTCATTTGTGGGCTCATGAACTAAAAAGAATGGATGGACGATGCGGATGAAACACATCATCATGGTGGGCTGCACAGTGCCCCTGACAGGACAATCCGTCTCTAGCTAGGTCCTGGCAGGGATACTACCCAGTCCACGCCTAGCTGCGATAAAGAACCAACCATGTGAGTGGAACCCCGATAGTAGGGCCACCTCGATGTATGCATGGAATATCCATGTTGTCCATCTATTTTGCCACATGATATTAGGGATTGTCATAAAAATAAAGTAGATAAAAATTTTAGGTAAACGATGTACCACTGAACACAAAATAGTGGTCATTGACCAATAAAAATTATCTGCCACAAACATTATGAATCAAGCTGAAATTTGTTTTTTGTTTTTTTATCCATCCAAGTCTATATGAACTTATCAATAGGTTGGATGGTCAATAAACATTATAGTGAACCCTAGAAAGTTTTTAATGTTAGGAGATCTGTCATGCCCCAAACCCGAAAATCGGATTCACAGGAATCCTGAACGCCGAATCCGGTGCCGACAGCCTCCGTAGTACCCCATTCTCGGTTTCCAGCGCCCATATGCCAAGTTCCGATCCTGGGATCCTACAAAGAGGATTTTTTTTCTAATGTACATTTATCTCGTATGGGGCATAACTACAAGCTTACCCAAATCACAAAAGCAACATCATCATCACATATCCACTAATATAAACTTTGAATACAATGCTGAAAGGGAAATACATATTTCAAAATAAAATCAAAGTTCCATAAGACAGCTGCACGCTCCAAGCTCAACGCCACTGCGACCAACATCACCTGCATGCATCTATCGTGCATAAGCTTATAGAAAGCTTAGAGAGTGGTGAAAGTGTGTGCGCAAGATCAGTGTTAAGCACACAAATACAATGTCATAATAATACAATGTCGGAAATGCTGGTAAGATCATGAATCATAAGATATCAGAATAAGCGAAAATTTTGATAAGTCCATAAGTCAACCATATCAGAGTACGCAATACAGATTGACTATACAAATAAGGAGTCATAAAGAGCCAAATATCAGATGCCGAGGATGAAATGTAATATACAAATCCTGCTGAGTCCGTCTAGGCCATATAAGTGCGAAAATATAAAAATTCCAAAAATGCCATATGTGTGCGAATGTAATGCAATATGCTATGCAAATGAAATGACCAAGCTGAAGTGTAAAGTCGAGATGATAGTACGTAGTATCGCAGGCTACGGGGTCCACCACAAGGGACTTCTATCCAAACAAGTCCCATACCTAAATTTGGATAGTTGGACTCAATGTGGTAAACTCTTGATCTCAGGTTAGTCGCGCGCCCCAACCAAAATCCTAACCATTGCGAAGGTACTCGTAACAAATAGTTGCGCACCACCAGCCCGAGTGGATAGTGAATGAATGAATGAATGAGTATACAACTCCCACTCAATAAGTCCACATATCAGTACGGTTCCTCTCTGGGATCATCACCGGGGTCTATTACACTCTACGCCAGCCTGTCGCCCCTATCCGAGCGCACAACTGAGTAAGTGGAAGAGACCTCACTATCCGCCTACTAATATCGGGCCCGACTCGTCAATAACGGACTCATTCCTCAAGTTGGTCAGACTCAACCTAGATATTGCCCCCTCACTCAGGCAAGTAAGGTCACACCCCCTCCCAACCGACCATGACACAGTGGGAGACGTGACCTAGTGGTATATGGCCCTCATGCACTCATATATATCCACTCGGTCTCGACGTTGGGGCATCTTCTGGCCATGGAGGTTTAGGAATTTTCACCTAGGGACATTTATGGAGCCCGTATGCTAGAACCAAACATTTCTGATGTCTCATCTGGCCATCTACGATATGTCTATGGAGGCTATGGCCCTGATATCGTTAGGGCGTACAGTAGTCATATCACAAAATGCGTGATGCATGAGTCATACAATCCAGTCATACATCAATCCTACCACTACCAAAAAAAAGAGGTAAAGGATTCAGACCACGTTAGTTTTTTACTACAGATATAAACCTTAGCTACAGTTGCTACGGTTTTAATCCATGGCTAAAAAGTTGATACACCATTAATAATTAATAGTGTTGTAAGGGGCTCTATGAGGCCTAAAAAAGCTATATGTTCTATCTAAGCCGTCTATATATTTTTAAATCAGTTAGATCGAAGGCTCAAGTGGACCACACGGTAGGAAACATGGATATTAAATTAAGGTTGCTTCTTATGGTGTGGTCCACTTGGGCCTTCAATATACCTTAAATTTGGTATCATAAACTAAAATAATTTATTAAAATTATGTATCGAAATTGATTAACGAAATACATCATGGTGGCCCCACGGAGCTCCTGTTCGGACCATCTATGTCCGTCCGTGAGAAGACGCCCAAATTTAGGCGCGCGCTCAAAACAGAGCCGCGCCCAAAGAGGGTATTTCACTCACTCTCTCTCTCTCTCTCTCTCTCTCTTCCCGTTCCCTGATCAGAGCATTCCCTAAGCTCTTCTTTCCCTGATCCTCTCTCTCCCTCCCGATCTCTGCTCCATCTTTCTCAGTCTCCTCCCTCTCTCTCCAATGCATCTCCGCCATCTCTTCTCTCTCTCCATTGCAGCAGCCGTGAAGCTCTTACCCGAAGAAACACATGCCATTCGAAGCCCTTCTCATATCTTTGAGGCATCTTTTAAAACCAAAGGAATCTGAGGCTCCTCTCCATAGGTTTGATATCTTCCTCTCTTTGTGTCTTTTTTTGTCTTTCAGATTTCTTGCATGCTAACTGTTTCATGAAATGACATGCTATCTGTTTAATGAAGTTGCTAGATGAAATGACATGCTATTTGTTTGATGAAATGACTAGATGAAATGGCATGATATCTGTTTGATGAAATGACTAGATGAAATGGCATGATATCTGTTTGATGAAAAGATTAGATGAAATGGCATCCCTATCCCTTGCCTCTACAATCTGCTGGAGCTCCTCCATCCCAACTGCTAGCTTGTCAAGCAATTCCTTCCCGTGCTCTTTCTTCAATTTAGCAAGACCCAAAACAATTTAAGACTTTCCCTAGTTGAGCGCACGAGATGCCTACCTCGCATTCTATCATTCACACATAGATGATAACAGTTAACAGATAATCCAAGACCCTTTCAAACTAAAAGAAATTACTCAGCAATTATTCATCTATGATAGTGTACCTTGATAAATGAAAAGCATGCAGATGGCACAAAATTCATGAGAAGAGATTTGCTAATTGTATATGTATGTAGACTCCCTCTACATGCACGACACTGCCGACATGGAGAACTTGTGAATTTTGGTGGATCCAAGCCTTCCAAGAGAAAGCCCATCGTTTATGTCACCTGGCCCAAGAAGCAGGCCAATCAAATCAGTGCATATGCCAGCTTGTGTAAAAGGATGATGATGATGATGATGGTGACATCTAGAAACTGTTGGAGGAAGACCCACATTAGATGTATGTAAGTGGCCCACCTTATGAGTAGACTAGCCTGATTCTCAGGCCAAGGCGCATTGACAACAAGGCCAACATGATGGACAGCTTGGACCCTGAATGCATGCCACATCAGCACGTGTAGAATTAGCACACATCTAGAACTATCAGAAAGGTGGGCTGGGGTCTGCACACATCTAGAATAAGCAAACCTATTAGTTGAAAAATGACATAGAGCATAGATGATTGCATTCATGACATTCTCATACAACTACCAGAAAGACGGGCAGTTCCAAGAGAATGGTTCAGTTGAGTTTGCTTACTCTTTCCACGGAATCCAATGCCTTGACACCTGCTACCTTGAGACTGTCTGTGATATTTTCAAGCGGTAACTTTGTTATTAATGGGCAGTGCATACCTCAACAATGCACCAGGATCCTTGATAGGAGGCCCGAAGATCAATACTGAAAGATTAGGCAACACTGGCCCAGCTTGGGATGCATATGTAGACCAACCCAATGTGGGTATGCACGTAACCAATCCAATTGCCAGAGCAATAGAAAATGCACACTCCGTAAAGCAAAAGGAGTTGTCTGTCTGCTAGAGAATCCAGTGGAATGGTAAAGGCGGAAACAAAGAGTCAGCCCACTCAAAGAGTTCAATTCCAAGCAAAAAAAAAAGAGCAAACAAATCTATCCTTCGGAAAATACCAAAATCGACACCAACTATTTTCACATTCTCACACCAAATTTATTTCAATATTTGAATTTTCCAGATTCTTTGTTGTTTTTATCATACATCCTCTTTTAGTTGTTCTTAAATCCTAATCCATTTTGGAAGTTGGTTCTCTTTTACGTTTTGATATTTGAAACTTGAACACTCTATCTTTGGTTATTAAGCCTTCTGTTCTTGCTGCATGCTTGAAGTTATGTATGACAATCTGAAATATGATCTTGCATTCATCTAACTGTAAGCTTCTTGTTTACTCAATGGGTTCTTGATTTTGGTTGTGGTCTGAATAGGGAGGTTTTCGATACTCCAGCATATGACTCTCAATATGCTGACTATATTGTGCAGCTCACTTTCACTAAGTCCCAAAAGTCAGATTGGTTGAACAATCCCAACCCTTGATATGTGGACAATTTTTTATTGAAATAGGACCATTGGGTATTTTCCAAATGGTCAGATATCAAATAGACGTTTTCATGATACATATAAACTCGGACCCATAATTGGACATTTTGATTTGAATTACTCTTATACCACATGCAATTTCTAAATAATTACCCAATGCTTACGTATCATTCATCACTCTGCCGAGTATCAAAGTTTTTTTGTTTTCCTTCTTACCATGCTCTTGTGAATAAGGGGCTCAATTTAAGAGCTTTCACAACCATGCTCATCTGGTTTATCTGTTTAAGCTACCATGGACAGCTAAGAGCCTTGGCTCTTATCCAAAACCACTAATGCCTCCTAAAGCATTCCTGTCTTGGCTAGATTGTCCACCCTAGAGTTATCCGACTGATGCATGTGACAGAAAGTTGCCAAGAGAGATGACTTGATGGCAGTTTTGAATGCACCAGACACTCCACAAACAACTTTGCTGAAATTTCTTTCCATCCATTGAGGATTGCATGGACTCATTTTAAATTTTCTTATTCTTTTGGCAAACTAGGTGATGATTGTGGATATCAGTCCTCTACTTGTGAATGATCTGTATTTTCTGGAAGAATTATGTACATGATTGCTGTGGCCACAACATTTCTTCTGTGGTATTTTCCTTAAACTTTAATCAGACTTGCAACATGGGTTTGCAAGGAAGCAACTGGCTCCGACAATGCCAAAGATCCAACATTCCCTTCATTGTTTTGTTGTCATGAAAAAAATCAGTTAGTCCAGTTATCTATTTTTATGAATTATTGATTGTATTATTTTCTTTCCAAAAATCAGGTCTCTGCCAAAACTTCCTGAGGTTATCTTACTTGAAGACCTTATCGTGAGCATCGCTTTGTCATTGAGACAAGAAATGAACAATGCTTTTTATCATTGGGACTTCAGAAAATATCTTATGGTAATTTTTCTCATACAAAGATATCTTAATGCTCTTGTTATTTGGACATAAAATGATGTTGGTAAAAAAAATTTGTGCAGGTGATTGTGGGCTTGTGGGTTGTTTCTATAATTGGTAGTTGGTTCAATTTCTTGACTCTCTTCTACATAGGTCAGTTCTCTTCAATTCAAAAATGGAAAATTTAATTTGAAATTGGATATAGATTGGATTTTTAATAGGCATGTCAGTGGGCCCCACACCTTCTTCCTGCAGGAAATTCCTGTTGGCAGGGGCAGGGGCAATTTGTGTCCAATACATCCGTAAAGACTATTGCTCTTGTTTTTATTATTATTCATTTATTATGCCGTTGCTATGGATTTTCTTTAGATTCAGCTTGAGTTCTTGTACGTCTAAGTCTGATTTATGACAATCCTTGCATTGTCCGATATGTTTTGTATCAATGTGTGGGCTTTATTGATATTTATATCAATTTCTGCATTGAAGAAATGTGATCTTTGCTTCAACGCAAAATTGGCTTTTTAGTATATGTGGTTTTATAATGTTTATAAGTAACATTGTTATGTTAATTAATGCACATGAAGATTGCACAAAATTTCAGAATGTTGAAATTTGCAATGATGGGCAGCTTGGTATCTTGAATGTTACTCAGTCCCAAGTACGTACAACATACTTGGCCCATCTACAAGCAATCTTCCATGAATCTGACTATGCGACCAAGCTAAAGCAAGCCCCAATTGCGATGTCTAGACAGCTGAACTGTCTAGGCAGCTAAACTTGTCTTTTTGTGCTCTTTGGGATTTTTATTGTGATATTGATTTACAAATGATAGCTGCTTCACTATAATTTCATGCTTTTATATTCTTATATATGCTCAGAAATTAGTCCTTTTCTATTTAATATTCCTACAACCCTTTTGTATGTTGACAGGTTCATGGCCCTAGTGTTGATATTGATACACTCTGCGTGGGACCATCCTATGTAAACTGAGAGGTTTTTCTTTTTCTTTTTCATTTTCTTTTGTACAATTCATATTTAATATTTGACTCAAATTGTTGTTTTGTGATTTCTTTCCAATGTAAACTAAGAGGCTTTTGCTTTTCTTTTTGCATGATTCAGATTGTTGTTTTGTGATTTTAAGGGCAAGCTTAAGTTGTTGATTTCTTTCTGCAGGAGGATTTTTTTTTTATAATATTGCATGACACCCTGGCTGAAAGGGAAGAAGTGACGAAATTACAACCAGTTCCAGATGCTCATGTACCAATAATGAAATTCAAGTTCTGTGGAATATCAGTTGATCTTCGTTATGCCAGTATCTCTCTCTTGGTTGTTCCTGAAGTAAGTCAATTAAAACATAGATTTCCCTCTGGTTTTTTGTTCTTTTGAGTGATTTGTTCTTATGTATAAATTAATGATTTCCCTTTTCATTGTCTGTGGAGTTTTATTGCTTCACAGTGGGTTATCTGATAACTTATAAGGGAATAAGAGAAGGTTAGAGGTGAAACATCAAGACCTGTTGAAAGATGGAAGGAGCGCATTTCACATGATTCCTCAAATGAATTTTGGATGAAACCTTGTTTTCTTGGGTTTGAATGTCTCTCATATCTCTTAGTGTTGTGGAAGGGGGCTCATGGTCAGGGACTCTAGCCAGTAGCCAGTAACAAGAGTGTCCTGCAACCATGAGCTTTCTTCTTCTTTCTTCTTGTTTTCTTTTTCTTCCTTTCCTCAGGTTTACTGAGAGAACTTCCCTCACATATTTAATGAGTGGAAAATGAGTAAGCCTTCTTTGATCATGGAATCTTATTCTGTTTTTTGTTTTTTGTTTTTTTTCTTTTGTTTTTATGCCTGACTTTATAGTTTTGGAACACTGTTCTGTCTTTTGATGCTTAACTTTTTATATTTGAAACCCCTTGCCTACTCTTACCTGCAGCCATAGGAGTACTCTTACCGAACAGCTTTCTAACTTCGAGTTATAGTTTTCTTCATGCCACAGGACTTCTCTTGCTTCATATTCCTTTTCAGCTGTTCTTTTGCCAACTTGTAGGAGTCGTCGAGGACAACAATCAAAGTTGCTACTTTTTCGCCTATCTATGCTGTAATCTAATGAAGAACTGAAAACATAAAATCTTGGATATCAGAAAGACGTGATTTTAGATCATCAAGAATCATGCTGCGATAGGGCACTAAACAATTCCTAGGAAAGGATCTATCAAGCATCAACTTTTGAAGCTGTAGTAGTTAACATATCTCTGGAACCACTTGCATACAGTTATCCACTTCTAAAGTTGTGGTTGTGCTGTTCATGGAACTGTTCTTGGTAAACGCATAATGCAGGGCAGTCAAATTGTGTAGTAAATGTTTTCTGAGAATGCAAGGTGGATGTTTTTGTCATAACCACTTGCTGCATATGCATATCTCTGGAACCACTTGCATACACTTATCTATTTCTGAACTTGTGGTTGTGCTGTGCATGAAACTATTCTTTGGAAATGCATAATGCAGTGCAGTCAAATTGTGTGGTAAATGTTTTCTGAGAATGCAGGGGCTGGATTTTTTTGTCATAAGCACTTGTCGCATATACATTGGAAGGCCTGTATCCTAGTCCGTACCGTTCCGTTGGTTTCCGCGGTCATTCCGGTCGAATTCCGGCAATCCTCAACCCATATTCGATGTTTGCGCGTGATCCTAAGCCGAGTCCTGCATGCCAAAGTCGGCTCGAACCGAAACTTGTATCTTAACGATTGCGCCATCATCGCGGTTCCAACGCCGCGACTCATGCACCGAACCGATACCCAGGTCAGAAGATGTAGGCCCACGTTCATTTTGAGGAAAACACCGCGCGTCACA
Source organism: Magnolia sinica (assembly GCF_029962835.1). Taxonomy (NCBI): domain Eukaryota; kingdom Viridiplantae; phylum Streptophyta; class Magnoliopsida; order Magnoliales; family Magnoliaceae; genus Magnolia; species Magnolia sinica. The sequence continues at coordinate 52,523,376 of NC_080588.1, forward strand.
AACTTCAGAGAATCCCTACAACATGTTCCATCAATCAATCAATCAATGTCAAGTACAACCATACCTGAAGTACTACAATCCATCCATCTTTTTCCACAAGTCAACCCTCTCTCTCCCTACCAATTTCTCTTTTTTCAAAATTCAAACACAACCATACCTCTTTTACAAAATTTTCAAACAAAGTCATCACTCCATCACCTCTTATCATTCCCATCACCTCACACTCTCTCTCTCATTTCTCAAATCTCCAAAGCAACCCAAACTCCATACGTCCAAGCTCCTCACTCCCAACTCCAAGTGTGGCCCACTCTTCCCACCTTCTCATCTTCCATCTCAACCTTCCAATCATCATCTACCAGCATCTAAACCCCATCAACTTTCATTAAAAGGCAAACTAAGGAGCATAGGAGCCTAAGGGAGCAAGGAGGAGGCCTAGAGGTGGGTGATTTACCGTTGATCTCAAATTTTGGGGCCACTTGTTGTGGGACCCACATGATGTACGCATTATTTAAGGGAGGGCCCATTAGTGGCGGGGTCCCTCCCCTTTGACGTCTCTCTCTCTCTATCTATTATGATTGGAGTGGGCCCCACAAATATGTGTTATACATAGATGTCCATCAACGGTGTGGCCCATCCTATGGAGATCCCCACACTGACATACATTATATTATATGTATTTTATATCATATTAATATTTTATATATATATATATATATATATATATATATTCATGGTGGGCCATGTCCACGTGGGACCCACCATGATGCTTGAGTTGTATGCAGACCGTCCAATGTCTAGGGACGCTGGGCATGGTTCCACCCTGAAGTGTATGCGCTGACGGTGGGGGTGTACTACAGCAGCAAAAAAAAGGGAGGAAAACAACCAAATATTAGCTTGGTTGAAAAGGTTTGAGTGGACAGCTCCTATAGGCCCCACCTTGATGTATGTTAATCCAAGCCGTCCATCCTTTTCCTCAGATCATTTTAGGCGTTGAGCCGAAAAATGAACTCAATCCGAATTTCTGGTGGGTCATAGCATAACAAACAAAGTTTTCTACCGTTGAAATTATAAGTGCCATAGTTTATAGCCCTTTGTGTTGTCAAATTTGTGGTGCCAAAGACACTGTTATGAAGCTTGCATCTGTGAAGAACAATGCTCTACTCAAGATCAACTTAGGTTGACAAGCACTGTTCACAAGTCAAGAATCTCAAGAAGCTTTCAAGTTCAACCTCAAGATCTCAAGAAGCTTTCAAGTTCAATCTTAAGATCTCAAAAAGCTCTCAAGTTTAAACGACATCAAGACTTCAAGCTCCATTACTTTCAAAGGTCACTCGTCTCTAAAGTTTCAATGTCCTTACTTCACTATTGAGGTATGACTGACCTTAGGTTGACCTTTAGAGTAGGCCATTTTGGATACATAATTCATATGTTTTATATAAGTGAGTTTGGTCTGTTCTAAGACTAGTCTTGAACTTTGTTTGACTAGTCATAGCACTGCTTCGACCTGTCTAAACATTTCCTAGATCTATCGTTAGTTTGTTACAAAAATTGAAATTTTCTGTTAGGCTTCAACTAGTCCTGGGGACTGTTCGACTAGTCGTAGGAACAGTGTCGATTGCATCTTCGACCAGTCGTAGACCTATGACTCAAAGAACAACGTTAAAATTTGGCCACCTACAACCAGTCGAAGGGATCCTATGACCAGTCGAAGGAGACCTACGACCAGTCGAAGGAAACATACGACCAGTCGTGAAGCTGCCAAATCTTATCGCGCCCGAATTTTCAAATATCTGTTGGTTCTACGACTAGTCGTAGAGGTCCTTAGACCAGTCGAAGGCGTGATTTGCTCACCTATAAATAGAGCACGAATCTCAGAATTATAGATGAAAATTAAAGAACTTCAAGCTAAATTAATTCAGCCTTCTGAGAGATAAGTCGGTGCTCCATATAAGCTAAGTGTGCATATTTAATATTCTTTTCCTTTAGCTTTCTTAATTGATTTTGTTTCTTGTATTCCAATCTAATCTGAAAAGAGGAATTGTTATTTTCCTTTTTCTTGAATCAAAATCAATTAGAGCTAGCCCTTTTGTTTTAATTTAAAATATATTAGAACCTAGAACCATTATAAAGTGAGTATTGGACATTGAACTTTGACATTCAAATCTCTACTTCGACTTGGTTCTTCTGGGCTGCTACAATGAAGGAGAAAATCAGGTATTTTACAATTTGTGTAATTTACATTGTTTGGTTCTATTTGAGGTTAAGCTAGAAAAATCTCAAAGTTGGTTATCTGAGGAGAGCCAAAAAACTCAGAAGTGAGGGTTTTTGAATTGTGTAAGCCCTTTGAAAAAGACACAATTGTGAAGGTTTTGGGTGAACCTGTGAAAACCTATTTGATAGTGAACGCTAATAACCCCTAAGTGAGGCTATTAGGAGTGGAGTAGCATTCTGTATGGTTGTTATTTAACAGTTGGTGAACACACAGGCGAACCACTATAATTCTTTGTGTTGTGGATGTGTGATTTATATTTCTAATCTTTTATCATTCGGATTTGTGGAATGTATGTGTGGATGTGAATGTTGTAAATTTTACATTTCAAGCACAGTGGGGAATGTTGTAATAATTTAGATTTACATTTCAGCATTATATTTTTGCTATCTCTTTATTACTTTGAGCTTCAATTTTTCTATTTGTTCTAGTAAGGTTGCCCTGCCATTTTTACGGGGCATGGTTGTCCGTAAAACTATCAATATTTTGAGCTAGCATTCAGCAGTGTGAATTGATTTATTTATTTAGTTCTATCTTTCTATATTTCTGTTGTATTTATCTTAAAATTTGGCATAGTCCTATTCACCCCCCCCCCCCCCCCCCCCTCTAGGACATATAGCTTGGCCATTTCAGAAATACACCCTGATGTTGCTGTACACTAAAACCCATCGAATATTGGGCTTGATGAGTTGGTATTGAGCCATAGGAGCCGATGGTTGGGTCGGATCTAACTGATGTGGGCCCCACCTATGAAAAACTGTGAGAAATCGGTTTATTAAAAAAAATATGCAGCAGCGCCTGCTGCAGCGTCAGCAGGACGCTACCGCTCATGCAGCCGTGGACTTGAAGGGGGCCAGGGAAATGGGTCCCACTTGTAGGCCCCACGTGATGTGTGATGAACATCAACACAGTGCACTTGGTGGCCCCCTCTCAGGGCAGTAAGCTGTCCAAAAATCAACCGTATATGAGACTCAGGTGGCCCACCTCACATGGAATAGTGTTCAATTGGACATCTGCCATTGAAACCCTTTATGGGTCACGGAAGTTTTGTATCAATATGAAATTTATTTTTCCACTTCACCCAGGTCCGTGTGACCTTACCAATAGGCTGGGTGGAAAATAAACGTCATGGTGGGCCCAGGTCCGTGTGACCTCATCCACAAGTTGGGTGGAAATTACATATTATGGTGGGCCCCAACGTCTGTATGACCTTGTCAACAGGTTGTGTGGAAAATAAACATTTTGGTGGGGCCCAGATCTATGTGACCTTATCCACAGGTTGGGTGGAAAATAAACATTATGGTGGGCCCCACATGTGACCCACTGATGTATGTATGTATGGTAATCCACACCTTCCATTAGTGTGGACCCCACCATGAGTTATGTAATTCATCTAAGCCGTCCATCCTATGGGACCCATCATGATGCATGTCTTGCATCCAAACCGTCCAACCATTTTGGAAGCTCATTTTATGGCATGAGCTACCGGCTGAGATAGATCTAGGATCAAGTGGACCACCCAGTAAAAAAGGACAGTGGGGATTAAGCTTCCACCATTGAAATTCTTTTGTTGTCACAAAAGTTTGGATCGTTAGGAAATCATTTTTTTCCTTAATCCAAGTCTGTGTGACCTCATGACCAGGCTAGATAGAAAATAAATGTTATGGTGGGACTTAAGAATTTTAATGGTGGAGATCATTGTTGCCACCATTATTTGGTGTGTGGTCCAGTTAATCTTTTGATTTGATTCATGTATATATATGAGGCCCATGTGACTAGGCCCATCTTGATGCATTTGTGGCCCGTTGTTGAGGCACACGTTGACATATATGAGACCCATGATTCGAGGCCCATTTGATGTATTGGAGGCCCATGGGTCGAGGTCCAATAGGATGTACATAAGGCCCATTGTAGTATGATTCCACAATGGTTTATGTGTTGACCTTTATAGCGGGCTACGCCTTGGGAGCAATGATGGTTTGACACCCTCATTGTAAGTACAATGTTGGTTAAATGTTTGCATTGTGACTCTCCCTAGGGCCCAATGATAGGTTCATACTTGTAGTGTATAGACCGTCTAGGCCCATCTTTGTTACGAACAGAACCTATCACCACATAACATGTTTAGATCCATGATTCATACTCATACGCATCATATGTATGCTTGATATGAGGAGTGACTGGTCATAGCATATGCCTTTGGGCAGATTGTTTATGGGCTCCCTGATAGGCGGAGTTGCCCTTCATGAGCGCGCGGTACGCACAGGACTGTTGCATGACTGTTAGTATGATTCATGCACTTCACTTTTGTATGACATGATTACTATACGCCCTATCAACATCAGGGTTATTACCTCCATGGACACATCGTGGATGGCAGGATCGGATACCGGAAATATTGTTACTAAGCATCGGGGCACCATAGATGTCCCTGGGTGAAAATCCCTAAATCCGATGGTACTAGAGGATGACTTCAACGTCGAGACCGAGTGGATATATGAGCGCACGAGGGCCAAATACCAGGAGGCCGCATCTCGCACTGTTTTGTGGTCGGTTGGAAAGGGGTGTGGCCTTACTCACCCAAGAGTAGGGGGTAATAGTAGGCTGAGTTTGACCAGCTCGTGAATGGGCCCGCTATCGACGTGCCGGATAGGTATTGGCAGACTATTGGCCAGGCGGATAGTGAGGTTTTTTACGCTCACCTGGACCGTGCGGCTAGGAGAGCGGCAGTGCCATTTAGAGTGTACTAAACCTCCGTGATTATCCAGAATGAGAACTGTACTGATATATGATGAAGATTGGCATGCTTGAGTTGCATCTCGCATTGCATGACCCTGTTATAGCCGATCGTATTCATATCCTGCACCGCATAGCCTTGGTACGGCTGATTGTATTCATGTACTCTTCAGCATGATTTTGCATTACTCTGACCTTACATTCTGAGCATGCTTATATTGCACACACACTTACACCACCCTTTAAGCTTTCTATAAGTTTATGCACGATTGATGCGTGCAGGTGACGCCAGGACGCAGCCGTAGTATAGGAGCAGCAGGAGCGTATAGTCGAGATTTTGGAGTTTTCGTTATTTGCATTATCTTGTATTTCCCTTCAGACGCATTGTACTCAAAAGTTTTTTATCATAGTGGATTTTGTGATGGTGTTCTTGTGGTTATTGTTCATGGGTTAGGCTTATGGTTATGCTCATTATAAATCAAATTAATGATTAGAAACCCTCCTTGTAGCATCCCAGGATCAGAACCTGGCGTATGGGTACCGAGAGCCGAGAATGGGGTATTACGGAGGCTGTCGGGGCCAGATTCGACGATCAAAAATTTTGTGAGCTCGGTTTCCGAGTTTGAGGCGTGACAAAAGTTGGTATCAGAGCATAACATTAGAATAACCGAGAACAACATCACATGTTTGCTATGAGTCTAGGTTCTGAGTGCGTAACCTTTCAATTCAATTCTCTATGAGTCTAGGTGAATTCTCTATGAGTCTAGGTTCTAAGTGCGTAACCTTTTGTGAGCTCGGTTTCCAAGTTTGGAGCATGACAGAAGTTGGTATCAGAGCATAACTTTGGAATAACAGAGAACAACATCACATGTTTGCTATGAGTCTAGGTTCTGAGTGCGTAACCTTTTGATTGAATTCTCTAACGTGCAATTCTCAAGGTTGATCGACGTCCTTATTCTTCCTATAGGAAATGCCACGTAGGATGGTGACCCGATCGACTCCCGATCCACCTCCTGATGCTCTCACTTTACCACCTGCGGCTCCCGTTCCACCCCCAGATATCCCTGCTCCACAGCCTGAGGATGTCGTTTCTCCACCTAAGGCCGGTGCGGATCCGACCGTACCTGTGAGTGTCTCTCAGTTACAGCAGATGTTACAGGCTATGACAGCTGCACTTCAGGGACAGGGAAGGTGCCCAGTTATTTCTCTAGCTCAGGCAGAGTAGGAGCGCGCGAGCGCCCTTCTTCGAGAGTTCAGACAGTTCGATCCTCCGCATTTTCAGGGCGAGCCAGATCCGACAGCAGCTGAGAGGTAGCACTTCGATGTGGAGAAGATCTTCTATACTATGGCATGTATGACTGAGCAGCGAGTCCCACTTATAGGCCCCATGTGAAGGGGGCCAGGGAAATAGGTCCCACTTATAGGCCCCACGTGATGTGTGATGAATATCAACACGGTGCACTTGGTGGCCCCCCCTCAGGGCAGTGAGCCCCCCAAAAATCAGCCGTATATGAGACTTAGGTGGCCCACCTCACATGGAACAGTGTTAAATTGGACATCTGCCATTGAAACCCTTTAAGGGTCATGGAAGTTTTGTATCAATATGAATTTTCCACTTTACCCAGGTCCATGTGACCTTACCAACAGGCTAGGTGGAAAATAAACGTCATGGTGGGCCCAGGTCCGTGTGACCTCATCCATAGGTTGGGTGGAAATTACACATTATGGAGGGCCTCAAGGTCTGTATGACCTTGTCAACAAGTTGGGTGGAAAATAATCATTTTGGTGGGGCCCAGATCTGTGTGACCTTATCCACAGGTTGGGTGGAAAATAAACATTATGGTGGGCCCCACATGTGACCCACTGATGTATGTATGTATGGTAATCCACACCTTCCATTAGTGTGAACCCCACCATGAGTTATGCAATTCATCTATGCCGTCCATCCCTATGGGACCCAACATGATGCATGTCTTGCATCCAAACCGTCTAAACATTTTGGAAGCTCATTTTATGGCATGAGCTACCGACTGAGATAGATCTAGGATCAAGTGGACCACCCAGTAAAAAGGACAGTGGGGATTAAGCTTCCACCATTGAAATTCTTTTGTTGCCACAAAAGTTTGGCTCGTTAGGAAATCATTTTTTTTCCTTAATCCAAGTCTATGTGACCTCATGACCAGGCTAGATAGAAAATAAATGTTATAGTGGGACTTAAGAATTTTAATGGTGGAGATCATTGTCGCCACCGTTATTTAGTGTGTGGTCCAATTAATCTTTTGATTTGATTCATGTATATATATGAGGCCCACTTTGATTTATATATGAGGCCCATGTGACTAGGCCCATCTTGATGTATTTGTGGCCCGTTGTTGAGGCCCATTTTGACATATATGAGACCCATGATTTGAGGCCCATTTGATGTATTGGAGGCCCATGGGTCGAGGCCCAATAGGACGTACATACGGACCATTGTAGTATGATTCCACCATGGTTTATGTGTTGACCTTTATAGCGGGCTACGCCTTGGGAGCAATGATGGTTTGACGCCCACATTGTAAGTACAATGTTGGTTAAATGTTTGCATTGTGACTCTCCCTAGGGCCCAATGATAGGTTCATACTTGTAGTGTATAGACCGTCTAGGCCCATCTTTGTTATGAACAGAACCATCACCACATAACATGTTTAGATCCATGATTCATGCTCATACGCATCATATGTATGCTTGATATGAGGAGTGACTGGTCATAGCATATGCCTTCGGGCAGATTGTTTATGAGCTCCGTGATAGGCGGAGTTGCCCTTCATGAGAGCGCGGTACGCGCAGGACTGTTGCATGACTAGTAGTGTGATTTATGCACTTTACATTTGTATGACATGATTACTATACGCCCTAGTGACATCAGGGTTATGACCTCCATGGACACATCGTGGATGGCAGGATCGGATACCGGAAACATTGTTACTAAGCATCGGGGAGTCATAGATGTCCCTGGGTGAAAATTTCTAAACCCGTTGGTACAAGAGGATGACTCCAACGTCGAGACCGAGTGGATATATGAGTGCACGGGGGCCGAATACCAGGAGGCCGTGTCTCCCACTATGTCATGGTTTGTTGGAAAGGGGTCCGGCCTTACTCGCCCAAGAATAGGGGGCAATACTAGGCTGAGTTTGACCAGTTCGTGAATGGGTCCGCTATTGACGTGCCGGATAGATATTGTCAGACTATTGGCCAGGCGGATAATGAGGTTTCTTACGCTCACTTAGACCGTGCGGCTAGGAGAGCGGCAGTGCCATTTGGAGTGTACTAAACCTCGGTGATTATCCAGAATGAGAACTATACTGATATATGATGAGGATTGACATGCTTGAGTTGCATCTCGCATTGCATGGTCATGTTATGGCCGATAGCATTCATATCCTACATCGCATAGCCTTGGTACGGCTGATTGCATTCATGTACTCATCAGCATGATTTTGCATTACTCTGACCTTACATTCTGAGCACACTTATATTGCGCACACACTTACCCCACCCTCTAAGCTTTCTATAAGCTTATGCATGATTGATGCGTGCAGGTGACGCCAGGATGCAGCCGTAGCATAGGAGTAGCAGGAGCGTGCAGTCGAGCTTTTAGAGTTTCCATTATTTGCATTATCTTATATTTCCCTTCAGACGCAATATACTCAAAAGTTTTTTTATCATAGTGGATTTTATGATGGTGTTCTTGTGGTTATTGTTCGTGGGTTAGGCTTAGGGTTATGCTCATTACAAATCAAATTGATGATTAGAAACCCTCCTTGTAGCATCCCAGGATCGGAACCCGGCGTATGGGTGCCGGGAGCCAAGAATGGGGTACTATGGAGGCTGTTGGCGTCGGAATCGGCGATCAAGAATTTTGTGAGCCTGGTTTCCGAGTTTGGGGCGTGACATACAGATCTCTGGAACCACTTGCATACAGTAACCCACTTCCGAAGTTGTGGTTGTGCTATGCATGAAACTATTCTTTAGAAATGCATAATGCAGTGCAGTCAAATTATGTGGTAAATGTTTTATGAGAATGTAGGGACTGGATTTTATTTTATTTTTGTAAGGTGCAAGTTCAAAATGAACCCCTTGGTCAATCAAGACCTGGCTATAATAGATAGGGAGTGGATGACACTAAGTTTTCCGAACCCTCATTTTATTTCTAGAATCAGAAGCTTTGTGAAGTTTGCACGAGAACACCTTCTTGGTAGAAAAACATTCTTTGTCCATGCGCCACTTGCAGATGTTTACGATTACCGGTTTCTTAATGATGATTTGGAAATACATCTAATGAAAAATGGAATCGACCCAAGCTATAAGGTTTGGGACATGCATAGTGAGCATGTATCACCTAAGTGTACTGAATATGCATCAAGTTCCCAACAGTACCACAATGTCCTGAACTTAAATGAGGTTCACAATGCGATTGTTCAAGAACTCGGTGGTTAATTTTCATTCATTTTCTGAGAGGGATTCTTAAAATGAGGTTCACATTGCATCAAGGTGAGTTGTGTACTTTTCATTCATTTTCTGAGAAGGATTCTTAAAATGCTTGATGGTTAATTTCAATAGTTTTCTGGCTTCTTCTACTATCATTTGAGGACCTCAAAGGCCTAACTAACTTAATATTTTTATATGCAGGCTGATGTATTTTTAGCCCCACAGATCAATGTTGCCACTACAAGGTTCAATATTGAAATAGTAAAGTTTTTAACTATTTATTTTATCTTTGTTTTTTCCTGTTCTTCATAAATAATTTGATGTCTTAACCTCCTGTCATTACCAGCTAGTCTTGTCACTATTTGTGCATATGTCATTTCATGAGTCTTACTTTTTGTAATTTTCTTACCCCTATAGTGATTATCAGAAGCAGAGGGCCATCATTGAAAGATTACCCTTATAGTGAGTCCAATCAAGGTATGGATAATATATGGTTTTAGCTCATGGTAAATGGTACCTTTTATTATGGGTGGCCTGGCCATTTGGACAAGCCCGTGTTTATGTATTATCTTGAAATTGATGAAGCAGATCCGAATGTGCGTCGGAGCTATCCAGATGTTGAGCAGGGGTCTTTGGAATGTGGGAACCGCTGTTATGACCATGATGAAGCTGTCCATATCCTATGGATAGGAATATAGGTGGCCTGGCCATTTGGACAGGCTCGTGTTTATGTATTATCTCGAAATTGATGAAGCACATTCAGATGTGCGTCGGAGCTATCCGGATATTGAGTGGGGATCCCTGGGAGGTGGGAACCGCTGTTATGACCATGATGAAGCTGTCCATTTCCTATGGACAATAATATGGGTGGCCTAACCATTCGGACAGGCCCGTGTTTATGTATTATCTCGAAATTGATGAAGAAGATCCGGATGTGCGTCGGAGCTATCCGGATGTTGAGCAGGGGTCCCTGGAAGGTGAGAACCGCTGTTATAACCATGATAAAACTATCCATTTTCTATAAATAGCATTGGAGGGGCCTGGCCATTTGGACAGGCCGTGTTTATATATGTATTTGCAGGGACCACACCCTTAACCTAAACCACATCCTAAACCTATAACCTAAACCTATAACCTAAACTTTAACCTATAACTTATAACCTATAACCTAACCTAAATCTAAACTTGTAACCTAAACCTATAACCTATAACCTAAACCTAAACCTATAACCTAAACCCGATCCCGAACCCGAACCTGATTTCCTAAACCTAAACCTTAACCTATTCTCAATTCCCTAAAGATATAACCTATAACCTAAACCTAAACCTAACCTAAACCTATAACCTTAACCTAAACCTAAAACTTAAACCGAAACCTATAACCTTAACCTATAACCTATAACCTAAACCTAAACCTAAAACCTAAATGTATTCTCAAATCCCTAAACCTAAACCTACACCTAATCCTAATCTCAACTACTTAACCTAAACCTAAACTTGAAAACCCAAACCCGATTTCCTTAACCTAAACCTTAACCTATTCCCAATTCCCTAAAGCTATAACCTATAACCTATAACCTAAACCTAACCTAAACCAATAACCTAAACCTAAGCTAAACCTAAATCTAAACCAAAACCTATAAGCTTAATCTAAACCAAAACCTATAGCCTAAACCCTAACCTATAACCTATAGCGTATAACCTAACCTTAACCTAAACCTAAAACCTAAACCTAAACTATAAACCAAAACCTAAACCTAAACCTAAAACCTAAATGTATTCTCAAAACCCTAAACCTAAACCTACACCTAATCCTAATCTCAACTCCCTAACCTAAACCAAAACCTAAATTTGAAAACCCAAACCTAAACCCGATCCCGAACCCGATTTCCTAAACCTAAACCTTAACCTATTCTCAATTCCTTAAAGCGATAACCTATAACCTATAACATATAACCTAAACCTAAACTTTAACCTAAACCTATAACCTAAACATAAACCTTAACCTAAACTTAAACCTATAACCTTAACCTAATCCAAAACCTATAAACTAAACCTTAACCTATAACCTATAACCTATAACCTAAACTTATAATTGATAACCTAACCTTAACCTAAACCTAAAACCTAAACCCAAACCTGTAACCTAAACTTAGAACCTATAACCTAAACCTAAACCTATAACCCAACCGTGATCCTAAACCCGATCAAGAACCTGAACCCGATTTCCTAAACCTAAACCTTAACCTATTCTCAATTCCCTAAAGCTATAACCTATAATCTATAACCTATAACCAAAACCTAAACCTAACCTAAACCTATAACTTTAACCTAAACCTAAAACCAAAACCAAAACCTATAACCTAAAACCTAAACCTAAACCTAAAACCTAAATGTATTCTCAAATCCCTAAACCTAAACCTACACCTAATCTTAATCTCAACTACTTAACCTAAACCTAAACTTGAAAATCCAAACCTAAACTCGAACCTGAACCCGATTTTCTAAACTTAAACCATAACCTATTCTCATTTCCCTAAAGCTATAACCTATAACCTATAACCTATAACCTAAACCTAAACCTAAACCTAACCTAAACCTATAACCTAAACCTAACCTAAACCAAAACCTATAAGCTTAAACCAAAAACCTATAACGTAAACCTTAACCTATAACCTATAACTTAAACTTATAACCTATAACCTAACCTTAACCTAAACCTAAAACCTAAACCTAAACCTATAAACTAAAACCTAAACCTAAACCTAAAGCTTAAATGTATTCTCAAATTCGTAAACCAAAACCTACATCTAATCCTAATCTCAACTCTCTAACTTAAACCTAAACCTAAACTTGAAAACCCAAACCTAAACCCGATCCCGAACCCGAACCCGAACCCGATTTCCTAAACCTAAACCTTAACCTATTCTCAATTCCTTAAAGCTATAACCTATAGCCTATAACATATAACCAAAACCTAAACCTTAACCTAAACCTATAACTGAAACCTAAACCTTAACCTAAACCTAAACCTATAACCTTAACCTAAAGCAAAACCTATAAACTAAACCTTAACCTATAACCTAAACTTATAACCGATAACCTAACCTTAACCTAAACCTAAAACCTAAACCTAAACCTATAACCTAAAACCTACACCTAAACCTAAAACATAAATGTATTCTTAAATCCCTAAACCTAAACCTACACCTAATCCTAATCTCAATTCCCTAACCTAAACCTAAACCTAAACTTGAAAACCCAAACCTAAACCCGATCCCGAACCCGAACCTAATTTCCTAAACCTAAACCTTAACCTATTCTCAATTCTCTAAAGCTATAACCTATAACCTATAACCTACACCTAAACCTAACCTATACCTTAACCTAAACCTAAACCTAAAACCTAAATGTATTCTCAAATCCTTAAACCTAAACCTACACCTAATCCTAATCTCAACTCCTTAACCTAAACCTAAACTTGAAAACCCAAACTAAACCCGATCTCAAACGTGAACCCGATTTCCTAAACGTAAACCTTAACCTATTCTCAATTCCCTAAAGTTTTAACCTATAACCTATAACATATAACCTATAACCTAAACCTAAACCTTAACCTAAACCTATAACCTAAACCTAAACCTTAGCCTAAACCTAAACCTATAACCTTATGTAACGCCCTGAAAATCAGGGGTTGAGCACAAACTCGACTCCCGAGTTCCAACGCATCACTTATGTAACAAAGATAATGATGATTAAATGTTGTCCATATTAGTGCATTAAATATGAATGAGATTATACCAAAACAGCATATCATAGTCCAGAGACAAGTGAATTTTGCAAGCGGAAGACTGTATTAGATGTATAAGATATATGAATTGTAGTAAGTCTTCGAAGTATGATCAGGTTACTAAGTTAAACATCTACATGTATACTCCGAAAATGTACAAAAAGAATATACATGTGTGCACCAAAATACAATCATAATGAGTGTAATGATATCTAGTCAGCATCCCTGTAAGCCCCGTCGATTAGAACACGGTCTACATAGACACGCCCGATAACTGCATATAGGAGAAACCCTCATCATCATCCTTGAAGTCCGGCTCCGCCTCATAGGCTACGCCATCATCTGAACCTACAACAGGGTCTAGTTGGTGTGTACAACACCGTCCCATAATGTGGGAGTGAGTGATCAACTCAGTGGAACAATAAAGCAAAGGTTAACATGTTATCAAACCAATCAAGCAGAAATGATAAAGCAGCACAATTAGACATCCCTAAATACTCTGATTAATGTAAGGATAAAATGTAAGCATGATGCATGCCCTCGCCTACACTCCCTCGTGTGACACCATCTTACGGTCGCGGCATGCTTTCTTCCCTCTGTGCTCTTCAACTCGGGGCACATGCAGTGCGATGAAATGAGAATGATTACTGAGTTATTATTAGTCCCTTTCATATAGAAGGATTGGGAATCTAAGATACCTCCCTTATATCATTCCCAAACAATGATCCATTCTAGGGTTGTCAGTCCTAGTAAATCTCATACGATGATATGGTTCTAGGTTGTTGCAAAGGACTCGTCACCTTATCAGTGTAGGCCTAGTGTACTCTTGTTGTTACGTAAGGGCTCGTCGCCTCTATGCAGTCTTAGTGTACGCTCGAGGTCACTACAAAGGGCTCGTCACCTTATCAGTGTAGGCCGACAGCTCGAATACAGTGTCTCATACTACCGTATTCGGCTCATGAGTCTAGGTTACTCACTGGTCACTAAGGGAAGGTTCATCACCCCAGCGTATGCCTACAGCTTGACCACGGTGTCCCATACCACCATGTCAGGCTCATGAGTCTTAGCGGATCGAGGTACCAAGGTTAACGGGGTTTCACTGGTAAGTTTGGTACCTTAGGTTCAAACAGTAGCGTCCATACATGGTGAATATACAATAGGGCCAATCGGGTTACTTGACGAGCTCGACTAGTACGAGCGCACGTTGAGTTAATCAACATGAAGTGCGTAAGCACTCCGTGTGGCCTAACCACTGCCAACATCCCAAGTACGGCTCGAATTCATCGATTACGTCCTATGTGGCGAGACAACCTCAGCCACAAAATCAGAACCTGTTACCGATTGCTTGGACTATTTCATAGTCCCAAACACATTCAATTATAACAGATAATCATATAAGCTAATCAGAATAGTAATGGATCAACAATTCCAATCATACAAGCATTGATGGATTTCAACTTAAATATGAATTCACACATAAGCAGTGTCTAAGTAAAACAGACAAAGAATGTAAGTTACATGGAGGAAATCATACACATCGTTAAGATAGTTGAGAATCTCTTCTCAACGCCCATATAAAGTGCAATATATTACACATTTGTTCATTCAGACATTTCTACAAACAGTTAGACAACATATTCCAACATACATGACATATGTTGGTGATAGCATGTATTAGGGCAAATCCTTACACTAAGGAGTTGCCCCATATACCACACGCATATACCCACGGTGAATAATCATGGCATGCATGAATCCGGGTTCCATATTCATTTAATCATTTTCACAAACACTTGGGCTACACACTTTAACATATATAACGTATATCGGCCGTGGCGTGATTTAGGGCAAGTCCTTTCGCTAAGGAGTTGTCGCATATATAACAAGCATATATCCATGACAAATAATCATGTTAGGCATAATTTCAAATTCCATATGTATTTAAATATCACAACATGTACATAGAATACACTATATGTCACATAGTTTATATATACTTGTAAAACGAAACAGACGACTCATTTTGCATGTAAAATAGCACCCACGTCAGTTATAAATCATTAACTGACATTGAAAGCTTTGAAAACCATAACAAATACATTTATAGTTTGCACCTTTCGCCGGTAGACTCGTAACGAACTCAATTTTAAAGCTAAGTCTTTGTCTACGGCAGATTAGCAACCTATAACATAAATTAGGTTAGATATTTCATAACTTACACTATCTAAAACACTAAAACAGATTAGGGTTAGGTTTTCTTACCTAAGAACAGGATTGGTATCGCCCGTATAGCGACATAAGAGTGGTGGCTAAGCACATGGAGCGTCAGGGAAAGATCTCAACATCTATCTCTCACTCTCTCTCTCTCTCTCTCTCTTCCTCACTTTCTTCTTCTCTTTTCTCTCTTCTTTCCCTTAGGGTTTGTAAAATTCGTATGGCATATGAGAGGGAGTGTTTAAGGTCCTTATATAGGCCCAGGTTTGATGGGAATGACCCTAGGGCCAAGGTTTACTTAGGTTATATCCAAATACGGACTGTTCCGGTCCAACGGAGCACTTCTGGTGGCCCCTTTTCTACATGCGGTCGTACTTAAGCTCCCTGACCATGGATCTAGGTCAGGCTGAGTCTTCGTTCCAAGAAGATTTACAGATCAGTCGTGGCGGACCAGTTTCAGTTCAACGGTCACGGTCACTCGATCAGGGCCACAAGCACATCGACATGTGTGAGACATTTCTCCTAATTCGAGGGTGTATTTGGGTCAGATTCTGACAGTCTGAATCCTTATATTTGGCCCGTAATTGACGCGACTCAGATTACTTAAATTCGGATATTTATTTCTAAATATTTTCACGTTTCTCACACTCTTCGCTCCGGGCTGAAGTTGTGCATTTCTAGACCCAATTAAGACTTGATTTCCAAGGGGGTTGTCAAATCCAGTATTGTGGTCATAACTGTATAGTTTTACGGTTATCGGGCTTTCGACGTGCGGTTCAGGTCCGATACGAAGTTTCAAGGTACTCCCGAGAGTAACTAGGTTTTGAGATGGATCCTAAGTTTCAAAATAATGTAGCGTTAATGATTCTACACATTTTGAGTCTTTTATTTTGTATTTAAAGTAGTTCGAGCTAATTCTATTGATTGTTCAGTTTAACACTTAACTAAATCGTGCCCTAATTACGATAGAATAAGGTCTTAGGGCAGTTCTACACCCCTTTCTGGCACTTTTAGTTGGTATATTATTTTAATTATTATTTTAATAGTTTTTTATTAAGTCCACTTCATCCTTACCAAATTTCATTAGATTTTGTATTGTATAAAAATTCTAAAAATTCTAGAAGCAGCAGCTGTCCAAACTAATGATTTTCGGATAGTTGTCACAACGACCTATATTTAACTATATTAATTATTTTATTATATTTTTTATTTATTTTTATATGTAACTAGACTTATCAAGCTTCAATATAGATTTTGAATCACCTAAATTGAAGTTATAACGAGGGAGATGATTTTTCAAAGTCGGACGTATATTGTAGAATTTTTCTGCCGAAAACGGGTTGCCGGCTCGCTATGGCCCTACCAGGCCCATTGTACGGACGAGGCTCCTCGCCAGTCGCTAGACTCTGAGGTGATGGCTCACCCCAGGGGCGATGTCCTCCCCCCGGGGGGGTGCTGGATACATGCAGGACCCACCTCGGGTCCCCCCGAATTGTGTCGTTTGGCCCTCGTGTCCGTGTACGGTGTTTTTGAGTCCAATTTACAAACTAGAATGATTTTATTTGATATGCAATATATGATTTTGGGGTAGGAGATACTAATCTATCCAACTAACCTATTTATTTTGTTAGATTCCAAAAGGTTAAGGGTCAAAAACCCATTTTATCCATTTAGTTACTATTTATGGTAAGTTTTAGTTTCGGTATTGTTCTTCATCATTTATACCCTAGGATTGGTGTGTATTATGAATGTGCTTAGAAACATTTGAAGGATAGGATGGTGAAAGGTGAGATCTCGAAGGAAAATGGTTAAAAAGGGACTTTACGCTTTGGGATTGAGTTTTAGAAAGTTAATAAGGTGTTATGATCGACCCATTGCCTAAGTACGTCTAACTCCAAGTTAGCAAAAATCCAGGGTGTTACACCTTAACTAAAACCAAAACCTATAACCTATAACCAATAACCTAAACTTATAACCTATAACCTAACCTTAACCTAAACCTAAAACCTAAACCTAAAACCTAAAACCTAAACCTAAACCTAAAACCTAAATGTATTCTCAAATCCCTAAACCTATAACCTAAAACCTAAACCTAAACCTAAAACCTAAATGTATTCTCAAATCCCTAAACCTAAACCTACACCTAATCCTAATCTTAACTCCCTAACCTAAACTTAAACTTACGCCTAATCCTAATCTCAACTCCCTAACCTAAACCTAAACCTAACCTAATCTTAATCTCAACTCCCTAACCTAAACCCGATCCCGAACCCGAACCCGATTGATGTAATAATGTAGCCCAATCACATGGCAACAAACAAGAAAATCTTGCTTTGTTGGCAAGTATACTCGAACTCAAGCATCACAATGCATCTATTTCCATCTCTACTATCTCTTATAGCATAGATTATTTGAGATTTGGATTTATCTCATTTTTAGAGTCATGTCCTAACACAATATGATAATATTAATAGACAAGGTGGATTTGTCACCAACATTATTCCAAGACCCATATAACTTCTCCTTATAGGAAGTTGGGTAGGGTACATGCAGCTTGAATCCATCAAAGGAGATAAGGATCACCTCTCATATGTTCTCTCTCTTTTCATTTGTTTTTTTCCATAGGATTGTTTATTTTGTGGTATCTGCTCATGTACAACATTTTAGCATGTTAACATTTTAGCAAACCAAAATGAGTTTTTCAACATATCATATATTATTTTAGGTAGGAGAAGCTACTTTAAAAGTCCATCCTAGGTTTGAACACATTACTCATGTTAGATTTTGCCATAGTTTAGAAGATTTGTAGGTACATTTTTTATTTTTTCATATATAAGTGTTTTTTTTTTTGTCTTTCTTCCTTTTAAGATGTGTACAAAGGTATGCTTGTTTGATTGTGTCTACAAATGCTGTTTTATACAGGCTGACAAGCTAAAGAAGTCAGTGGAGGATGAAATTCATTTTCTCAAGGGAAGGGTTTAAGAACTTGAAAGTGATCTTGTCTTGAAGTCCACAGAAGTTACATCTGCAGTTTCAAGGAAAGAAGCTCTATCTTCTGCATTTGCTGAAATTGACCATCTGAAGGAAGAAAATTCTGTAAAAACGTGAGCATTATTGAATGCATATGGAGGGTGTTTATTGTGTTGGAGTGTATTTTATTTCTTGCACATGAGGGCACGCCTTAGTTGTAATTCTTATGATAGGTTGAGCAAAGTAAAGTATTGTTTATTTAGAAATGTGAATGTAGGATGCATTGTATGATTTGATTGCTATTTGTAATAAATGCATCGTTTTTTTTTTTCTGATTGCATTTTATGTACTATTTCTATTTGCATTAAGCTTAGATGAGTTATCAATCATAGCAAGTTCTTGCAATGGAAACAGGTCGTATTATTACAATTTTTTTAAAAATAGCTACGAATATAATCCGTAGCTATAGCTACGGCTTTTGTCCGTAGCTATTGGTATCTATTGCTACGGATATAATCCGTAGCTAGTGGTATCTATTACTACGAATATTATTGGTAGCTATTGGTATTTATTGGTACGGATAAAATCCATTTTGCTACGGATATGATCCGTAGCACGTTCGTCGCTATTAGTGGGGTAGCTATTAGTATCTATTGCTACGGATATAATCCGTAGTTATTGGTATCTATTGCTACGGATATAATCTGTAGCTATACCTTTAGCTACCCCACCAATAGCGATGGACGTGCTACGGATCATAACCATAGCAAAAGGAATTTTGCTACGGTTTTTGGCCGTAGCCTATGCCCGTTTTTCTTGTAATGTGCGCATGCCGTGTGCTCATGTCATATAACCTCCGCTTATCAGGGATTCTCATATCAACCTGCCCAATGACATATGTGATGGTCAATCACATCTCATAACAAACATTCAGATGATGCGTATGTGCATGTATCATGGTGTTGTGCTGTCACATACTAATAATTGGTATCGGATGATATACACGTAATCAGTATCGATAACCGGCACCAATAATTGACCTTGACAATGTGGACATTTAACCAACATTGCCCCTAAGGAATAACCCACATAGAGCTTAACATATAGTGGACCCATGGCCTCACACAAGGGCCAAATATACAACACCATGAGCCTCACTCAAGAGCTTAACACATCCCAATGAGCCTTTCACATGGGCCTAACATACGTCACAATGGGCTACATCACCTGGCCCTCAAATGCATCACAATGGGCCTCATCACATAGGCCTCATATACATCACATTGAGCCTTAAACGCGGGCTGAATATACATCACAATGGGCCTTAAATATGGGCCACATACACATCACATTGGACCTCAAACACAGGTTGAATACGCATCACAATGGGCCTCAAATACGGGCCGCATATACATCACATTGGGCCTCAAACACGGGCCGAATGCACATCACAATGGGCCTCAAATATGGGCCGCATATATATCACATTGGGCCTCGTCAATCGGCCTCGATATCCAGCCTTGACAATCGAAATCAACCTTGATAATTGACCTTGACAATCGGAATTGGCCTATACAATCAGAATCGGAATCGGCCTCAATACTCGGCCTCGACAATCGGAATTGGCCCATACAATCGGAATCGGAATCGAAATAGGCCTCACCAATCGGCCTCAACAAACTAGAATCGGCCTCGATACTCAGCCTCGACAATCAAAATTAGCCTATATAATCAGCCTCCACAATCGGAATCGTCCTCGATACTCGGCTTCGACAATTAGAATCGGCTTATATAATCGGAATTGGCCTCGATACTCGGTCTCGATAATCGGAATCGGCCTATACAATTGGAATCGGAATTGACCTCACCAATCGGCCTCGACAAACCAGAATCGGCCTTGAAAATAGGAATCGGCCTCCACAGTCGGAATCGGCCTCGATACTCAGCCTCGACAATCAGAATCGGCCTATATAATTGGCCTCGACAAATCGGAATCAGCCTCAATACTCGGCCTTGACAATCGGAATCGGCCTATACAATTAGAATCGGAATCGACCTCACCAATCGGCCTCGATACTCGACCTCGACAATTGGAATCGGCCTCACCAATTGGCCTCGACAAACCGGAATCGGCCTCGACAATCAGAATCGGCCTCACCAATCGACCTCAACAAATAGGAATCGGCCTCGATACTCGGCCTCGATAATCGGAATCGGCCTATACAATCGGCCTCCACAATCGGAATCGGTGAGAATGGGCCTAACAAAGCCTAAGGGAAGGTCACAATATGGACATCCAACCATCATTGCCCATCAATGTAGACATTCTACCAACATTGGTCTCAAGGAGTGGCCCACATAGGGCCAAACATACAGTGGGCCCACGACCTCGCACAAGGGCTTAATATGCATCATTCATGGCCTCACTTAAGGGCTACATATGCATCACATTGGGCTGCAACAATGGGCCTTACATACATCACATTTGGCTTACGAAATGGGCCGGAAATACATCACAATGGCTTATCAACTGGGCCACAAATACAACATAATGGGCCTCTCGCACGGGCCAAAATACATCACAATAGGCCACACCAATAGGCCTTATATATATCAAGTGGGCCGCACTAATGCGCCTCAAATTCAGAATAGGTGGGCTTATACCTTCGAAATGGGCCCACCAAATGATCGGCATGGATGAACAACACATATAGCAGTGGGCCGCACGTCCAGCGGACTGGACGGCATGGTTATAACACATACATTAAGATGGGCCCACCCCCAAAAATAGATGGACGGCGTAGATCAAAATATACATCATGGTGGTCCATAGCACCATCACATGGTGTCAAGCACTGCCCAAACTGTCCAGCACCGTCCAGACCCCTTGGACGGTGTGGATGAAATCTACATTATGATGGGTCCCGACAAAACAAATGGACGACGTGGAGAACACATACATCACGACTGGCCCCACCATCCACGTGGACGGTGGGAATATGCAATACATCATCAAAGTAGGGCCTCACTAGCACTGTCCAGACATTCTGGACGGTGGGGATACAGAATACATATGGTAAGGTGGGCCCCACCCACTTCCAAAATAGATGGACGACGTTGATAAAATTCATGCATCATGGTGGGACGTCCACGTCTCAGCTGGACGGTGGAGGTCCCACACGTGCAGAGTGGGTCCCACCGTCCAACAATTGGACGGACGGTTTGGGTGAAACATCATCAAGGTGGGTCCCACAGAACCTGGTGACGTCGATGCAGCAAGTGCTGCTGGTGTGAAGCACTCCAGCCACTCTGCTTCCCAGGGTGGGTCCCGCGTGTGGAGCCACGTGCCACCAGGGCAGACCCAGGGATTGACCGAGTAGATAAAACACTTACATCGCTGGGACCCATCGTCCTTTGCTGACGGTGTGAATTTTTACACGTACCACGTGGTGGGGTCCACGGACTAACAGAGTGGATAGAACACAACATCATGGTGGCGTTCCACTGTCCAGCTTGCTGGACGGTGGAGATACAACACGGACATCATGGTGGGGTCCACACGTGCCATCAAGGCAGGCCCACAGGTTGCTAACGTCAACGTCAATACAGCAGCTATGTAACTGCGTAGCTACATCATCCAATCCACTTGGTGGGTCCCACGTGTGGAACCACTAGATATAATACTTTATTATTATAATATTATATATATTGTTTTAATCTAAGCCTCTGGGTGTCCATTGACGGACGGTCTGGACATCACATAGCTGCCATGTGGGACCCACCATCCTGGCTGCTGGACGGTGGAGTCACACGTGAGGAATCAAGTGGGTCTACATGTGTGGTCCACAGGTCTGGATACGAGCGGATATTTGTGTTTTTCCTTCGTTTTGGGCGGCAAGGCAGTCTAGCTGTTGGACTGTGGGTATCCCATTGTTTGGACAACGTGTGGTCCCACTAGATGGCGTGGATCATCCATCAAGGTGGGCCATCATTCACAAAAGGAGAGAGAGAAGGGGAGAGAGAGAGAGAGATAGAGAGAGAGAGACGAGATGGAGAGACTCCGCCACTATGGGCCCCTCTAGATTTCAACACATACATCAAAATGGGTCCCA
This sequence comes from Magnolia sinica, assembly GCF_029962835.1. Lineage (NCBI taxonomy): Eukaryota > Viridiplantae > Streptophyta > Magnoliopsida > Magnoliales > Magnoliaceae > Magnolia > Magnolia sinica. The sequence continues at coordinate 52,545,937 of NC_080588.1, forward strand.
TCATAAGTGGGCCCTTAAATGAGAATTAACGGTGGATCACCCACTTACGGCCTTCTTCTTTAGCTCCTAGGAATCCCTGTCTTCTTGGCTTTAACTTTAATGGAAGTTGATGAAGGTTAGATGGTTAAGATGGGAGATAGGGTGGTAGGAAGTGGGCCACACCTAGCTTCTTTTCTCTCCTTGGAGGCCATGGACATTTTTCCTCCTCTTGGGTGCTAGGAAAATGGTTAAAGAATGAGAGAGAGAGAGAGAGAGAGAGAGAGAGAGAGAGAGAAGTGATGAGGCAGAGTGATGAGATGAGATGGCATGGTGCTTGTTAACTTAGGGTAAGAAATGAATGGGATGAGTATGGGTTGTGTAAGAGAGAGTTGACTTAGGGAATGGTAGATGGATGGGCTAGGTAAGGTTGTGTACTTGACATTGATTGATAGATTGATGTGACGTTTCGTAGAGATTTCCTCAGAATTGCAACACGCAGTATTTTTCTTGAATTGAACGCAGCCCACATCTCCTGGACCGGGTACCGCATCAGCGTGTAATATACCGCGTCGGAACCGTAGCGACGGCACGGTCGCAAGGGTACAAGTTTCAAGTCGAGTCAACTCCGATATGCAGGATTCGTCTTAGGATCAAGCGCAAACGTCAGATACAAGTCGAGGGTCACCAAAATTCGACCGGGAGGACTGCGAAAGCCTACGGAATGGTACGGTCTAGGACACAGGCCTTACAAGATCAATGACCATTGTTTCTTGTGGCATGATCCACTTGAAACTTGTATCAATTTCATTTTTGGACCATGCCCTAATATAGGCTATAAAAGAAGATGGATGACGTGGATATGCAAAACATACATCGAGGTGGGCTCTACAGACTCCCCCATCATTCGTTTACTTTCAAAGGTAGAAGATTAGGTGCGGCCTAGCCTGGCCTGACCTAAGACAGTACGACACTTATGGTGGGGCCACCTTGGTGTATTTATTGTATATCCACATCATCTATATATTTTAAAAAATCATTTTAGGGCATGATACCAAAATAAATCAGATTTAAATCTCAAGTGGGCCATGCCGTAGGAAACAGTGGTTATTGCCTATTAAAACTTTCTAATGGTTCACAAAAGTTTTGGATCAACCTGATATTTATTATTTTACTTTCATCTACATTTATATGACCTTATAAAGAGGTTGGATGACAAATAAACATTAAAGAAACATTACGGTGGACCTTAGGAAGTTTTTAATGGTATATGTTCAAGTAGCACTCTTTCTTAGAGTATGGCCTACCTAAGATTTTGATCCAATTCAATTTTTTCCTCATGTCATAGAATGATTTGGAAAACCGTTTGGACAGAATGGATATGCAATACATGCATCAAATTGGGCCCTACTGTAAGGGTCACACCATTTCACTGCAGCCCGAGTCGCGCCAAATCGACTCTCTTAAGTGATGGGAGAGGTCGAGAGAGTTCAACAAAAGAGTCCTCTTTTTTGGTAAACCCACAAATGACAATGGCGATTTCGATGCTTTTTCCGTTAGAACTCCCAAAAATCTCTCCCCAGATTCATTTTTTTTTCAAATACCAAATCAAATCCCAGATGCTTTTTGTAAGACCCGTGTCCTAGATCGTACCATTCCGAAGGCTTCCGCGGTTATCTCGGTCAAATTTCAGCAACTCGCGTTCTGTTACCGGGGTTTGCGCGCAACCCTAAGTCATATCCCGTTATTCAAAGTCGGCTTGACCCGAGACTTGTACCTGTGCGACCGCATCGTCGCTGCGGTTCCAACGCCGCGTCTTGCATACCGATCCGGTACCTTGGCAGGGGGATGTGGGCCCGCGTTCAGTTCTAGAAAAAAATGTCGCGCCTTGCAACTCAAGAATAATGTCCCATCAATCAATCCCATCATTCACTCCACATGCCAAGTACGTTGCCCCATTCCCAAGCAACCCCCAAAGTCAAACAACCCCTTTCCCCCTCAAGTCAAGTACACCCATCACACCCATCCCTTTCTCTTACAATTTTTCTCTTTCTCTCTCTCTCTCTCTCTTCCTCTTCATTCCATTGCTAGCCATGGACGTCCCAAGCAAGCTCCATTTCTAGCCCTCTCACCTTTAGATCACTCCTAATCTAACCATTAGAAGCCCATCTCCACCATTGGAAGGGGTCCTAGAAGGCTTGAGGAACCCATGGGTAGAAGAAGAAGGAGAAGATCATTGTGGGTGCTTCTCTCTCCATCTCTCTCTCTCTCTTTCATATTTTGTTGCTCACCTGATCGATGTGAAAGTGATCCGGACCGTCCAGTAGCAAGGACGCCCTTGCTGTCCAGATTGCTGAGCATCCAGTGATCCCAGGCTCTGATGAAGGGAAAACCATATATATTAGCTTGATAATGGGGGCCATGTGGCCCATCTGCGTGGACCCTCCCATGATCTATGTATTTGATCCCAACCGCCCATCTGTGGAGATCATTTTGTGATGTGAACCCGCCCAATCTGATCAGGTCAGCTGCTGGCAACCGTCCAGCCTGCCTGCAGGCTTGGACGTAAGAAAACACAAATATTAGTTTTGATTCAAACGTAGGCGGGCCACACTCACGTGGACCCCACCTTATATATACGTGTTGCGTCCACACCATCCATGGGGGAACCGTCCAGATCTAGAACCCTGGTGGCCCGTACCATAGCAGTAGCAGAATCAATGGCCGTGCTTTTGAAACACCTGGGCCCACCGTGCTGTATGTGCATCTCATTCATGTGGCTCACCTAGTGGATGGGACCCACTATGATGTACGTGTCCCACACCTACACCATCCATCTTCCGATCTACCTTGATCATGAGGTCCGCACAACACCCGCTGGGCAGAAATCTGCCCAGCAACAGGTCTGCCGTGACGCATGGGTCTTACCCAGTCCACCCATATCGGCCCACCTGGACAGGTTCTGATGAACTGTCCCCAGATGGGACCCACCGTGATATGTATGTCATCCTGACTGTCCATCCAATTTCCCATGCCATTTTAGGCCATGGGCCTGAGAATGGGACAAATCCAAATCTCAGTTGATCCACACCGTGAGAAACAGTCGGGACTGATGTCTGCCCTTTAGCATTTTTTTTAAATTTTTTTTATTTTTTTGCCCACTACGAATTTTGCTTGAAGCCCAGCTAGGGGCTACTAGGCCCACCTTGCGCATGTGTTTCAACCAGGCTATCCAGTTGAGGGACGGCCAACAGGCCCAGCCGCTGGTGGGCTGGACGTTTCGCAGTGGGCCCCATCTTGCTGTGTGTTATTTTCCCACTGGGCCCCACCTCTGATGTATACGTTATATATCTAAACCGTTCGTCCATTTCCTCTTATGGACCACCATGTTTGTATGTGTTGCATCCCACGGTCCATCTGGACGGTGGAAATCTTGTAGGTGGGGGCTGCTGTGTACATCTGCAGGTTCTGGGAACCAATGTGATGTGTGTGTGTGTTCTGAGCACACCGTCCATTTGCTGGTGGGGCCCTGACCGTGATGTATATGATATATCCTAACCGTACATCTGTCTGGACGTGGGTCCCACACCAGCCATATGCTGCTGTCTGACGTCCGTAGGTTAGGTGGGCCCTGACTATGATGTGTGTTGTATATCCAACCGTTCACCCAAGTGGGCATCAAATGACGTGTATCTTGTATCCACACCGTCCAGCTCTCTGGACAGCGGAATCCATTGTGATGTTTATGCCGTTCATCGGTGTGTGGCCCACGTAATAACCCACACACACGATATAGTGTTTTATCCATGCTGTACGTGGGAACCGTGATGCATCTGAACGTTACTATATATATAATTCTATATCTGTGTAGTGGCTGGGCCCCACGTGGATAGCCCACTATGATGCATGCTATAATCACCACCGTCCACTGTCTGGGACGGCGGGACCCACCTCTTTCTCTGAATACAGCCTTGGGGCCCACGTGATGTATACGCATCACCCACACTATCCATTGTGTGGACATGGGGCCCACACTCGATGTATGCATTGTATACTTACACTGGACCACCATAAGGTACCTGTTCCATCCAACCGTCCATTTGGACGTTTTGCTGGGTGGGGCCCTCCTTGACTTATGTGTTGCACATACACACCGTCCATCTTGACGGTGCTGCATGGGCCACCCTGATGTAAGTGATTTGGCCACGCCGTCTAGTCCGTTGGACGTGTGGCCCACTCGGTATATGTATTGTATATCCAAGCTGTTCATTTGGTGGGCCCATTTAGAGGTGCAGGCCCACTTGCTATATATGTATAGACCTACCTTGATGTCAGTGTTTCATATCCACACTCTCCGTACTTGGATAGCGGTAGATGTAGCCCACCCTGCTGGATGTGTTTTATCCAGGCTGTCTGTCCACGTGGGACGTGTGGACCTCGCATCTGATGTAGGAATTTCACTCATGCTGTCCATCCATGGGTCCCACGTGGGGATTGCCATGATGTACGTATTTTATGTCCACACCATCCATCTGCTGATCCCACTTTGATGGATGTGATTCATCCACACCGCCCGACCATGATCGATGGGCCCACCGACCGTGTTATCGCAGGGCCCACCATGATGTACGTGTTTCATTTATCCGGCCCCTATAATGTGGCCCACTTGATGTTTATGAGGCTCGTTGGTGCGGCCCATTGATACGGCTCACTTGATGTACATGAGGCCCATTGGTGCGGCCCACTGATACGACCCATGGTAATTATATAAGGCCCTTGTATAAGGCCATGGGCCCACGATACTTTTGGCTCTATGTGGGACACTCCTTGGGAGCAATGTTGGTTGAATGTCCATATTGATAGGCAATGATGGTTGGATGTCCACATTGTGACCTTCCCTTAGGCCTTGTTAGGTCCATTCCGTGACCGATTTGTCAATTCTGATTATCGATTGATTTCGATTGTCGTGACCGATTGTCGATTCCCATCGATGTGACCGATTTGTCGATTCTTATTATCGATTGATTCCAATTTTCGTGACTGATTTGTTGGTTCTGATTATCGATTGATTCCGATTGTCATGACCGATTGCCAATTCCGATCGACGTGACCGATTTGTCAATTCTAATTATCAATTGATTCCGATTTGTCGTGACCGATTTGCCAATTCTGATTGTCGTGGCTGATTGTCGATGCCGGTTACTGATACCGATTCTGAGTATGTGATAGCATAACATCATAATACACGCCCATACGCATCATTTGCATGCTTGATATGAGATGTGATTGACCATTGCATATGTCATAGGGTAGGTTGCTCATGGGGCTCCCTGATAGGTAGAGTTACCCCACATAAGAGCACGACATGTGCAGGATTGATGCATGATTGGACTGTGTAATTATGCATCTCGCATTTGTGTGACATGACCACCATATGCCCTGGCGACATCAAGGTCGTAGCCTCCACAGGTATTTCGTGGATGGCCAGATGGGACACCGAAAATCTGTTCTATATGAGGTGTTATAGATATCCCTAGGTGAAAGTCCATAAACTCTCTTGGTTACAGAGGTTGCTACCGTCTAGACCGAGTGGATGTATGAGCGCATGAGGGCCGTATACCGTTAGGCCCCGTCTCCCACTGTGTCGTGGTCGGTTGGAATGGGGTATGGCCTTACCTGCCCGAGAGGAGGAGGCAATGCTAAGCTGAGTCTGACCAGCTCGAGGAATGGGTCCGCTATCGACGAGCTGGGCCTGATATTGGCAGGCGGATAGTGAGGTCTCTTCTACTCATCTTGTTGCGCGCGATGGGGCGGCAATCTGGTTTAGAATGTAATAGACCCCGGTGATTCCCCAGAGAGTAACCATACTAATATGTGAACTTATTGACTAGGAGTTGCATATTCATACATTCATTTTATTCACTATCCACTCGGGCTGGTGGTGCGCAATTAACTGTTGTGTACCTTCGCATGGCGAGGATTTCGGTTGGGCGCGCGACTAACCTGAGATCAGGAGTCTATTACATTGAGTCTGGCTATCCAAATTTAGGTATGGGACTGGTTTGGATAGAAGTCCCTTGTGATGGACCCTGTAGCCTGCGATACTACGTACTATCATCCCGACTTCACACTCCAACTTAGTCATTTCATTCGCATCTCATTGCATCTTCAGCACATATCATTTGGTTTACTGCGCTTCTATATTGCATAACATAATTAAGGTTAACGATATTCGTGGACTCGGTATCTGATATTTGGCTTACTATGTCTCCTCATTGCATAGTTGATCTACATTGCTTCCTCAGTATATGATATTGGTTTATTATATTCTCACATCGCATAGCTTGGATAAGGTTGATAGTATTTATGGGCTTATCAGCATGTTTTTGCATTACTCTAATATCGTATGATTTATGATATTGCCAGTATTTATGATATTGTATGATTACGGGCTTATTAGTATTTCTGGTTCCTCTGATTACTCTGATATTTCTTACTTGACACTTACTTTGTACACACACTTACACCACCCATTAAGCTTTCTATAAGCTTATGCACGATAGATGCGTGCAGGTGATGTTAGGTTGCAGCAGCATTGAGCCTGGAGCGTGCAGCGGTCTTCTGGAGCTTTGATTTATTATATATATGTATTTTCCTTTCAGTATTGTACTCAAACGATTATATTAGTGGATATGTGATGATGATGTTGCCTTTGTGATTTGGGTAATCTTGTGGTTATGCTCATTATGAGATAAATGTACGTTGGAAAATCCTCCTTGTAGGATCCCAGGATCGGAATCTGGCGTATGTATGCTGGGAGCCGAGAATGGGGTACTACGGAGGCTGTCAGCACCGGATTTGGCGATCGGAAATTTTGTGAGCCCGGTTTCCAAGTTTAGGGCGTGACACTTTTTCTAGGTGAAGGGATGTAGAGAGCGGTCTACGCTCAAAGTGGAGGTCTTCAGAGTGACTTGGCATAATGCAAGTCAAGGTGGAGATTGTTATGTAGATGCCTTGCATTCTGCAAAGTATGGTCAACTGTGAGGATCTATGGTTGACCGTGACTCTCTGTGATGATTCACGATCAACCGTCGGGTTCCACAATTTTGTGTAAAATAGGGTATTTAAGCCAGATTTTGTCATGAGGGCTTCAGGTTAATAGAAAACTAATACAAGTGTTTTCTCACTGGGCTAGGATTGCCCAAGGGAGATGATTTTCTACACTTGTAAGGGGACTTGACAAGGATTTCTCAAGAGATCTAGGGGTTTTCTAGAGGTGTGCCTTACAATGGGAGATCGGGTACATTTGTAATCAAAGAATGTGAGTCTGTACAACTCTAATGTTTTGATTATTGTGGATATTTATCGCTCTGTGCCGTGGCTTTTTCCCATAAGGGTTTTTCTACGTAAAACATTATTGTGTTTGTGATTTTTATTTTTTATTTAGTTTCGTTATCTCGCATCATTATATTGTTCTATATTCGTTTATCGTGCTTCTGCAAAGCACACGGATTGGTTGTGGTGTTAGATCCAAATTTCTAATACCTAGAGTTTGATTCGGATTTAGTGTTAGCTTGGGTTTACACCATTGTGGTGTGATATAGAGCAGGTTCACTCACAACAATAACTAGATAATGAACCGAAATAGGTGCAAAGGAAAACCATGTGAAAGATCAGTCACCATGAATCTTGATTTTTAAGAAAATAAAGAAAATGCCAAGAAAATAAATTTTGATTTTCAAGAAAATAAAAATAATTTGAGAAATATATAAATCAAACCTTGGGGAATTTTATACAATGCTTGTGAGATAGATACAAGGATATAATTTGAAGATATAAGGTGTAAAACACTCTACTTGAAAGAAAATGATTGTATATAAAAGGACTAGATTCTTGATTAAAGAAGAGAGTAAAAGAAAAACTACCAAAAAATTATATAATCGATTTATAATAATTTAAAAAAAAAAAAAAAAAAAACCCTTAGTAGAGGATCACTCATCTGGAAACTAAAGCTAAAATCCCTTCCTCTCGGCTTCACCTTTTCCTTCTCTTCATCCCACTTTCTATCTCTCTCCTTAGTTCACATCCTCTCTCTCTCTCTCTCTCTCTCTCTCTCTCTCTCTCTCTCCCGAAAAAAAAAAAAAAAGATAGGGTGAAAGAGAGGGGTTGCTCTTTATTTATAATGCACTTTCACATCTCCCCCTTCTTATTCCTTCTAGGAAATTTCATGTTACCAACTCTTATATCCCTATAACTTGCACACTGCACTGTTTCACACCCCACATGCATGTGATGCATGGTGGGTTGGGTAGATGAAGGTTATAGATGGGTGGACGGCTAGACCATCAAGTGGGTGGACAATTCGGATTGGGTAAATGGATGACTCTATTGATAGGTTAATTGGACAATTACAAATCATATAACATTAGGACGGATTTTTGTTGTTGTTGAGAATTTAAGGATTTCACCAACCAAAGGACAGGATGGACGTACAGTACCAATTAAGAGATAGGACAGACACTTCCATTTACTTAAGTTATTTTTATGTAAATAAGAAAGTACTCCCATTTTAATCCAATAAAAATTCTTTAAAATCAAATTTCTAATAATTAAAATTTTAATTTTTAAGATCAAGAATAAATGCGACTTTTTAATATTTATTAAAAAAGCAACTTTTAAATAACAAGGTTTTTCTCAAATCCTATATCTCATAAATTTTATTATATCAAAATAATGCTAAAGTATTAAAGGCCGGTTAAAAAATGTTTCTAAATTATGATATTCCTTTTTACCAAAACAAGAAACAGGTATCGACAGACAACTGATGAACGAATAGCTAAATGAATGGTAAGATAGATAGTTAGATGAATAAACGGTTTGGTTTGGTGAATAGATGGTTAGATTTGGTGATATGGATGAATGATTAAGATTAAGAGATTGATGAATGAGTGGGATATAATTAATTGTAGGATTAAAGGGTTTATGCATCTTAAGAGTGAAAATCAAGAGATTGGTCTATCTTCTTAGTTGGATTGAATTAGACGGTTGGGCACATTATCATGCATCTAAAAAGGACTGTTGTAAAATATGAGTTTAGTGGTTATTAATGATGTGAGTTTATGGTGGAAATCATAAGTCAAATGAAGGTGAATTGATTTTAAACTTTGTGGGTTCGTTTCGAGTGGGTTTAGCTCAAGATTGCATGGTTAATAATGGGCCGATTTGACATACAGAGTTTTAGAGTAAATAAAATGCTATAGTTGAGTGGTTTTGGTATATGGGTCACAGATTATGGCCGGGTAGGTTTAATGCATATTCAATAGTTAAGATTGGGTTAGTTTACGAATGGACACTCGATTTTGTGTGCATAAGCAGTGAGAGTGAACATATGCATACATACATACACAAACAAACAAAAATCATATATTTACTAATTAATACATCAATGATTAATATTAAACAGTTCTATCACACGTTACATCTTACATAGATTGATAGATACATAGTCATTCATGAATAAATGTATGAATGTATGGATGAATGGGTATATTTATGCATGCATGCTTGTATAAATGTAAGTGTACATGTATGTGTGTATAAAAATGCACACTAAAATCTCGAGTCATAGCAGATGTCAACCTTTTTTTTTATAGCCGCACATTGACTGACAATGACCCCTGACTCTCTGGAACTAGCACAAGAAACTCACAAATGCCTCTACCTCAACAATTGCCTCTATGAATGGTCTCTTGTAATGGGGCTTGAATAGACATTCAACCGATGCCTTAGGCACCGATTGTAGACCCATACTTTTTCTTTTTACAACTTATGGTAGGCTTCCCTAGTGAAGCTATCATGATGTTGACCAGGTGTTACTTTTTATAACTTGTACTTTAGGTACCTGCTATGGAGTTTTTCCATTTGCTACCTTGTAGTTATTGTGTCCGGGGGTTCCAAAGTTTTTGAGGGTAAGGACCCAAGATTTTAGTGCGCATGTGCATACGTGTGCACTTGCATTTATTTAAGCTTCCATACATTCATGCATCCATTGATTTGTATAAGTTATGCCCATTGAAATGTGTGATCAATATATTTAGTTTGAACCATTGACTTGTGCAATTATCAATTTTATAATTTTATGTGTGTACATGTACACTTATACTTTCACCGCTTGCACTCACAAGACCTCCCATCAATCTTTATATTAGCCCTTATACTTGTCCATTCATCAAATCAACCAATAAAATGTCTAATTATACTTAGATTTGAGGATTTAAACGGCCATTTTTAATTTGGATCATCACATCATCATTTAATAGATAAAGATCTCATTTAAGCCCTTTATACCTTTCATTTAATCGTCCAGCTACAATACTAAACCTTTCATCATGATTCTAATACACTAAAGAGTGTTTTGCAATGTTAAGGTCCAATTCCAATGGCTACATATGCACCATTAATGATCTTTAAATTTTCATTGTGTATATGATCGTACTCGACATTGGACCTTAGAAAACCTATTTATATAAATCTGATCATAATGAAATTTCCAACAATACTTAATCCAATTGAGCCATGCATCATCAAATTTAGAACCTAACTCACAAGTTTTATCGTCTATCAAATTTCACATCATATCCGTTAGATGACTCACTTGAAAATCACACAATGACTATTATTATGACCCTCAAATAATTTCCAAAGAATCTATTGGTAAAAATTCACATTGAGACACGTTTAAACCTACTTTCAGATTTCTAAGATCATCCAGGAAGAATTCTATGAGACCTATAATTTCCAAATTCAAAAGTAGATGGTAGTCACAGCTCTGCCTTACTCCATGCACTCGCACTCCAAATATCATGGTCTAACCTATTGATCTGATGGATGGACCATACATCTAAACTTAGACACCTCCAAGAACCCCGTTAAACCATTGAATTGTGATTTCAAAGAAATTATACTGTTAAATTTCAAACATGACACCTCTCAACCATATGATCTAAAATAATCATTATTCAACAACTCAAAACACTTTCTGGAGCAGACCACTGGACATCACAACCTTACATTAACCAATGACCCCACTTCAATTGTCCACACATGCAAAATTGCACCCATATACGTGTGCATGTGAAACCATGAAAAATCCCCACGCACGAAAATTGATTTCGTTTGAAATCTTTCTTCCCGACTCTTTCAAACTTAATAATGTTTTGGAATAGCATTTTCCAAATGATCATCACTGTCCAAATCAAAGTCCGCATCAACAATGGATCCCTCGTCTTGTTCAAACCTCGTTGTCGAGAGATCTCAACCGTTAAAACACCAGGCGCGGAAAAAGTGTTAACGAAACCTTCTTCTCCTCCATTTCTTTTGGAAAACTGATCCTTACCAATTCGTGAGAGCCTTCTCTAACAGATATGAGACGTTCTCCAGGGAGAATCTTAGCCGTCCATTACCTCATCACTTGGATCCTTAGCTTGAGAAATTAGTTGGATAGAGAAAATGGCTCCATGTATTTCATTCTTCTTTGGTGTTCATTGAACCTCAACTGCAAGTGGCCAAATCAAATCCAAACCATTCAATTCCATTTAGAGGATTCCTGTAATTCCAATTGGATTACAAGAAACTGTAATTTCCAAGTTTCTCCCTATTTTTTTCTGACAACAAGCTGAATCCTTCGAACTATAGGGAAGCGCAGAAGATGAGCCCTCAAGATCTGACGGTCTACACGAGTTTTGGAACCCTCACAAAGCAAAAGATTGACGCTCCAACGGCCCGTCTATCTACTACTGGAGTAGATAGATCTATTCACACCTCTGATCCTACGGTATAAGTGGCCCTGGATTGCGATCTATCGATTATATCGTCCCAAGGACAAGCCAAAATGGATAGATTACTGTGCACACTATATCTCTTTGTATACCCTCGGTATTTCTTATGACTCGGTGCTTTTTATGAGAGAAAAACTATCCCTTTTATAGGAAAGGAAGGAGATGGGATGACACCAGATTATCCGGTCTTCTCCCTATCTCCTATCCAAAATCAAATTCAAAATTGAATTTGATATTTCAACAGATAGGAAAAAGCCGGAAGAAGCCTCACCATATGGTACCCACCCACTAGTGATTCTACTAGTGAAATGCATGGAATTGACCGTGAAGTGAAGGGAATTGACCGTGAAATGCACGGAATTGACCATGAAATGAATTGAATTGACCGTGAAGTGAAGGGGAATCGCCGGAATTGGCCATAAAATGCATGGAATTGACTGTGAAGTGAAGGATATTGATTGTGAAATGAATTGAATTGAAGCGTGAAGTGAAGGGGAATCGCCATAATTGACCATGAAATGCATGGAATTGACCATGAAATGAATTGAATTGACCGTGAAAAATTTATATGCTTATATATACAAATTTATATAAATATATATTAGAGAATATTGTAGGTAGAATAAAGTTCTCCATGTAATAAAATAAAATAAAATAAAATTTTAAAAAAACAAATTGCACAGACTACCACGGACTACAGTTATGGCTAAGGTTATAATCCGTAGCCATAGGGAAAATACCTTCGATACATATCGAATGCTCTTCGATATGTATCGAAAATTGTAGGATTTTTTAGGCAAACTCGCTATACAGTTCTGGACCTTTCTCGATTATATCGAAAGACCGTCGTTACATATCGAGGTACACATCGAAAGACCTTCGATACATATCAAAGGACATATCGAAAAAGCAGGGGCTAGGGTTATGGCTACGGTTACAATCCGTAGCCATAGGAAGCCCCAACTTTAAAAAATGTGCAGAAATCACATTTCTGAAAAGGCAAGGGCATTTTCGACCTTTGGCAAGTCATTTGTACATATGGGGATTATCCTCAAGAGGTAAAAATAAGTGGACTTAAAAATGTAAATGGGCCATAAATGGGTCGTACAGTTGTAAATTTCTCATTCTTTTTTCCAATAAAAGTCCAAGTTGGAGTACCGTTTAATGCAATGCCCAGCCAGCATGTATCATCCAACCTTTTATGTAAATATGACATCCAGCCCATCTAATAGGTTGGTCCATTACAAGCATTACTTTTTGTAAAACACCACAACAACCATATGTGTGTGCGTGTCTATATATATATATATATATATATATATATAAGCCAGTAGGCTAAACACAATTTGGTTGATTTTAAAGGTGGGAATTTCTATCTTAACTATTTACCATGGTGTAGCCCAATCTAGTGTTGAATCTACCTTAGTTTTAAGCTCTTGTCCAAACATGAGGTGGCCCACATGATGGACGGGATGGATCTACTCCACATGAATTCTTTCCTTCTAGGTCTGCAAAAGCAACGCCCCCTTACCCTTTGGAAGGTCATGCAAACTTTATAGTAACATTTGGGAAGAGGAGACGTGAAAAGGGAGAGTAAATGTAGGATGGGCTGTATGTTATTATATATTTGGACCATCCAACTCAAAATCAGATTCATGCATTGATAGATTACACGTCAACATGCCAGTGGCAGAAAAGAATTTGATGATCTTATGATCAATCATGTCAAATACTTAGGAAAGGTGTTGGTTGTTAATAAAACAGTCCAACCATCCAGATTTAACATGCATACGTGCTTTCACTTGTACTTTCCTTTCAAGTGTAGTTTCTTAGTTTTTGGTACATAATTTCTCTTTAACGAATCTTAACTTATGAATGGCCTAGATCTTTGACACGTATGTCACCTTACATTATTATGAAAAGCATTCTAAAATCCCTCAATGTAATCACATGTATTATATAAAAGAAGAATTCTTTTTACTAAATACATAGCTAGTTGGACGAAAATGCATTGTCAAACTAGCTGTGTTTGAGGAGAAATTTACGACTGTGGACTGCACCTTTTATCCGGCAGACTTTTATGAGCCAATACAAACTTAACGTACAAACTTAGACCTGCTCGTACGGCCAGCGATAATGAGGACGAAACTACCCCTCCTTTTTAAGTAAGCCTCTCTATGCCTACAGATTTGGTGGCCCTCTATGGCTACCGATTATAACCGTAGCTATAAGTACTGCTAATCCATAGCCATAAGTACCGCAGTCCAAGGACCCGATCAACTGGGTCAGCTAGTTAGGGTCGATCGGGTTGGGACGATTTTTTTTTTTTTTTTTGGCATATTCTTAGCATTTATCCTCACATTTTTCTTCATTAATAATGTAATCTATGCTGCGAATGTCCGCTCTATTTGCCATTGCAATATTGTATCTAATTGTGTTCTTCATCTCGTTATCTCATTTTTTTACTAACAACCAGATTAGCCATCTTGATCCCAACCTCTGCCTGCTCACTTAGAGATATTGTAGCGTTTCCATTGATATGGCCCAAATGCTCCTTGAATCTTAGCACTACTCCAGAATACATAATTCCCATAGCAGTAGCCATTCACTGCGTGTATCAGCTAAAAATCTCAACTACATGCTTAAATCTTCACTCTTGCTGTTGTGCTTGAAAGCACCATTGGGGCATCAATCTGTGTCATGATCTTTGGGTTCACGACGAACCAAGATCCATCCAATCGAAATTGAGCGGGGCAAACTAGAAATTGAGCGGGGCAAACTAGAAATTCAGTGGGGTAAACTGAAAATTGAGCCAGGGAAATTAGAAAATCAGCGGGGCAAACTAAAAATTGAGCGGGGTAAACTGGAAATTAAGCGGGGCAAACTTGAAATTTAGGGGGCAAACTAGAAATTGAGCCAGGCAAACATGAAATTGAACGGGGCAAACTAGAAATTCAGCAGGGCAAACATGAAATTGAGCGGGGCAAACATGAAATTTAATGGGGTAAACTGAAAATTGAGTGGGAGAATCTAGAAAATCAGCAGGGCAAACATGAAATTGAGCGGGGCAAACTAAAAATTGAGCGGGGCAAACTAGAAATGGAGCGGGACAAGCTGGAAATTGAACGGGGCAAACTAGAAATTCCTCAAGGTAAACTGGAAATTGAGTGGGGGAAACTAGAAAATCAGCGGGGCAAACTGAAAATTAAGCGGGGCAAACATGAAATTAAGCGGGGCAAACTGGAAATTGAGCGAAGCAAACTAAAAATCGAGCGGGGCAAACTGGAAATTAAGCGGGGCAAACTTGAAATTGAGCGGGGCAAACTAAAAATTCAGTGGGGCAAATTTGAAATTCAGCAGGGCAAACTAGAAATTGAGCGGGGCAAACTCGAAATCGAGTGGGGCAAACTAGAAATTGAGTAGGGCAAACATGAAATTAAGCGAGGTAAACTAGAAATTGAGCGGGGCAAACATAAAATTGAGCGTGGTAAACTGGAAATTGAGTGGGGGAAACTAGAAAATCAGCAGGGCAAACTGAAAATTGAGCGGGGCAAACATGAAATTGAGCGGGGAAACTTGAAATTCAGCGGGGCAAACTGAAATTTGAGCAGGGCAAACTAGAAATTGAGCAAGGCAAACATGAAATTGAGCAGGGTAAACAGGAAATTGAGTGGGAGAAATAAAAAATCAGCAGGGCAAATTGAAAATTGAGCGGGGCAAACTTGAAATTCAGCGAGGCAAACTAGAAATTGAGTGAGGTGAACATGAAATTAAGTGAGGTAAACTAAAAATTGAGTGGGGAAAACTAGAAAATCAACGGGGCAAATTGAAAATTGAGCGGGGCAAACTGGAATTTGAGTAGGGCAAACTAGAATTTGAGAAGGGAAAACTAGAGATTGAGTGAGGCAAACATAAAATTGAGCAGGGGAAAAGATGCCTACATTCAGTTTGAATGCAATGGATCAAGATAGCTGGTGTGTATATAGAATACCTCGTAGACTTGATGCAATGGATAAAATAGTGTCGATACGGGGGAGTTTGGATTGTAAGTAACTTGATATAAGCTACCTATGCGTTAAGTAGCTTATCTTGGTTCCTACTTCTCAAACTAAAGTGATTACGTAACTTTAAGTAAAAAAAAAGTTACTTATAATTGTTCTTAAACTGACCCTACATTCAGCAGAACACTTTCTCTAGTTACAGTAGATAAAGCTTCAGGAAATGTGAAATTATCTGCAGTTAATTTGTATACCTCTTCCATATCCATCACAACTCCCAACAAATTGAACTCAGTGGTATAGCAACCAAACTTGTTTCCTTAGAATTTTTTATTGATGACAGCAAGGTTTGTTTTTGTAAGAGATCTCCTGTAATGGATGAAAGGATAACCGACCCAAATGGGGTTACATACCCTTTAGAGCTCTTCATCCATTCCCCCTTTTTCAGAGTTCTCAAAAAATCATCATCGACTTTTCTCCTCTTCTTTAAGTACCTAATAAACTGCAGCAGTAAAATTCCATGTTTGCTAGTAATTCTTGATGAAGGAAGAGATGTAACATGATTGATTATTAGTCTACATATGTGCACTGCCCCAAACTACACCTCAATCAATTTTATCTTATCTATGAATTAGTCTACATACATGATTGCTAGTAATTCTTGTGCCTCTATTTTACTAGTAGGACGGATTGGAAGGGATTGGAAGGTAAAATCCCAGAATATGACGGGCATGCCAAACAGACTCGGTGAACCTATCCCAGGATATAGCAATCCGGTGGAGGTCTCGACCTTTGATCCAGGCATTGAGAAGGCCCGACCTTTCCTCAAATCAATCTACATCCCTGATATGGCCTAGATATCTAGTCCAGACAACTGGATAGTTCAAATCTTTAACACAGATGGTTGGAACTTAAGGTAGGATCCTCGTGCTCTTCAATCTACCAGCATGGAACTCTCTTCTTAAAAGCATGGAAGTATAGAGTTATAATCACAATTACAATTTGGAATGATTGAAATGATAATTGAATTTCAGTCCTTGGCTGATTAGCCCATATGGTGGTATCCAAACTCTAGACACAATAGCGGTAAGAAACATGGATTAAAATCACACTAATAATAACCCATGCCATGTATTGAAACTATAAAACACTAGGCACAATAGCAGTAACAAGCATCATATCTAAAGTACCTGAAGTCCCATCATTCTTGCATCAGCAGCACCACAGTTATCAAGGTTATGATGTGCTTCAAACAGCTTAAGGATTAAAGAGTTCTAGTAATCCAAGCACACCTATCCATGCATTTGACACAAATAAAATAATACTCTTTGCAAACTCAAATACAAAGAAAAGAAGGCATGCAGTTAACATGACTACCATGGTTATCCGCTCAAATTTCAGTTTGCCCCGCTGAATTTCTAGTTTGCCTCGCTCAATTTCTAATTTGCCCCGCTCAATTTCAAGTTTGCCCCGCTCAATTTTCAGTTTGCCCCGCTCAATTTCATGTTTACCCAGCTTAATTTCATGTTTGCCTTGCTGATTTTCTAGTTTTTCCCACTCAATTTTCAGTTTACCCCACTGAATTTCATGTTTGCCCCACTCAATTTCATGCTTACCCCGCTCAATTGCTAGTTTACCCCCTGAATTTCAAGTTTGCCCCGCTCAATTTCCAGTTTGCCTCACTCAATTTCTAGTTTGCCCTGCTCAATTTCATGTTTGCCTCGCTCAATTTTCAGTTTGCCCTGCTGATTTTCTAGTTTCCCCCACTCAATTTTTAGTTTACCCCGCTAAATTTCATGTTTGCCCCGCTCAATTTCTAGTTTGCCCCACTAAATTTTCAGTTTGCCCCGCTCAATTTTCAGTTTGCCCCGCTGATTTTCTAGTTTCCCCAGCTCAATTTCCAGTTTACCCTGCTCAATTTCATGTTTGCCCCGCTCAATTTCATGTTTGCCCCGCTCAATTTCTAGTTTGCCCCGCTCAATTTCTAGTTTGCCGCACTCAATTTCTAGTTTGCCTTACTCAATTTCATATTTGCCTCGCTGAATTGCTAGTTTGCCCCGCTCAATTTCTTGTTTACCCCACTCAATTTCTAGTTTACCCCGCTCAATTTCCAGTTTGTCCCACTGAATTTCTAGTTTGCCCCGCTCAATTTCCAGTTTGTCCCGCTCAATTTCATGTTTACCCCGTTGATTTTCTAGTTTTCCCCGCTCAATTTTCAGTTTACCCCACTGAATTTCACGTTTGCCTGGCTGAATTTCATATTTATCCCGCTTAATTTCTAGTTTGCCCCGCTCAATTTCATGTTTACCCCGCTCAATTTCTAGTTTACCCCCTGAATTTCAAGTTTGACCCGCTCATTTCCAATTTGCGTCGCTCAATTTCTAGTTTGCCCCACTCAATTTCTAGTTTGCCACGCTTAATTTCATGTTTGCCCTGCTCAATTTTCAGTTTGCCTCGCTGATTTTCTAGTTTCCCCCACTCAGTTTTCAGTTTAACCTATTGAATTTCATGTTTGCTATCTAGTTTGCCCCACTCAATTTCGAGTTTGCCCCACTCAATTTCGAGTTTGCCCCGCTCAATTTTCAGTTTGTCCTGCTGAATTTCCAGTTTGCCCGGCTCAATTTTATGTTTGAGATCCTAAACCATGCAGTTAGATTGCTGGAAACACTGATTTATGTGGAGTAATAACATGGCTTTGATCATTCTCTCACCCTAGAGATTAGTATGATAAAACCAAACAACATGATTTATTGGATTGGATGGATCTCGGTTCGTCGTGAACCCAAAGATCATAACACAGATTAACGCCCCGATGGTGCTTTCAAGCACAACAGCAAGAGTGAAGATTTAAGCATGTAGTTGAGATTTTTGGTTGATACACGCAGTGAATGGCTACTGCTGTGGGAATTATGTATTTTGGAGTAGTGCCAAGATTCAAGGAGCATTTGGGCCATATCAATGGAAAGGCTACAATATCTTTAAGTGAGTAGGCAAAGGTTGGGATCAAGATGGCTAATCTAGTTGTTAGTAAAAACATGAGATAAAGAGATGAAGAACACAATTAGATACAATATTGCAATGGCGAATAGAGTAGACATTGGCAGCATAGATTACATTATTGATGAAGAAAAATGTGAGGATAAATGCTAAGAATATGCAAAAAAAAAAAAAACACAAAAAATCCGTCCCAACCCGGTCAACTGGGTCAACTAGCTGACCCAGTTGATCGGGTCCCTAGACCATAGTACTTATGGCTACGGATTAGCGGTACTTATGGCTACGGTTATAATCTGTAGCCATAGAGGGCCACCAAATCTGTAGCCATAGGCAGGCTTAGTTAAAAAGGAGGGGTAGTTTCATCATCATTTTCGCGATCCGAATGAGCAGGTCTAAGTTCGTATGTTAAGTTTGTATTGCTTCAAAAAAGTCCGCTAGATAAAAGGTGGGATCCACAATCGTAAATTTCTCGTGTTTAAGCATTACTCTCTCTCTCTCTCTCTCTCTCTTTATATATATATATATAGAAAAGGTTCTATACCGTCGAGCTCATGGGAACTCCCCATAAGGTTGAGTTGTGTGGGCCCCACCATGATGTATGTCCAACATCAACACCGTGCATTTGATGGGTCCCCTTTAAATTATGGGATATCCTAAAAATTAGTCATATACAAAACTTAGATGGGCCATACCATCTAAAACCATGTGAAGACATACCTAAAACATATAAAAGCACTTGGTGGGGCCCACTTGAAATTTGGATGCATCTGAAACTTGGTCTGACCCCTCATCCAAGTGGGACACACATAATGGATGGGCTGGATTTGTGAACCACATCTCAGTGGGCCCAAAAAATGATTATAAATGTTTTAATGGAGGGTAACCCCTCTCAACTTTTGTATGTGGTGTGGCCCACACAAGTCACAGATTGACTTGATTTTGAAGCCCTAGGCTCACTATGGAATGATGCATCTGACTGATGGGGTAGATGTTCGACATACATCATAATGGGGCCCACACAGCTCGACCTCATGGGGAGTTCCCATGAGCTCGACCGTATAGAACCTTTTCTCATATATATATATATATATATAGGAATGTATTACAGCAATATTCTTTTAAGTTTGCAAAGGATTACGGTAATGTTCCTCTCCAATTGTTTAATAACATCTACATTCAACGATTTCAAACACAAATCCTTAAAGAATATCCCCAACTCAATGAGCGCTGCACTGATATCTTTGCTCAAGAATCCACGAATCGCAACCGGTAGTAAGCGTTGCAGAAAGACGTGACAATCATGACTTTTCATTCTTGTTACCTTACAGTCCGTAATGTTTACGTACCGAGATATGTTTGACGCATACCCATCGAGAGACTTCACCGATCTCAACCATTTACAGAAACGCTTTCTCTCTAATTTTGTCAACGTATAGCAGGCTGCTGGTATAGTATACAAATTTTCATGTGGTTACAAGTGCAACTCTTTCCTTAAACTCATTGCTTATAGATCTAATCGAGCCTTGAAACTGTCTTTTATTTTCTTCTCTATGTTCATCAATGTTCCGAAGACATTTTCATCTATATTTTTCTCAATATGCATGACATCCAAGTTGTGTCGCAATTTCAGTTCACTCCAATAGGGCAACTCAAAAAAGATACTCTTCTTCCTCTAGTTATAGTCCAATACTTTATGTTTCATCTTCTTCAAGTGCGATGCCTTACTAAATCTAACTTCTCCAATGTTACTCAGTTGTTATATCATATCTTCCCCAGATAGATCTTTCGGAGGTGGCCTATGATCTTGTTTGCCATTAAAGATCATCGTCTTCCTGCGCCAACTATGATCGCTTGGAAGGAAGCGATGATGGCCCATATAACACATTTTTTTACCATGCTTCAATGATAATGAACAAGTCTCAATATCACATGTAGGGCAAGCCAACTTGCCCTTCGTGCTCCACCCAGACAAATTCTCCATACGCGGGGAAGTCATTTATTGTCTACAAGACCGTTGCATGCAATCAAAATGTCTGTCTTGCAAATGTGTCATACGTTTGTATACCTTGACTTCACAACTCATTTAACTCATCTACTAACGGTCACAAATACACATCAATGTCATTCCTAGGTGACCTTAGTCCAGGAATAAGCAATGACATCATGAAAAATGACTCCTTCATACACAACCAAGGAGGTAAATTATAGGGCATAAGTACCACTGACAACATACTATACGATCTACTCATATTACCAAATAGATTAAAACCATCACTTGCAAGACCTAGTCGAACATTGCGAGAATCCTCTGCAAACCAGTCATATTGCTTGTTAAAATTTTGTCAGGCTTCAGAGTCCACAGGGTGCCTTAGTGTACTATCATCATGAACGCATTTCTCCTTATGCCACCTCATATCTTCAGCCGTCTTACGAGACATAAATAATCTTTACAATTTAGGTTTCAATGGGAAGTACCTTAACACCTTTTGTAGGATTTTCTTATTATTGCCTTTGTCATACTTCCACCTAGATTCTCCACATTCTAGATAATCTTCAACATTATCATGCTCTTTTCAATACAATAAACAATCATTTATACATGCATGTATGAGGATGTAACCAAGGCCCAAGTCTCGCATCAAGGATTTTACCTTGTAATGAGACTTAGGCAATCTCTCACCGTCCGATAATGCTTCTTTCAACAAGTCAAGCAACATGTTAAACGATTTGTTACTCCAATGATTTATTGTTTTCAAATGAAGTAACTTTGTAAGAAAATTCAACTTGGAGAAGTTCTCACACCCCGGATAAAGTGGACATTGCGCATCCCTCAACAACTTACTAAACTTTTCTGATTCGACATCACCCATAGGAGAAGTATCTTGGCTACTGCTTGTCGCTGCAAAATCAGTATCCGCAATTGTTCTCCTGAACACATCCCCTATGATATATTGCATTTCGTCAACATCTTCATCCTCGTCATCCGGCACAATTGGGTCAGCAGAGACTTCAGTGGCCTGAACTCTATGGGTCATATCTTCACCATGATGGATCCACCAAGTATAACCCTGATCAATCCCAACTATGAACAGATCGTCCTCTACTTTGTCTAAAGTCTTATATATCATGTTCTTGCATTTTCGACATGGACACCTAATACTATTCCTTGAATCTGCCCAATTTCGCACAAATTCCATAAACTCTTGAATCCCTTGTTTAAACTCTGGGCCAAACCTAGTCGTAGCTCGCATCTAACTCTTGTCCATCTCTACAATGAAAAGACTAGAGTCAGTTTATGAAAATAGGTTTAAGATTAGGCTAGGTTATGGGTTTAGGTTATACGTTTAGGTTTAGGGAATTGAGAATAGGTATAAGTTTAGGTTTAGGTTTAGGTTAGGGAGTTGAGATTAGGATTAGGTGTAGGTTTAGGTTTAGAGATTTGAGAATACGTTAAGGTTTAGGTTTAGGAAATCAGGTTCGGGTTCGGGATCGGGTTTACGTTTGGGTTTTAGGTTTAGATTATCGTTAGGTTATAGGTTATAGGTTATAGGTTATAGGTTAAGGTTTAGGGAATTGAGTTTAGGTTATAGGTTATAGGTATATGTTATAGGTTATAGGTTAAGTTTTAGGTTTAGGTTATAGGTTTTGGGATTTGAGAATAGGTTTAGGTTAAGGTTATAAGTATAGGTTTAGGTTATAGGTTAAGTTTTAGGTTTAGGTTATAAGTATAGGTATTGGGATTTGATAATAGGTTTAGGTTAAGGTTATAAGTTTAGGTTATAGGTTAAGGTTTAGGTTTAGGTTATAAAGGTTAAGGTTTAGGTTATAGGTTATAGGTTAAGGTGTAGGTTAGGTTATAAGTTTAGGTTAAGGTTATAAGTTTAGGTTATAAGTGTAGGTTATAGGTTTAGGTTTAGGTTAGGTTATAGGTTAAGGTTTAGGGAATTAAGAATAGGTGTAGGTTTAGGTTTAGGAAATCGGGTTCAGGTTCGAGTTTAGGTTTGGGTTATAAGTATAGGTTTGGGTTTTCAAGTTTAGGTTTAGGTTTAGGTTAAGTAGTTGAGATTAGGATTAGGTGTAGGTTTAGGTTCAGGGATTTGAGAATACATTTAGGTTTTAGGTTTAGGTTTAGATTTTAGTTTATAGGTTTAGGTTATAAGTTTAGGTTTACGGTTAAGGTTAGGTTATACGTTATAAGTTTAGGTTATATATTATAGGTTCCTTTTCCAAGTATGTACATTTCAGTTCGAATTCTTTCTCTAATTACGATAGCCTTGAGAGGGTTGATCCGAGGGATGAGTTGATTGCAAAAGGACTAATTAAAACTATATTGGGTTATCTTGCTGGTATAGTGATTTTAGGACCAACAAGATAACCCAATATAGGTTTCATCCTCCCTTTTGCAGTCAACCCATTCCTCGGATCTACCTTCCGAAGGCTATCATGATTAGAGAAGGAACTCGAACTGAAATGCACAGACTTGAAAATTTTTTACACTCCAGATTACTGTAAACCTCGTACAATATATATTTAACGATATATATAATACAATGTATATAACATGAAATAGTACATGAGTGGGACAACAATGTACAATGTATATTCAACAATGAAATTAATACAATGTATATAATACAACATCTCTTCCTGAAATTTGTTGAAGCAGACCCGGATGTGCGTTGGAGCTATCCGAATGTTGAGCGGGGGTCCCTAGAAGGTTAGAACTGTTGTTATGACCATGATGAAGTTGTTCATTTTCTATGGATAACATTGGAGTGGCCTGGCCATTAGAACAGGTCGTGTTTATGTATTTGCTCAAAAATGTTGGAGTAGACCCAGATGTGTGTCGGAGCTATCCGGATGTCGAGGGGGGGTCCTTGGAAGGTGGGAACCGCTGTTATGACCGTGATGAAGCTGTTCATTTCCTATGGATAGCATTAGAGTGGCATGGCATTTGGACAGGCCTTGTTTATATATTTGCTCGAAAATGTTGGAGCAGACCCGGATGTGCGTCAGAGCTATCTGGATGTTGATCGGGGTCCCTGGAAGGTAGGAACCACTATTATGACCATGATAAAGCTGTCCATTTTCTATGGACAGTATTGGAGTGGCTTGGCCATTTGGACAGGCCGTGTTTATGTATTTACAAGAAATTGTTAGAGAAGACCCTAGTATAACCCTACACCTAAACCTAAAACCTAAACTAAACCTACACATACAACCTACAACCTAAACCTAAACTTATAACCTAAACCTAAACTCAATTCCCTAAACCTTAACCTAACCTAAACCTATAACCTTAACCGAAACCTATTCTCAAATCTCAAAACCTATAACCTAAACCTAAACCTATAACCTAAACCTAAACCTAAAGCTATTCTCAAATCCCAAAACCTAGAACCTAAACCTAAACCTTAACCTATAACGTATAACCTATAACCTAAACCTATAACCTATAACCTAAACTCAATTCCCTAAACCTTAAACTATAACATAACCTAACATAAACTTATAACCAACACTTATAACCTAAGCCTAAACTTATAACCTAAACCTAAAACATAAACCAAAACCTAAAACCTAAATGTATTCTCAAATCTCTAAACCTAAACCTACACCTAATCATAATCTCAACTCCCTAACCTAAACCTAAACCTAAACTTGAAAACCCAAACCTAAACCCGATCATGAACCCGAACCCGATTTCCTAAACCTAAACCATAACCTATTCTCAATTTCCTAAAGGTATAACCTATTACCTAAACCTAAACCTTAACCTAAACCTTAACTTATAACTTATAACCTATAACCTAAACTTATAACCTACAACCTAACCTTAACCTAAATCTAAAACCTAAACCTAAACCTGTAACCTAAACCTATATACTAAAACCTAAACCTAAACCTAAAACCTAAATGTATTCTCAAATCCCTAAACCTAAACCTACACCTAATCCTAATCTCAACTCCCTAACCTAAACCTAAACCTAAACTTGAAAACCCAAACCTAAACCTGATCCCGAACCCGAACCCGATTTCCTAAACTGAAACCTTAACCTATTCTCAATTCCCTAAAGCTATAACCTATAACGTATAACCTAAACCTAAACATAACCTAAACCTATAACCTTAACCTAAACCTAAAACCTAAACCTAAACCTAAAACATAAATGTACTCTCAAATCCCTAAACCTAAACCTACACCTAATCCTAATCTCAACTACTTAACCTAAACCTAAACTTGAAAACCGAAACTTGAACCCGATCCTGAACCCGAACCCGATTTCCTAAACCTAAACCTTAACCTTCTCAATTCCCTAAAGCTATAACCTATAACCTATAACCTATAACCTATAACCTAAACCTAAACCTTAACTAAAACCTATAACCTAAACCTTAACCTATAACCTATAACCTATAACCTAAACTTATAACCTATAACCTAACCTTAACCTAAACCTAAAACCTAAACCTAAACTTATAAACTAAAACCTAAACCTAAAACCTAAATGTATTCTCAAATCCTTAAACCTAAACCTACACCTAATCCTAATCTCAAATCCTAAAACCTAAACTAAAACCTAAAACCTAAATGTATTCTGAAATCCCTAAACCTAAACCTACACTTAATCCTAATCTCAACTCCCTAACCTAAACCTGAAAACCCAAACCTAAACCCAATCCTGAACCCGAACCCAATTTCCTAAACCTAAACCTTAACCTATTCTCAATTCCCTAAAGCTATAACCTATAACCTATAACCTAAACCTAAACATTAACCAAAACCTATAACCTAAACCTTAACCTATAACCTATAACCTATAACCTAAACTTATAACCCATAACCTAACCTTAACATAAACCTAAAACCTAAACCTATAACCTAAAACCTAAACCTAAACCTAAAACCTAAATGTATTCTCAAATCCCTAAACCTAAACCTACACCTAATCCTAATCTCAACTCCCTAACCTAAACCTAAACCTAAACTTGAAAACCCAAACCTAAACCCGATCCTGAACCCGAACCCGATTTCCTAAACCTAAACCTTAACCTATTCTCAATTCCCTAAAGCTATAACCTATAGCCTATAACATACAACCTATAACCTAAACCTAAACCTTAACCTAAACCTATAACCTAAACCTAAACCTTAAACTAAACTGAAACCTATAACCTTAACCTAAACCAAAACCTATAACCTAAACCAAAACCTATAACCTATAACCTATAACCTAAACTTATAACCTATAACCTAACCTTAACCTAAACCTAAAACCTAAAACCTAAACCTAAACCTAAAACCTAAATGTATTCTCAAATCCCTAAACCTAAACCTACACTTAATCGTAATCTCAACTCCCTAACCTAAACCTAAACCTAAACTTGAAAATAAAAACCTAAACCCGATCCCAAACCCGAACCCGATCTCCTAAACCTAAACCTTAACCTATTCTCAATTCCCTAAAGCTATAACTTATAACTTAAACCTAAACCTAAACCTAAAGCTTAACCTAAACCTAAACCTATAACCTTAACCTAAACCAAAACGTATGACCTAAACCTTAACATATAACATATAACCTATAGCCTAAACTTATAACCTAAACCTTAACCTATAACCTAAAACCTAAACTTAAACCTTAAACTATTCTCAAATCCCTAAACTTAAACCTAAACCTAATCCTAATCTCAACTCCCTAACCTAAACCTAAACCTAAACTTGGAAACCCAAACCTAAACCCGATCCCGAACCCGAACTCGATTTCCAAAACCTAAACCTTAACCTATTCTCAATTCCCTAAAGCTATAACCTATAACTTATAACCTATAACCTAAACCTAACCTAAACTATAATCTTAACCTAAACCTAAAAGGTAAACCTAAACCTAAACCAAAACCTAAAACCTTAACCTAAACCAAAACTTTTAACCTAAACCTTAACCTATAACCTATAACCTATAACCTAAACTTATAACCTATAACCTAACCTTAACCGTAAACCTAAAATCTAAACCTAAACCTATAACCTAAACCAATAAACAAAAATCTAAACCTAAACCTAAAACCTAAATGTATTCTCAAATCCCTAAACCTAAACTTACACCTAATCCTAATCTCAACTCCCTAACCTAAACCTAAACCTAACTTGAAAACCCAAACCTAAACCCGAACCCAAACCCGAATCCGAACCCGATTTCCTAAACCTAATCCTTAACATATTCTCAATTCCCTAAAGTTATAACCTATAACCTAAACCTAAACCTAAAACCTAAACCTAAACCCAAAATCTAAATGTATTCTCAAATCCCTAAACCTAAACTTACACCTAATCCTAATCTCAACTAGTTAACCTAAACCTAAACTTGAAAACCAAAACCTAAACCCGATCCCGAATCCGAACCCGATTTCCTAAACCTAAATCTTAACCTATTCTCAATTCCCTAAAGCTATAACCTATAACCTTTAACCTAACCTAAACCTATAACCTAAACCTATAACCTTAACCTAAACCAAAACATATAACCTAAACCTTGACCTATAACCTATAACCTATAACCTAAACTTATAACCTATAACCTAACCTTAACCTAAACTTAAAACCTAAACCTAAACCTATAAACTAAAACCTAAACCTAAACCTAAAACATAAATATATTTTGAAATCGCTAAACTTAAACTTACACCTAATCCTAATCTCAACTCCTTAACCTAAACCTAAACTTGAAAACTGAAACCTAAACCTGATCCCGAACCTGAGCCCGATTTCCTAAACCTAAACCTTAACCTATTCTCAATTCCCTAAAGCTAACCAATAACCTATAACCTAAACCTAAACCTTAACCAAAACCTATAACCTAAACCTTAACCTATAACCTATAACCTATAACCTAAACTTATAACCTATAACCTAACCTTAACCTAAACCTAAAACCTAAACCTAAACCTATAAACTAAAACCTAAACCTAAACATAAAACCTAAATGTATTCTTAAATCCCTAAACCTAAACCAACACCTAATCCTAATCTCAACTCCCTAACCTAAACCTAAACCTAACTTGAAAACCCAAACCTAAACCTAAACCCAAACACGATTTCCTAAACCTAATCCTTAACCTATTCTCAATTCCCTAAAGCTATAACCTATAACCTATAACCTATAACCTAAACCTAACCTAAACCTATAACCTAAACCTAAACCTAAAACCTAAACCTAAACCTAAAATCTAAATGTATCCTCAAATCCCTAAACCTAAACCTACACATAATCTTAATCTCAACTAGTTAACCACCTAAACTTGAAAACCGAAACCTAAACCCAATCCCGAACCCGAACCCGATTTCCTAAACCTAAATCTTAACCTATTCTCAATTCCCTAAAGCTATAACCTATAACCTATAACCTATAACCTAAACCTAAACCTAACCTAAACCTGTAACCTAAACCTATAACCTTAACCTAAACCTAAAGCCTAAACCAAAACCTATAACCTTAACCTAAACCAAAACCTATAACCTAAACCTTGACCTATAACTTATAACCTAAACTTATAACATATAACCTAAACCTTGACCTATAACCTATAACCCATAATCTACACTTATAACCTATAGCCTAACCTTAACCTAAATCTAAACTTATAACCTAAACCTATAAACTAAAACCTAAACATAAACCTAAAACATAAATGTATTCTGAAATCCCTAAACTTAAACCTACACCTAATCCTAATCTCAACTCTCTAACCTAAACCTAAACCTAAACTTGAAAATCGAAACCTAAACCCGATCCCGAACCCGAGCCCGATTTCTTAAACCTAAACCTTAACCTATTCTCAATTCCCTAAAGCTAACCTATAACCTATAACCTAAACCTAGACCTTAACCAAAACCTATAACCTAAACCTTAACCTATAACCTAAACTTACAACCTATAACCTAACCTTAACCTAAACCTAAAACCTAAACCTAAACCTATAAACTAAAATCTAAACCTAAACCTAAAACCTAAATGTATTCTCAAATTCCTAAACCTAAACCTACACCTAATCCTAATCTCAACTCCCTAACCTAAACCTAAACCTAAACTTGAAAACTCAAACCTAAACCCGATCCCGAACCCGAACTCGATTTCCTAAACCTAAACCTTAACCTATTCTCAATTCCCTAAAGCTATAACCTATAACCTATAACCTATAACCTAAACCTAAACCTAACCTAAACCTATAACCTTAACCTAAACCTAAAACCTAAATGTATTCTCAAATCCCTAAACCTAAACCTACACCTAATCCTAATCTCAACTACTTAACCTAAACCTAAATTTGAAAACTGAAACCTAAACCCGATCCTGAATCCGAACCCGATTTCCTAAACTTAAACCTTAACCTATTCTCAATTCCCTAAAGCTAAAACCTATAACCTATAACTTAAACCTAAACCTTAATCAAAACCTATAACCTAAACCTTAACCTATAACCTATAACCTAAACTTATAACCTATAACCTAAAACCTAAACCTAAACCTATAAGCTAAAACCTAAACCTAAACCTAAAACCTAAATGTATTCTCAAATCCTTAAACCTAAACCTACACCTAATCCTAATCTCAACTCCTTAGCCTAAACCTAAACTTGAAAACCCAAACCTAAACCCGAACCCAAATCCGATTTCCTAAACCTAAACCTACACCTATTCTCAATCCCCTAAACCTTAACCTATAACCTAACTTAAACCTAAACCTATAACCTACACTTATAACCTAAACCTAAAACCTAAACCTAAACCTAAAACCTAAATGTATTCTCAAATCCCTAAACCTAAACCTACACCTAATCCTAATCTCAACTCCCTAACCTAAACCTAAACCTAAACTTGAATACCCAAACCCAAACCTAAACCCGATCCCAAACCTTAACCCGATTGATGTAATAATCTATAGCCCAATCACATGGCAACAAACAAGAAAATCTTGCTTTGTTGGCAAGCATACTCGAAGTTAAGCATCACAATGCATCTATTTCTATCTCTACTATCTCTTATAGCATATATTATTTGAGATTTGGATTTATCTCATTTTTAGAGTCATCTCCTAACACAATATGATAATATTAATAGACAAGGTGGATTTCTCACCAATATTATTCCAAGACATGTATAACTTCTCTTTAAAGGAAGTTGGGTAGGGCACATGCAGCTTGAATCCATCAAAGGAGATAAGGATCACCTCTCATATGTTCTCTCTCTTTTCATTTGTATTAAAACTATTTTGAATCTACCATGAAGGCATGAATAAGGACCTAGGTGTGTGTGCACAGTCAGCGATGTATTCACCACACTGACTTTTGTGAGCCCCCCCAGGAAATAGGCTATGAATAATTTTTTATATTTTATTTATGATGTTAAATTTATATGTATTTATGCGTGGATGAATGTGATGTGGATAAGATTGTTTGTGTTGGATGGATGCAGTTTATGTTTGGATGAATGTCGTTTATGTTTGGATGGATTTACGTAGTTTGGGTTGAGATGGATGTGAATGTGAATATGATGAAATATATTATATAATAGGTGTATATTAGGAAGAATATGATGAATTATATTGTAACAGGTGTATATGGTCAGGATAGTGAAAAAAAAAAAAGAGAGACTTTTACCTACGAAATATTTCGTAGGTAAAAGTCTCATGCATAGAAATATAACACTTTTACCGACGAAACATTTCGTCTGTAAAAGTCGTTCGTGTGTTTTTTATCAACGAAACGTTTCGTCGGTACAAATATTAACTTTTCACACTTTTACCGACGAAACTTTTCATCGGTAAAAGTCAAGGCGAAAATTTCCTAAATGGTATAACACTTTTACCGACGGAAATGTTCGTCGGTAAATGTGATTCTCAGTTTTTTACCGGCGAAACTATTTGTCGGTAAAACTCTTAATGGAAAATTTTCTAATTTGAAAATACAACACTTTTGACGATGACCATTTTCGTCGGTATACATATTATGGCCGACGGTTTTGGTTCGTCGGTAAAAGATCCAAAATTTCTAAGTTAAAACCATAACACTTTTATCGATGAAACGTTTCGTTGCTAAAAGTAGGTCCTTGCTTTTTACCAACGAAACTATTCATCAGTATAACTCTTAGAGAAAAATTTACTAAGTTAAAAATAGAACACTTTTACCGACGAAACTTTTCATCAGCAAAAATAATATTCCCGACGGTTTTGGTTCGTCGGTAAAAGACAGCGAAAATTTTCGAGTTGAAACCATAAGAATTTTACTGACGAAAATGTTCCTTGGTAAAAGTGGTTTTGTTCTTTTTATATCATTATTCCCAACAAAACATTTCGTTAGTAAAACTCAGGGCGAAAACTCATCAAAAAATTTTACCTTGAATATACAACACTTTTAGTGACGACAATTTTCATCGGTAAAAGTGATATTCTGTTTTTTAGCAACGAAAATATTTGTCGGTAAAACTCTTAGTGGGAAAATTTTCGAAATAGCGCGGAAATTTACTATCTTAAAAATCAAAATAGTTTTACTAACGAAAATTTTCGTCGGTAAAACCATTATTCCCGACGGTTTTAGTTCATTGGTAAAACTCGGGGTGAAAATTACTAGGTTAAAAAGATAACACTTTTACCGATGAAAAGCTTCGTCGGTAAAACCATTATTGCCGACGGTTGTGGTTCGTCGGTAAAACTTAGGGCGAAAATTTCCATGTTAAAAAGAAAGCACTTTTACCGACGAACATTTTCGTCGGTAAGTGGTTTTGTAATTTTTCCTGACGAAAAGTTTCGTCGCCAAAAGTCTTACCGTGAAATTTTCGAAATGGAGCAAAAATTTTCTAATCTTAAAAAGTGAAATACTTCTAACGACGAAAATTTTCATCGGTAAAAATATTATTAACGACGAAAAAACATCCCATCGGTAGAAGTGCAGTTTTACCGATGCAAACAAATTTCGTCAGTAAAAATGTACTTTTACCGGCGAAATTTTTTTCGTCTGCAAAAATATCGTCGGTAAAAGCATTGTTTCTTGTAGTATTATTATGTTGTATATATGTTGAGTTTAGATGTTTTAAGCAAGATTTTACATTGCCTCGTATGATTTCGCCCACCTGATTTTTAAAATGGCCTGATTTTTGGGATAAGTGGCAAACTAGAGCAATGCATCCAGTGAACATCGTATTTCCAACGGTGGCACCCACAACTCAACTAGAAAGAAGCTATTTCTGATGTTTTTGCCAAGGGAATGGGATTAGGGTTGGTTGTTGGAGTATGATGATTGACACACATGCACTAGGAAAATTGTACATATATAATGATTGCAAGACAATTCCAGCCGCCTAATTTGCTAAATCAACTATCGAAGGGAGCTCAATAAGAAAGTTGCACCCATCTCTCACACACTTGATGATGTAAGAAAGCATTTAATATTAAGTGCTTTGCATTATCCACATGTGGATATGTAGTGTCATTGCCAAACACTATTATACATCTACTGTCACTCCATCTTTAATCGTCGTAAAATAAGCTTATCCAAACAGCAAAATCTGGCACCTGCCAAATGACTCCCAAGAGAGTTTTCTGATACTTTTGGTACTTCAATACTATAAACGTACACAGCCATTTTATTACTTGTATGCATGGCATACATTCACCTCAATCTATACCATCCAAATCCTAATCCATATTAGCCATTACTTAGTTATATACCAAAAAAATAAAATAAAAAATAAAAAAATAAATGAATGATACTATCTGGTGCTGGTCATTATACGAATGGTTGGAATTTTTTTTTTAATGATTCAAATTGAACGAAAATTTCAATTTACCAATGGCCAGTCTTCCAATGTGGTTTTTGGGTGGGCTCCATCTACAATGCTACTGACTATTTGAACAGTACAAACTGAGGTATGTATAAACTGTGTGCAGTGGAGTGTATGAGGATTATACCTCGCACGCGTATTCATATTATATTAGTTTTTGAAAGCTCTTGAATGCCGGCCAAAAGTGGATGAGATGGTTGGTTAAATCCTACCCCACCCACCAATAAAGGCAAATGAGATGCGGGAAGCATGTGGCCTAGAGCTTTTTGCATTGTGTTAGGTGGTTAGGTTGTCTGCATAAAGGAGGGTCTTTTCTCTACTTTTAGGGGCTGTTCCAATGCACCCAAATTCATGTATCAGATGTGCTGTCTTGCAATGTTGTGCACATCATCCAACACTAAGCAGAACATGCGAGTAGCATAACATGATATTGTTGGAGCCACGGAAGCGAATCTTGAATTTGAATTACACGGACAAAAGATAAACACAAACAAAATAATTACAGAGAACATATAAATTTACATAGAAAAATTCTTGTGGAAAAAAATTACAGCACAAAGCAGCAATCCGCTGTGAAAATGAATTATAAGAGATAAAAACGACTTACCTATAAGAAAAATCAATTTCAAAATCCTAACTCTCATTTAGAGTAAGTCTTTGTTCAGTTAAGATTATCCTAATTCTGCATTACACCTATATATATAGTATTACATCTGGAATAGGAAATAAATTGCGTAATTATGTAAAGCCACGCTTATTGTCGGTCTAACCATCGATCGATCGAGCAACCCTTAATCGATCAAGCCTTCATGTTCAATTAATTGAACATGCTCAAAAGTCTCTAGAGAGTTATATTGATTTTTTCAAATTTTTTCCATCGATCGAATTCCGATGGTCGATCGATCGAAACTATAAAAAACTGTCCAATGAGCAAACTCATATATTCAGGTTATTATTAATCAATTGAATCAAACTATCGATTGATCAAAATCTCCTATTCTGACATAGATTGGAGACACTGATTTCAACAATCTCCATAATGGCTTCAATCTTCATGCTACATTGCTTCAAGCTGCTATCAACATCTATAATTTCTCCATGATAGTTTCAACACTATAGTCACTTCTCTTACACTCCTTGTCTTTAGTAAATCTTTGTCAATCCTAGAGAAGTAGAACAAAATTTGAACTTCTCTGAAGGAACCACATTCGTAAGCATATCTACTAGATTCACGCTCATGTGAATCTTCTTAAGAGTAACACAATCTTCCCTAAGCACATGTTAAATAAAATAATAATGAACATCAATATATTTAGTTTTATAATGGTAAACCAAGTTCTTCACCAAATTGATGACACTTTCGCTGTCACAATTCATTGGTACGACCTCCTAGTGAAGACCCAACTCATTCATCTTCCTTTCAACCAAACATCTTCTTTGAATAGCTTCATCACTACCATATACTCAGCTTCGATTGTAAAAAAAATAACTACAGACTAAAGCTTTAACATCCAACTGATCGCTCCACCCGCTAATACAAACGAATAACCGAAAGTCGACCTTGTATTGTCTATGCTTCATATATAATCATAATTCACATAGCATATAAATTTCTCCTTTGATTTTTTGAATGTCAAGATGTAGTCCTTCATACCTTGTAGATACCGAAGTAATCATTTTACTACTTCCCAATGTTGCTTGCCGAGGTATGACATATATCTGCTCACAATACCTACTACATGTGAAATACCAGTTTTATAGAGACCATGACATATATTAAACTGTCAACTATGCTTTAGTAGGGCACACGCGATGTAAATTATTATTATTTATTTGTAGTAGGACATTGCTCTGAAGAAAGTCGAAAGTGAGCAACATGGGGCGTGCTAACCATTTTGGCCTTATCTATCTCAAAACTTGAGTATGACCTTCTCAAGATACTCTGCCTGAGACAACCGCAGTCTGCTTCTCTCCTATCTCTGTATATATCAATATCGAGAATCCTCTTTCCTGCTTCCGGATCTTTCATCTCGAATGTCCTCGATGACTGAGTGTTTAATATGTTGATGTTAGACATATTATGAACGACAATAAGCATATAATCAATATACAATACCAGTATAATGAATTCTCCATCACTAAGTGATCTGAAATATATACAATGATCAAATTCACTCCTAGTAAATGGCTAACTCACTATGAAAGAATCAAACTTTTTATATCACTGCCTAGGCGATTGTTTCAAGTTATATAATGATTTTATTAATTTACAAACCTTATTCTCTGACCCATATACCTCGAACCCATCTGATTGCTTCATGTAAATATGTTTTTCCAATTCCCCATGTAAGAAAATAGCATTCACATCTATTTATTCAAGTTCCAGATTGTATTGGGCAACCAGCTCCAACACAAATGATAGATACCTTCTCGACCATAGGTGCAAAAATCTTGCTGAAGTCAACACCCTCTTTCAGTGCATAACCTTTCGTTGTCAGTCTGACCTTGTATCTATCATGTTTCTTACAATAGATCCACTTACATTCGATGGCTTTACACTCAATGGGAATGCCCACCAGCTCCCACATCTCATTCTTATACAAAGAATTCATCTCATCTTGCATTACTACTCCACCTACTCATGTATCTTTTCTTATGACTCGGCTTCTACATATGTCTCGCCCTTTTTTATTTCAATATCAATTGCCGCTAACTTGTCTGTTTCCTTTTCTTCATCCTTGCAGAATAGGGAATCCTCATCAAACCGACGTTACGGCTAATCGTGATCTTCCGTGTGACCTGGTCATAAAACTTGTATCCCTTCACATCATCACCATAGCCCACAAAGGTAAACTTCTTCACCCTTTGATCTAGTTATCTCTTTCAACATATGGTACATGAGAGTAAGCATCACAACAAAATACTTACAGCCCTGAGTAGTCTACATCATGACCACTCCAAAATTCTTTTAAAATTTTACAATCTATAGCCGTAGACGAGGATCGATTTACTAAGTAACAAATCATATTGATGGCCCCAGTTTATATTTTCTTGCCTAAACAGCATTACTCAACATACTTTGGGCTCTTTCTAAGAGAGTCTGGTTCATATGTTCGGTCACACCATTTTTCTCTAGTGTATGCCTTGTTGTATTGTGCATCATTATCCCCTCATTTTTACAAAACTAATTGAATTCCCTAGAAGTGAATTCTTCATCATTATCTATCCTCAGTGATGTGGCAGTGACGGAAGCATTCAAAGAAATTATTTGATTGAGAGGCATGATAAATCAGTTGGGGCTTCAGCAGGAGGCATATCGGTTAATTGTGACAGAAAAAGTGCTATAAATTTGGCTAAAACTCTGTTTATCATTCACATATTAAACACATTGATGTTCGTCACTATTTTATCCAACAAGTGCTTAAGGAAGGAGGCGTAACGCTGGAGAAGATTCACACTAGCTTGAATACGGCGGACATGCTCACCAAGGTGGTTCCTGCAAAGAAGTTTAAGTTCTGTGCGAATTCTCTAGGCTTAGCGATGGCGTAAAAGGAGCTATTATGCATGACAGAGATAAGACGAGAGGACCAGACCTACACATTTGATGATTGAAGACATGGTGGAGATTGTTGTATTTAACGTCTTAAATCTAGTCAGATACAGGGCCTGTCGATGCCATCAATAGTTTGTTCTATGTCACCTTCGATGACATCAAACATTGCTTGATCCCATTGAGATTTTTCATATTTTCTTCAGTTGGTCACTGGACTATCAGGGCATTTTTTTAATGCCATCGAAGGGTGTTTGATGACTTCGGAACGGATGTTCAATGCCATCGAACATAACTCGATGCAATCGAGGATTTCCAGAAAATCATGTTGTCTCTTGACAATTTAGGTGTTAGTTTAATGCCATCGAAGTATAAGTTTCAACGACATCGAAGTGTTTTCAATGCCATCGAACTACTCCACACATATTTATGCAGAACTGTGATTTTGTGAGATTTGTTTCTAATTTTTCTTGAGATCCTTCTATAAGTTAAATATATATGGGTGTAAGCGGGATTGGGAAGCACTTCTAGGGTTTCTAATTTGTCCAAGGGTTTGAAAAGGCGTAGCAAGGGTAAGATTCGAGATTGTTTGAATCGGGTAAGCTCTCTCTCTCTCGCTCTATAATTTTTGCTTTCATAGTGATTATCCGTCGCTTTATATCATGGTTTTTTCTCGAAAGCTTTTTTCCATGTTAAATCGTTATGTTCATGTTGTGCTTGATATGTGCGATTGGATTACTCTTGTCATAAGAGCTTCCGCTTCTAAACCACTAGAACTTCTCATATATGCATTTTTTTTTAAAGTTCATCAGCAAGTAATGCATTACAAATCATATCTCAGTTGAGTAAATCTTCTTTTATACAACTCAGTGATCTAACCAAGTTGTCATATGACTCCGATAACATGCATAGCAATATCACTGCATTTGCTTTATCTTCCATTCTTCCACTTATGCTTTTAAGCTAACAAATAATGTTAGTGAATGTATTTAGATGGTTCAAAATTTTTGTACCATCCTTCATCCTTAGGGCATTCTCTTCAAGAAAATTTGGTTTATAACAGACTATTTGATATAAACTTTCTAACTTCTCCCATAAACCCACCTTGGTCTTCTCGCTAATTATGTTGAACAAAACATGATCCACTAAACACAAGTGGATGGTTGGCAATGCTTTGGGATCTATCTCATTTCAATCATCATTGGTCATAGATTTCTGATTCTTTGCCTTACCAAACAATGCTTTATGTTCACTTTATTGAACTAGTAAATCTTGAACTTTTATTTGTTTGCCCATCAAATTTCTCAACATCAAATCTACTACTATCCATCTCTTTCAATTTACTATACAAACCTAGAAGCTCTGATACCACTTATGACGAGTAAAATTGCCACTGACCACTTGATGCTTCTTAAATTACCACCCACGCAACACACTATCAAAATTAAATACCATTTGATTCCAATAGCACACAAAATATTCAAGGATTATGTACAATAAATAGAATGAAGATAGTGGAAAAAAAAAAAAAAAACCCAACCACAAACCGCACAGGAACATAAAATATATGCCGTTTGCACCACGACTACATTGACAGGCAATCCAACAAAGAAATAATCTACTATAATATGGAGAAATCACCAAAATAAATAAAAATGAAAAAAAAGATTGAAAAGAAGAAGAAGAAGAAGAAGAAGAAGAATGGAATACCTTCCCCACGAATACAAGAAAACCCATTTGTATCCAAGCTTAAAAGAAAAATCATCCACCATTATAATACTAGTAATAAATCTTCTTACATTGAATACTTTAAGAAAAAACCCTTGAGTACCAATTGCAAAGCTTTGAAAACTTGAATTTTGTCTTTAAAAAGAAAATACTCCATTTAAAATTCTCTCTCAAGCCAAAGAAAAACTCTCTCTCTTTCTTTCTAAATTAGTAACTCTACCTAAACCTCAGTATAAACTCACTCGTGGAGCTTTTATTTTATAAGTGCAATATCAAAAATACTTTGTTAAGAGTCCACGGACACTATGGCCTTGTTTACTTATGTGAAACATAAAATATATAGCTTTAAAATATAGTGAAACCATAGTGAATTGGGTGCTACTATTTTATACACGTATGACCTTATCAATTGGATGTCAGATAAACATTTAAGTGGCCCCAAGAAAATTTTAATGGTAGGTATTCAATCAACACTGTTTCCTGTAGTGCGGTCCACCTCAGATTTGGATTTGCTTCATCTTTGGGATCATGTCCTAAAATGAGCTGTCAAAGCGGATGGACGGCGTGGATGTAAGGCACATACATGGAGGTGGGTCCCAAGGGCAGGGCCTCACACACTAAGCTGCCACCCCTGCCTCACGTAATCCGCCCTCCCATACAAAATGCTCTGCCATCTGGACAACATCTGGACCATTTATCCCTGATCGAAGCAATACAGAGAAAAAAAAAAAAAAAAAAAAAAAAAGCAAAACTAGTGGCCCCACTCGCAGTGTATAAAGATCGTATCGATCCGCCCGTTGGTCTTTTTTTTTTTTTTTCATTTAAAGATCACAGCCATCCAATCTATTAAATTTTCTTGGTTGTTCCCTGTTAGGGAATCCCCAGCATTGTGGATCAGTGGTTTATACGCGTCATTGGTACTGATTGGCCAAATCACACACTTAAGAACTAAGATCCATCCCAATGCATTATGACCCTTAATTCCTCTGGAGAAACGAGGATCACCGCTACTAGATGCCCACCGTGCAGAAGGGCATTATTGTCCATGAGAAAGTCAACATCCTCATCTTAAATACATTGAATTGGCATTTTTGTCTTTTCCGATGTTAGATGAAGGGTTGTTTGCGCAAAAAATATTTGCACCGAAACCTTACAGCCACCTCTTGGCTCTTCCGTGAGCAGATTAGGTGTTACCAATAGTGGCTGTTTCCCTCACTGTGGGGCCCACCTTTGTATATGTATTTTATATCTAAACCATCCATTTGTTTTTCCAGACTACTTTAAGTATGATACAAGATGAAGCAGATAAAAATATCAAGTGGACTACATCACAGTGGGCGCCTATCATTAAAAGCTTCATAGGGCCCTATATAATGTTTATTTTACATCCAACCTATTGATAAGGTAAAAATGGCCTTGACGAAGGTAAAATATAAATATCAGCTTAATCAAAAGAATTTGTGGCTCACAAGAAGTTTTGAATTGTTAATTACCATTGTTCCATGGGGTGTAGTCCACCTAAAATTTTATCTGTTTTATTTTTGGAATCATTCAGTCTAATGAAATTTCAAAGTGGATGGATGGAGTGGATATACAACAAATACGTCCAGGTGGATCCCACGGTCAGGGAAACACCCACTACGTATTCTGCTCCTGGCTCTTGTCAATTGTCATGTTGCGACACTGGCGTGGCACGTTCAGTACCTTTCCCTAAGATCCCTCTCTATACATCGAGCATGGATAAGGGAAACGACTACTCCCCCTGCCACCAGCCCCGTGGCTGATGGTCGGTGCTCTGTGGGCCCACCATGATGTATGGTTTTCATCCATTCCGTTCATCCATTTTTAAAGATCATTTTAGGGCTTATCCAAAAAATGAGAGAGATATAAATCTCAGGTGGACCACACCACAGGAAAACAATAGTAATTAAATATTCAATATTAAAATCCTCTTGAGGCCTACTGTGCTGTTTATTTGACATCTAATCTATTAATTAGGTCATACACATCCAGAGGAAGGGGAAAAACAAAGATTAGATTGATCCAAATCTTTAATGGCTCGTAAAAAAGTTTTTAATACTCATCGTTGAAAATATGAGCTTAAAAAGTCCTAGAGAGGGGTCAATAGAACTATGCCAAATAAATATTAAAGTGCTGAAATATTAAATAAATCATAAATCTCAATCGCAATAGTATTGAAAAATTGATTCAAACTAATTCACAGGACAACATACACCCAAACCAAGTATAGGTAGGACAACCTTATTTCACGAACGTTTGTAAGAATTAAGATTTCAAACCAAGCAAGAGAAAATAAAGCTATCTATTACAAACATTCACCACTTTTGCATAAATGAAACTACGAACCTTCTCCATGAATGCAAAAAAGTAAACATTTACCACAACACCAAGAATTATAGTGGTTCAGTGTATACAACAACTATTCTCAAACAGTCACACCTACTCCACTCCCAATAATCACTATCCACATGATATTGGCTTTCACTATAAATAAAGTTTTCACAAGGTCACTTTAAAACCTAATACATTTGTGATTTTAAAGGGCTAGCAAAAAAAAAAAAAAATCCCTCACTGATAATTTTCTGGCTATCTCAAAAAAACTAACAAATGATATTTTCTAACTATCTTAATAAAACCAAACAAATGAGATTTTCTAACTATCTCAATAAAAATAAACTATAAAAGCAAAGAATACTTATTTTCTCTTTTAAAGATGTATCAGTCGATGTAACCGTAGAACCACTTCTCTTGTAGTAGATTGTTAAATGTTCAGTCATATAGACAAGGGTTCAAGGTTCTATATTGATTTTAATTAAATTCAAACCAAAAGCTACTTGTTTGAATTCTTTAAGATCTCGGAGAAGAGTATTTACTCTCTTTATAAAATAAGATTCAGAAAATAGGATATCAAAGAATTTAAACAAAAAAACTATTAAAAATATTATAAATACTACGCAATAGCTTGACAATAATGGGGGCTTCTCTTTCTCTTGTAGAAGGATTTAATAGACTTGAACTGTTAATTTCGAACTGAGAAAAAACCTCTATTTATAGGCAAAGAAGTCATTGCTTTGACTTGTCTAAGAATCGGATTCCGTTCCAACAAATTTTTGAATTTGAGCGCGATGAGATAAAATAGATATTCGACTAGTCGAAAGCCCTACTCGACTGGTCGAGGGCCCTGTTCGACTAGTCGAGCAAGGGCTTCGACTGGTCAAGGGTACCTAAAATCCGAACTGATTCAGTTACTGGACTTCGAGTCGAGCAACCCTCGACTGGTTGAAGGCCCATCTTCGACTGGTCGAGCAGTCTGCTCAACTGGTCAAAGAAATAACGAAAAAATCCGTTTTTCTTAAGTTTAAACTAGGATTGGTCGAAAAATGCTTAGACTAGTCGAACCACAACTTATACTAGTCGAGCCTTAGCTTAGACTAGTCGAACTTTAGCCTAAACATAAGCATAAAAACCCATTCAAGTTATGTTTTGAAACTACATAAACCTGAGGTCTTTCTAGGGTTTGTTATATCTGATATGGCTAAACTTTGAAGTAGCTTGAACTTCATGGAACTTGTTCTTCTACTTAAATTTTCAATAGAGCTTGAAGTTGAAGGTGAAGCTTGATCTTTTACAAGAACTTTAGTAGAACTTAAACTCAATCATCTTGAACTTAGTAGAGTTTGAACTTTTCATCTTGATCTTGGACTTCAGTAGAGTCTTCAACTTTCCATCTTGATCTACATTAGAAGGCTACTTCATAAGTTGTTTTGTCTAAACGAAATTTGACAAACAAAGGTATACTTTATATAATATAGCACTTACAATCGTTCATTCAACACTACTTTCTGTAATGTGGTTCACTTGAGATTGGGATATACCTCATTTTTTTGTCTCGTATCATAAAATGATCTAAAAAAATAGATGGACGGCATGGATGAAACACATACATCATGGTAGGACCCACAGAGCACAGACCATCAGCCATTGGCTGGTGGCAAGGGGAGGAGCCAATTTGTTTCCATGAATAAGA
This sequence comes from Magnolia sinica, assembly GCF_029962835.1. Lineage (NCBI taxonomy): Eukaryota > Viridiplantae > Streptophyta > Magnoliopsida > Magnoliales > Magnoliaceae > Magnolia > Magnolia sinica. Next base: position 52,587,908 of record NC_080588.1, read on the forward strand.
CCGTCTATACCCCATCTGGACGGTCCACATGGATAAGTATCGTGATCCTCTATATGGTCTACTCTAGCACGAGTGGCGTCAAAAGGCTGAAGTGCTTGTAGGCCTAAATTTAGGCACAATTGATTAAAATCCTGCACAAAAGGAGAAAAAAAAAAAAAGAGAGAGAGAGAGAGTCAAAAAGTAGCATTCGAATTGGCCTAATAGGACCCTACCCATTGACAACCCTACCTACAGCCGCAAAGCCCCTATTGGCTGTCCAGTTATATATAGAAAAGGAAGAAATTATTCCTCATTTGATCTACTTCTTGACATTATCCTAATTACTTGTAAGGTAGACTGAATCAAGCAATAGATATGGGGAGCAAGGACAAAAAGGATCTGAGTCATGGTCTCTTTTGCAGCTTTATGTACTAATGCGATATATTGTCATTCGTATGAAGCATTGAAGACAAATCAATTGAATGAAGAACCTTTTTTTCGGTTCCTACGTTTGGAATTTCTTAGAATTGGGACACTTCTAACTCTAGGGGCATAATTCCTCCAGCTTCTTGTGTCAAGACTCCATGTGTTTATTTATCCTTCTTTATCCTATGATCCTATTATTCTTCCCTATCTTCTTTACTTTGCTGCAACTGAAGTGAATTATCTAATTTGTGGTAATTCAAGATGGATTTCAAGTTTCAAATGGGAAGTAGTCATATCTTATAAAGTGAACTTAATTTCCATCATGATGATTCATTGAAACCCCATAGTATTTTTATTGATTAATGTAGGGTTTTAAAAACAGGGGGTGGTTTATTCAGATGAAATGCAGCAAAAAGGACAATGTAACCCTATATAAAACATTACTCAGCCATAATTCAAAAACCTATTGCGTATCACTACTTCATTGTTGCCTTGCCTTGGGTTCAAGCAAAACTCATTTGAGAAGCTCTTCAAAAAATGTTACATGTCTTCCAGACGAATTATCAAAAGAGATCAAGTGGGGGAGGCCACATACCAGATGCAATTTCTGCTTTTCCTGTGCTTGAACTGCCTTCAGCAGACCGGCAAGGTCATCTCGACAGAAATCTGGGTTCAAAAGCATTGATTCCATTTCAAGAACATGAACAATCGAATCACTTTATATCATTAGAATGTGTCAAAAAGGAAAAAAGCAGAACAATTTCAATATGATGCAGGCACCGACTTGTTTTGAGCAATCGTTGAACTCTATCGTGATCTCACTGCCAACAAAAAACAACAATTAAATACCTGAAAAGTAGTATGAAACCCAACAGTCAAATCACTACCAATAGAAAACAACAATTAAATACCAGGTTGAGAACACTTGTACCAAATCCATCATTCAAATCATTTTCAAAAATTAAATACAAAAACCATTTACCCTAACAGATTATGCGGAAAACGGCATTAGATTATAAACCCATTACCAAACCCATGATTTAAATCAGACCCATCAATCAAATTCCATAAAAAATCAAACAACCTCTTGAAAAAGAAGACAACCACATTGAAATATTGAATACCCAAATCAGAATCCATTGTTTTATATCACCTCCAACACTCAAAATTCATATCCAGTCCTAGGCCCCACTCCTTGAAATCTGACGATACCTGAAATAAAGGAAGCTTAACTTGAAGACTCAAGCATGCTTCATATATTCTTGGGTATGTGACCTGTTGTGGATGGACCACACTTCCCAACCCTCCCAGATTGGAAGCCGAATGTGGACCATTGCCGCATTTCACTTCTAAACTGTCACTTTGCAGGCCAAATTATTGAAAGCTAGGTGGTCCTATCCAGGAGAATTTTTCAGGCAACAGTCCTTCCAAAGTGGGGCCCAGCTGACAAACAGATTAGATAACAGAACATTACACAAACTGAAAATAAGATTAGGGCAATCGCATAACGAATTAATAGGGACCCTTTGCCGGCGGCCGGCTTTGGTTCCCACCCCCACAAAGGATTCCACCAACTGCTGGTTTTGCCCTCCTTTCTTGTAGTGAAATCAGCCAGCCATGCAATAGAACCCCACTAAATCTTTCTTATCTGTTTAGCATCTTTCATTGATTAGTCTTCTATTTCTGTTTTTGGAAAGGCAACAAAGATTTAATTAAAGAAGAAGAAGAAGAGAAAAGGATACAAATCACATAATTACCAAAATATGAAAACCAAATTCACATCATTAAGCAAACAAATTTTTCTGTTTCAGTAGAAATTGCTTTTTGTTTGTCTTAATCATCTTTCGGTCGACCAAATTGAAATCACTGGAAGAGCTTACCAAAGAAGGATCTTTCATCATGTTCTGTTGCCCCATAGATGCTAAATCCTTGGATGCATGCAGTCATTGCAACCGATAATCAGTTTCAGGCCGACGACAGATTTTTCTTAGTGGTACTATTTCCTATAATAAAAAAGACAGGAAACAAGAATTGAATAACTGCCTCAAGACTACAAGGTTACCAAATGGAATTTTGGTTTTGCATATGTAGCAAAACAATCAGTTTTAACTGACTTGAACAACTGAATTGGTCCATAATTGTATATCTTCTCATATATAACTTTTTCAAATGAGAGAGAGGGGGAGGCAGGGAGGGAGAGGGCAGAATTTCAAGATGGAAGCATGGAACGAAAACAATAAAAATGATGATGATGATGAACAAGAGATGCACACCTCAACATGTGCAACTGTCTTTCTTTAATAGTAAGAATAATGTTATTAGTACCTAACAAAAGGGGATGGTGAGGGTCCACTACTCCCCAACCCAACTGCATCAAACTAGCCAAATCATCCATGATAGCTTCCCTTTTATAACTCACAAACAGCTTATGACCCAAATACCCATGAAATAGATATCCATGTATGCTAAGGCACATACACATGCATTCTCATGTATCTACTGAACATCGAAGCAAAGTAACAAAACCTATTACAGTAATTCCATAACTAAAAATATCTGTGGAAGTCATGCATATAGCATATTGAACTCTAGCAATGTTTGATATCACATTGAAAAGCAGATGTACTGATTGCAGAAGAAAAAAGAATTGAAACAAACCTCTGTGCCAACCGGAAATGCAGCCTGCCATAAATCTTCCTGCAAAACAGAAACAGTCATTTTTAAACAACAAAAAGAAAAGAGAAAAAACAGCAAACGACTATTAGAGGACATGTAATGCTGGTACAAGTTGAAGACAGCTAGGTTACTAGTAGAATAAGCACTCTCTCCACTACAAGACATCTCTTCCTGCTTGGGATGACCTTGGTCTCGACTGAACTGCGACAGACTCAACAACACAAACACGACTCGGGCCATCTCTTCACAGAACAGCTGATTCATTGGATTCATCATTCGGGATTATTCATCTTGTTACCACTACAGTTGATCGAATGTAGACCACTTGGTGGCAATTCTAACCATCTATTTCTTCATACATGTGTGGCCCACTAGGTAAATTAAGCTGAATTTCAGGGCTTATCACCCCCACAACGTTCTGGATCCCATGCATGTGCATCACATATTTTGTCCTTTACTAGTTCACAAAATCTTGCAAATTGGAATTAAATGTATGGAAGTGAAAACCCATCACTCAGATAAGACTTCAAATACTCATCAATGTTAGCAGGTGGGTCTCAACCACTTTACACCTGTGAAGAGTTTCACAGGCAAACTTGTTGGACATGGGCCCGCAACCACTAGCAGGTGGGTCTCATGAGAGTTTTCCTCTTCCGTGTTTTCTCTCGGTGGTTCAAATTCAACTTGGAACTTAGATTGGATAAAGTTGAGATCAGATGAGTTACATTATCGAAATTGCATTGTACAAGGCAACGGTTACTTCATTCTACAACCCTGTATCTGTTTTTGGTGCCAATGCTCGTCCACAAACCATGGACATGTGCCGCTATCTGGATAAGGCTATCCGCATGGAACTTTCTGGGTAACCAAACAGACCCTTAAGATAGCTCTAAATAGAGGCCTCCAAATTCTCTTGGCCTATAGTTATAAGTTTGCTGGAATCAAATAAAGTGAAAAAAATGCCTAATGACCATCAAGTTGGAATCGATTAGGGAGAACAGATGCACAACAAAGGAACACTCACAATGGCTGAAGAATTTATGATAATTACAACATGCACTTATATAATAGTATAGCATGGTTTACTATGTAAATATGAAAATAAGAGAATTTCTCAATGTTAGGTAGAGAAAAATAATGACAACTCAAGATACCTTGAGATACTCATCAATGTCAGCCTCAATCTGCTTTGCTTTCAGAGCACCATCAACCTCAAAGAGAATGCGTGGTGATTGGCTGATTTCAGCAAGCAAATCAATCTGCATTCAGGAGAGAAGAAAGATGCTAGCTTAATAAAGAACTATTAAATATTGATTAGGAAGTTCAAACAAAATCATGATGCAGCCACCTTCAAGTTGGGAGTAGAAGGATCGGGCAGCCTCATGTTTCGTGGAATGCACTTAGAATAACATTCCGCATTTAAATGCAACTGGGTGGAATCACATCACAGAAACTGAAATGATAATCAGAAAGGAACTCCAGGAAATCATGAAGCAGTACCAAGAGCACCCTTAGAGTGCCTTTGTACAGAAAGTGAACCTGCCCACAAGTAATAATAGAGATAAAAATGTCGACTCCACCAGGAAAAAAAAAAAAAACTGTTTTTTTTCTTTTTCCTTGTTTGAAGGTAAGGAATTCCATTTACTGCACCGATCACAAGTAAATGTAAAGATAATAACAAGACAAACCGATTCCCCAAGTTCAGCATTCCTCAAGTATGGCTCCATGAATTTGAACAAGTCAACAAGTAGGCACTGAACCAAAGGCCAACCCTTCTGAGAGTTGATTGTTAGCAATTTTGGCATGAAACTTCTGTGGCTCACCAACTCGAGCCATGCAAAGCTGAAAGAACATCAATCAGATTACCAACCTCACCGAGGAAAACGTAAAGAAAGAACATTTCTCATGCAGAATTAATGAATGATCAGATACATTATAGAACTTGAATACTTAAAAAATTGTAATTTCTAAATTCTAATCACATTCTCCTGATGCATTTTTGTCAGACCATCCAAAGAAACAGTACCATGGTGACCCCAATTGTGGGGAATAAAACATGAGCTCTCTGGAAAAAAGAAAAATGAAAAAAGAAAAAAAGAAAATAAAGGCCTAACAAAAGAAAGCAAATAACCTAAATAAACGATTTAATTTGTAGACATAGAACCTATGGCTACCGATAATCCGTAGCCACTGCAATTTTTGTTGTTTCAGTTTTTCCTGCCCCACTTTCACCACTAGAAAATAAAAATAAAAATAAAAAACAATTGCAGGTTAATCAGTAATGTTGAAGAAAGATGCACTTTTGCTCTTGATAGTTATCTAAATTGTTGTGAGAAAAACAGAGCTTCAATAGACTTTGAAAAAGAGAAATCAGTTAATGCATTAAAGATTTGGGGCAAGAGAGCATGAAATGGAGGCCAACGATCCATGAGGCTAAACATCACCAGAAAAATATGAATGCATTCCCTTCCAGAAAAATATGAACGGCAGTAAAATGGGGAGCCAAAGTTTTAAAAAATTAAAATTAAAATTAAAATTAAAAGAACAGAAAGAAAAGAAAAGAAAATGCACTCTAACCTTATCTGATGGCTGCACCCGATATCATTCCATGCTTATCAAATTGGATCTCAACAAATTTACCGAAATGACTGCACCAATATAATCAAGAGGGCAATCAATACAGTACAAACGTTCCATAATTTCAGGAAAAGTAGGATGATCATAGAGTACAATATCAATTCAAATTCTTCATATATGAAAGATGCACATGGCATTTTGAAGAAATTCCAGAAAGATTAATGATTTAAAAAAAAAAAAAACACTATACATCTATACCCACAACTATACACTCAAAACTATGATGTGCTAGATTTCAAAAAGGCAAAAGACATTACATAATTTCTTAATGAAATGTACACTTGGAACAGTATCTCACCTGGTAATGCAAGTCCCTGAAGAAAGGGAACAAATACCCAAAAAATAAAATAAAAAATAAAAAAATAAAAAAAATAAAAAAAACAGCAAAACATGAGAATAATATTGTCAGAATACAGTATTGGACTCTGAAGTTATTTACATCAACAGTGATGAAAACAAGGTATTTACATCAAACAGTGATAAACTAACATTTTGAATGTTTTTTAAAGACATAATTAGTGTGATTCCTCCATTTCTCTGAATGCCTATTGTCATACATTCAATCAATATATATATATATATATATATATATATATATATATATATATATATATATATATATATATATATAAAATGACAAATGTGTCTTTCCAATAACAAATGAGTCTTTCCACAAACACCACAATTACAATAGAACAGAAACAAAATTGAAATTAAAAAGAAGCATCTACTTTAAAATGTCTAGCAGATAAATGAGGATCGTTGACAGGACAGCAGCCCCAGAAGCGGAAAAAGCGCATTCAGCAAAACCCATATTGGCGTCAGAGAGAGTGTTTGACCTCAATATTTCATAATTGTGATGGTGTTGTCATGTTTGTGTAGTATTTCTGAGACTAGGATTTGGGCAATACCACGAAGACGGTGTTGTCAAATGCAATGCGACACAAACATGTTGTGAAAAATGTAGCTAAGAAAAGGTTCCTGGAGTAGAAAAACAAGTCTTCATACAAACCACAACTTGTGAGTAGTCCACATGAAGGGCTCACAAAATATAGAAAAAGAAAAGAAATGAGAGATTAGTTTTGAATGCAAATGGAGGCCTTCTCTACGAATAGTAATCAACAAAAGCTCCAAAACATTACAGCTACGTTTGGAAGCACAAAGGAATTGAATTGTGCCAGTTTAAAGAAGATGAAAAACCTTTCAAAAAAAAAAAAGAAGGAAAGTTTTTTGTTTTTGTTTTGTTGATGTTTCCTATCATTCCTAATGGAAAGTGGCCCTCAAATTGTAATTAGCTTCTTTTCAAGTAGTTCAGCTTGAAAGTAATATTCATCTGCTCAGCTACATCCACACAAAACATTCTTTGTTGGGCCATTTCATCAAACAGTTAGCATGCATAAAATACAGGAGGTATACACAAGGGGCTTTTTAGTTTTTATGAATGGGGCCATTGTAGTGACCTAAAATGATGATATTATGGTCCATACACCAAAAATCTGAAAGGGGGCTAAAAAAATCCCTCTACTTAGTTACATCCACACAAAACATTGCTTGTTAAGCCACTTCATCAAACAATTAGCATGCATAAAATACAAGTGTAGCAAGGTTGTTGTTGTTCATAGAAAGGGGTTACGCCAACCCACTTGCCAGAAACTAATTATAACAGGACACTTGGCTTTTGTCATTTTCCATCCAATCTTCGCACTCCAAACAACGCACACGACAGTGCTCGTGCGGCCGGCAACCGCAGGTTGCAAGAGAGGTTAGACGATACTCGGGCTGCCAATGAATCTTGATACGCAGGCAGTGAGAAATTACATACTTGGCATATATTAACTCAGTTCAAACTGATTAAATTGTGAGGTTTACTGTATCCAAAGGGGCTGTTACAATATCTGATTGATTGAGCAGTCCTAAACTTGGAGTCATGGACACTTGATTAGTGAAATAGAACCATTGGATTTTATTTTATTTTATTTTCATTTCTAACCGTGTAATAAATGTTCACTGTTCCAACAGTCCTGTCAGATGATATAATAACCACAATATTTCGCCAGTTAGAAACATAGATTGGACAGCTTAGTTTAATTTGATTATAGTAGACACATAATTTTGGATAATTTGTTTGGAAATTTGTTATTGAAATACACTGGAATTCAAATCACATGATAAATAGAATCATGCCAATTTGGATCCTCAACTATATTTGAATGCTTGTCGTTAGAATACATTGAAATCCAAACGCTTAATACCCTAAATTAGTGTGTATATATATATATATATATATATATATATATATATATGCAATTTGATATGATAATTGTGATAAGTCCATTAAAATATATACTTTGACCAAAAATAAGGAATTTTTAAAATCTTGAGTGAGCCCACTTTCAAATCTACAATTGTTTTTGCATTTGCATCTGGGTCTCAACCATTCATTCTGATTCTAAATCACAATATTTTGTTGCATTTCATTTAAAATTAATTTCATTTACTTACTATTTATCATCAACCAAACAATTCTTCTTTACATCCATTTATCACGGGTTGCAAAAACCAAACGACCTTTTTTGCCCATGTGCATTCATTTATCACGGGTTACAACCGTCTCCAAACAACCTAACGGCCTTAAAAGTTATTAGCTTTTTACATTTCAAACGTCTAGAAACAATTTTCTTTACATGAAAAATATAAATATAGTGAAATTTTTTATCTAATTATTTATTATACCATTTTACTAACTTAATATTTTTGAATCCGGATCTTTTACTGGCCTCAAGCAGGAATATCATGTGGACCAATCACATTACAACAAACAGAATATCCCTGCTCTTGGCAAGCAAAGGATTGGGGCTCAATATTTTTAAAGCTCACATGTTTTAAATTCATATGATTTAAATATAAACACTTAAATATATCTACTAAATTATAATAAATATATTTAAGAGGTTTGCTTAAATACATCCATAGGTGCTACCATATGATATGTGTGGAATTTAGCTTTTAAATCCAAGTCATATTCCAATGATCCAAACCGACTATAAGACCATAAGGTAGAACGACAACAGATAAAAGCTCTCGATCTGATTATTTCAATCCTTTTTATAATTTTATAATTTGCATATTTTGCTTCTATAATTTGTGTATAATCAAAAGATTGAAAGCCCTATCAAATAAATGATTTTGATAAAATTGTAAAAAGCTCGAGTCCAACGTCCAAAGTCCCAACGTATTTTACTGCTGATTAAACATCTACTTTAGTATTTTACTTTCCACGAGATGTTCAATATGCAGTAAAAACCTATAATCTGAAAATCTCCCGAGAAATTCCCATGCTGAGATATTACCGAGAACGAGAGTTGTCATTGCCAAGAACAAGATTCGTCGCTACGCCCAGAAGAGAAAGTGAGAGAGATAAACAGAAAAATACGACAATGCATGAAAATAAAATAAAAAAAAAACTTTAGAAATTAAAACATATAGCATTAATTAATATTGTACACCAACATTAGGCAAAAAAAAAGGAAAGAAAAAAAACCCACGAAGGATTACATATTCATCACAAAACCCATACAAAAATAAGAATTAAAAAAAGAAGGGAAATCCCAATTCGGTAAAGATCTCATCTCCCTCTCTTATTTAGATTCATCTTCTCGTGGTAGGGAATGAAGTCGTAGCGAAAGCAGTGGAGCGAGAGCGAGAAACGAACTTCGTCTATCCCCCAATGGACAGGCGTCTTTGGTTGCTGGGGTTTTAGAAGGGGCCTGAGGTAGATGGAGTGGAGGCGACGGAACCCGCCAAGGGCGAGAACGACGGCTCTCAGCTGTTGAGTTACGCATCCGGTGTTGGCCCAGTGACGTGTACAGATCATCTCCCACAGCCGCTCATCCTGCGCCGTTTTGTGCCACTGCTTGCTAACGCACGCCGCGGTGGCCAGCGACCTCGCGTCCACGTGCTTCAGCACCTCGAACAGAAGGTCCGAGTCTAGATGTATGAATCTCGTCTCCTCCGCCATCTCTTCTTCCTCCTTTCTCTTCTTCTTCTTCAGATCCTCCACAGCCGATGGATTTTCATCGAGCGGTCGCTTCATCTCCTCGATTGGGAACGGACAGGGATTTCTGAAGGGCAGGTTTTTCTTTTTCCCTCTTTCTCTCTCCTCTTCCTCCCCAAATCTGCCTTTTGACCTCCGCAACGAGGCTCCGCGCCGGGGCATTATTCTAGGGAACGGATTGACACCAGCCCCGTGGCTGGTGGTTGGTGCTCTGTGGGCCCCATCATGATGTATGTATTTCATCCGTTGCGTTCATTCATTTTTAAATATCATTTTAGTGCTTTATTCCAAAAAACGAGAGGGGATATAAATCTCAGATGTACCACACCACAAGAAAACAATACTGATTGGATATCCATCATTTAAATCCTTCTAAGGCCCACTGTACTGTTTATTTGACATCCAATCTCTTGATTGGGTCATAAACACACAGATGAAGGGAAAAAACAAATAACAGCTTGATCCGATACTTTTATAGCCCCCAAAAAGTTTTTAATGGTCAATGTTTATTCAACACCGTTTCCTGTAATGTGGTCCACTTGAGATTGGGATATACTTCTTTCTTTTTTGGTAATACCATGAAAATGATCTAAAAAAAATAGATGGACGGCATGGATGAAACACATACATCATGGTAGGGCCCACAAAGCATTAACCACTAGCCATTGTCCGGTGTCAGGGGAGTAGCCCGTCCGTTTCCATTATTTTAGCGGTGGGATTAAGAAATTTGGATGGTAAGTCGGTGAAATTATGGGATTGCATGTACTTTGGTTCGTTTCGATGATGACAGGACAGGAAATGAATACCGGTAATATTTTTCAACGTTGATTATATACTCCGCGGAATTTTCATAAAATGATGAGTGGGCCTAACAAACAGACGGTCCTGATGGGTGCTGATGCAGGGAGGGAACTGATGATGTCGATCACCGTTTTCCTCAAAGATATCAACTCGGAATGCACGGAGCTCCTGTACTCGTCCGTTTTAAAATAAGCAAGGGTAAATGTAAAAGTAATTTTTAATAAATAAAAAATAACTTAATTGATATTGAAAAAGAAATTATAGCACTCTAGATAAGGAACACAACCTCATGTACATTAATGGGGCTGTTTGGGAGCGTGGATTGGGAACCCTTGGATTAGGAACCCCGGGATTACAAACCCCCTGGATTTGTATTCCTCCCAATGTGTTTGGCACCCTAAAGTGTGAATCAACTTTAATCCAAAATTACCAATCCATAGTATATTTAAAGGGGGTTTGAATTTAATTACTAAATTAATTTTAATATATCTAATTAGTAAGATATGTAATTTTTGATACAATGGTTGTGATAAGCCCGCTGAAATATATGCTTTGCCCGAAAATGATGAAATTTCAAGTCTTGGATGGGCGACAAACACAAGATCTTGTCTAAGTGACTAACCAACAATTTTTAATCGTTGATTTGCATGGACAATGTTTTGACAATGTTAATTTACATGTACAATGTTTGGACGATGTTGATCATCATTAGTGGGTCATGTGCCCAGAGAATGATAGTGTATAGTGACACACATGTTACACCTGCAACTATTGAAATGATTTCAGGTGCAATCCAAACTCTCACCGTGGATTAAAACCCCCTCAAATAGGGGATCGAAAACCCCTGAATTTGAAACCCCTAGTTACTTTATGTTGCCAAACAACCGGAGGATTTGTGATCCTTATGTTTGTGGCCCACCCGAAGCTTGAAATTTCCTCATTTTTGGCCAAAGTATATATTTTAATCGGCTTATTACAATCGTTCACTCAAATGCCACATTTGTACACTATTTTTTAATATTAAATCTAATTTAGGATATCACAAGTGCTCTTATGGATAATATATTAAAAAATGTCAATGCATTTCATTTCCCCCCATTTACTCCCATTCAAATAGAAAATTTGGATTCAAGTGCATTTTATTTACAGGCTACCAATCACAACCAAGGATTCCATTTATACTTGATTTGAGTGTAATTGTGAAATAGATTTAATTTAGCTCCATTTACAAGCTCTCAAACTAACCCTTAGTATAAAGATTCTTTGATTTGATTACACAACTTTGCTTTTGGTATTTTGATACATCCTTATTGTAGCATAGTTAACATATAGCAGCATTTTCCACCTATTTTAATAATGTTAACTACTGCATCATGCTAGAAAAAGATAGAGTTAAGCTATTTTGATAAGAGATGTTACAACATGCCTCTCATAATCATTTAGAAGGAAATCATGCATGAAATGCACACACACACACACACACACACACACACACACACACACACACACACATATATATATATATATATATATATATATATATATATATATATATATATATATCCAGTAGGCTAAACACAATTTGGTTGATTTTAAAGTTGGGAATTTCTATCTTAACTATTTACCATGGTGTAGCCCAATCGATTGTTGAATCTACCTTAGTTTTAAGCCATTGTCCAAACATGAGGTGGCCCACATGATGGACGAGATGGATCTACTCCATATGAATTCTTTCCTTCTAGGTTTGCAAAAGCAACGTCCCCTTATCCTTTGGAAGGTCATGCAAACTTTATAATAATATTTGGGAAGAGGAGACGTGTGAAGGGAGAGTAAAGAGAAATTTAGGACTGTGGACCCCACCTTTTATCCAGCTGTTTTTACGAAACAATACAACTTTCTTTTAGAACTTAGACTTGCAGTGTGGAGACTGAATTTCAGGACGAAAATACCCCTCCTTTTCACTGCTGTGGCTTTTCCTCTCCCTTTTAACCGTTTGCTTTTCTTCTCCCTTTCCACTACTGCTTCACTACCATTGCTTTCACCCCCTTTCCTCACCCCGTTAGGAAGGCCAAAAAAGCCCTTTTGGTGGGCCCCCCTTATTAACATTTCGTCTTCTTCTGAAAATGGTTGGTCCAATGAAGAAAGCATGCACCACAGGTATTATTTTAAACTCAGTTGGGCCTACATTGAATGTATCAAGTATAGGAAATGGACTGGCTACTCCCCCTGACACCAGCCCTGTGGCTGGTGGTCGATGCTCTGTGGGCCCCACCATGACGTACGTGGCTGGTGGTCGGTGCTCTGTGGGTCCCACCATGATGTATGTGTTTCATCCATTCCGTTAATCCATTTTTAAAGTTCATTTCAGGGCTTTATCCTAAAAATAAGAGGGATATAAATCGTAAATGTACCACAATACAGGAAAACAATAGTGATTGGATATCCATCATTTAAATCCTCCTGAGGTCCACTGTACTGCTTATCTGAAATCCAATCTATTTATTACATCATAAAGACCCAGATGAAGGCTAAAAACAAAGATCATCTTGATCCAATACTTTTATGGCCACCAAAAAGTTTTTAATGGTCAATGTTCATTAAACACTGTTTCCTATAATGTGGTCCAATTAAGATCAGGATATAACTCATTTTTTGTATAATATCATAAAATGATATATAAAAATAGATGGACGGCATGGTTGAAACACATACATCATGATGGGGCCCACAGAGCACCGAATACCAGCCATTGGCTGGTGGCAGGGGGAGTAGCCAGTCCATTTCATGTAGTATATCCACGCCGTCCATCTATTTTTCTATCTAATTTAAGGGGTTGAGCCCCAAATTGAAGCATATCAAAATATCAAGTGGATCATACCACAAGAAATAATGGGCATAATGATTTTCTAGTTTGCCCCGCTGATTTCATGTTTCCCCCGCTCAGTTTCATGTTTGCCCCGTTGATTTTTTCTAGTTTGCCCCGCTCAATTTCATATTTGCCGGAAGTGCATGGGTGGATGTATGGCATACTTTGTAATTTTGGTGGATGATGAAATGAACTTGTTTGTCCCGCTCAATTTCCAGTTTGTCCCCCTCAATTTCCAGTTTGTCCCGCTCAATTTCTAGTCTGTCCTGCTCAATTTTCAGTTTGGCCCGCTCATTTTCCAATTTGTCCCACTCAATTTCTAGTTTGGCCCACTCAATTTTCAGTTTATCCCGCTCAATTTCCTGTTTGGCCCGCTCAATTTCCTGTTTGGCCTGCTCAATTTTCAGTTTGTCTCGCTCAATTTCCTGTTTGGCCTGCTCAATTTCCAGTTTGGCCCGTAATATATCCACACCGTCCATCCATTTTTCCATCTACTTTAAGCAATTTAGCCCCAAATCGAAGCATATTAAAAGATCAAGTGGATCATACCACGGGAACAGTGGGCATAATGATTTCCACTGTTGAAACCATAGTGGGCCTAACAGTGATGTTTGTTTGTTATCACATCTTACTTTTTTAAGAATTACGTGAATGGACCGCTTCGAACATAGAATAAGTAGCCTAACGTACTTTTTTATTGTCTATATAAATTAGCCTACCTAATCACTATTTGTGAACAAAAAAAGAGTCTATATTCTTTAGCACACATATAAATATCATGATCAAGTATACCTTTCAAATGATACAAAATCTTTTTCCCTACTTGTAGATGAATCTAACTTAGAAATTTCATATTGTAGTTAAGTAATTTCACAATATACAAGATGCTTAGGCTAGTATGAGTCAAGTATTTAAAACTTGTAATCGACAACTTGAAGCCCTTTAGGATCTATTAGATTGTTTTTCTTGTCGTTGCTCAATTTCAATATAATTTCCATGAGTATGCACACTAATTTAGAATTTTTCATCTCAAAGATTTTTAGAGTTTCATGAATATACGTGTTTTTAAATGTAAAAATTATTCCATCTATTTAATTTATCCTGATTCAAGATAATATGTCATAAGATCCATATTTGTCATTTCAATTTTACGAAGTAGCCTTTATAAACTCATCAACAATAACACTATCATTGTCTTTGAATATTAGATCACCAATGTATAAGGATGTCAATAATACATCACCATGGTCATTGTGTTAGCATGGATAATATGGTCATTGGGATAACTTGTTTGTTTGTTATCAAACCTATTCAAAAGATCATACATACATTGTTTTCAATTATGTCTGATTTTGTTCACTATGTTTATCTTGTGAATTTTATGTTTGATATATTTTTCAATTCATCTCTGTAGGCGACAAATATTCTGTTGCAATCTCCAACCCAACATCTAGGTGTACATGACATGGTGGTTTGACAAGGTGAAGGGTGGAGTGGAGAAGCACGATAGTTGGCTAAATTTGTTTAAGCAATCCCCTTTCTCATTTCTATTGCATATTACATCCTTTAGATTTATAAGGGCTCTATTTTACCTTCTTTTTGTAAGATACAAAGGTGATCTCGTATTTGAGATCAGGGGGAGGCAATTACAGTTTATTGAGATGGACTTCGCCCTCATTACCAGTCTTAAGACTGTAGATCTTACTGTACCAAAGTTTTCTTGCACTACGAGTACATTAAGAGAAATACTTCAAAGAATATCCAGTATTAAAGAAGCACCTAATGGACGTATTTGAGAGATTAGTTGACACCAATAAGCATGAGTACGTCGTGAAGGTTGCTCTACTTCTAGTTGTAGAGTACTTTCTTAGGGGAACCGAACCGAAAATCAGGTGCAACATGGATTATATTCACCTAGTGGACTCGCTAGATGATTTCTATAGGTATCCCTGGGGTAGTTTGGGATACAATACAATGTCGCAAGGAATCGAATCTGTTGTTGCAGCATTAAGTTTCCCTTGGTACATTGTATATGGTTGCATCCTTCCTCTACAAGTAAGAACACCTTTTATTTTCTATATTTTTTTCCTTTATAGTCAATTTTGGATTTTTAACCTAGTGCAATTTCATTCTAACAGGTATAGGCAGTAGAGATATTACCGGCCCTACAAGAGTGTTATTTCGTATGTTCCCCATCAAATTCCACGCTTCATTCAATATCAAGGCTGGAAGGGTTGGAGATACAAGAGAATACATGCTATTTTCGAGAGTAGAGCTGTAAGTTTATATATATCTCTTCCATTTACTTTGCTTAACTTGACGTATACGCTTTTAAATTTAACATTACTCTTTGTTCTCTTGCAGACATCAGTAGTAATGAAATTAGAACCAATGCTACGAGAATGGGAAACGGATGCCGTTCGCTCGGTGCATGACAATTTTCGGGTGAGATGTTATGAAAAATGAACTATATTTTATCTGTCATTGTAAAGTTATCCTTACTCTGACATATCCATTTATACATTTTATAGCTCACTGAGACTCAGGAAGATGATGAGGAGGGTAATGAGATTGATCATGAGAAGGATGACGAGTCAGATGATAACGATAAGAAAGGCGTGGAGGGAGAGGGACCGAGGGTGTATATTATGAAGAATGTTGTTTTCATGGAGGAATTTCGGATTGAGAGGGAAGAGTTAAAGAAGGAGAGAGAGGAATTGAAGAAGGAGAGGGACGAATTGAGGAAAGAGAAGGAAGAGATAAGGAGGAAAGAAGCAATGTTTGATGAGAGGGAGACATTACTGAAAGAGAAAGAATAATTGAAGAGGGAGAAGGATTTGTTTTTTGCGGAGAAGGAAAAGTTAGTGAATGAGAGGAAAGAGTTTAATAAGGAGAAGGAATGTAGTCGTACACAGAAGGGACGTTTTGTGATGGAGGAGGAGGGTGATGAGTTGAGGAAGAGAGGGGAAGTAAATGATATTGACGATAAAGAACTTGGACATGGGGATCTGGATGTGTAATCGTATAGTAATGTCAAAGGTAATGTATTGAATGCATTCACTTCTCATCCCGTTTATGAAAGAAGAATCAAAAGGATACCGAAGTCGTCATATTACAAGATGTCTCCGTACTTGTCCCTGTCTGCATTCAATACAACCCATGGGGCAGTTCCGGAACCCAAGCAAGTAACCGCTTTTGCTACTTCTTCAATACCATTTCCTCTACATATGGATCCTTTAAGAGTATTATCCGCACAGGAGGTGAAAGAGGTAGAGGACTGGTGTGAAGCAAATAAGGACATGCCAGCATGAAAATGGTTCAGTACGATATGGATGAAAGATGCATGGGTTGATAGCGAGGTAAGCATTACTAATTTATTCTCTATATGCATTGAAGTTATATAATGCCCCCCACATGCCCAAACCCTCATTTTTCACACTCTTCTTCATCTCCCTTCCCCTTTCTTCATCTTCCTTCGCAAAAACCCTCTCTTTTTCTAATCTCTCAACTTCCAAACCCTCTATCCACATCTTCCACAACCATCATTTCCATCTTTCAAACCCTCATCTCCTCAAGTTTCAAATCCTCTCTCTTCATCTTCCACAACCATCTTTTCATCTTTGAAACACATTTCTCTTTATATTCTAAACCCTCATCTCCTCAAGTTCCAAATCTCTCATTTTCCACATCTCTTCATCTTCCCAACTTTTAAACACATCTCAGTCATGGGGAAGAAGAGGGTGGTTGAAGCGCATCCATCATCCGGACGGATCTTAAGAAACACGAGGCGGGACAATGCGGATGACGCAAGTCCATCATCACCACCCGTTCGAAAAAATATGAGGATGGACAATGTTGGTACAATAATTCTTCACCACCACCTCGTGAGAGGGGGTCGAAGAGGGGCCATGATCAAAATGCACGGACATTGGATGCAGGCCGATATTGTGATCGGGAAGTGGTTTTCGAAGTCACAGTGGGGGACCGACTATTTGGCAAAAATGACATGCTAGATTGACTCTTGCATCAAGGGTGGGGACCTATTTTTGAAGGTAATTTTCGAGCCAATGAGGGTGATGTACGGTTTTTCTACTCTCGAATTGTTAATGCAAGTCTCAACCCACTCGAATTTGACATTTCATATGAAGACGTGGTGCGTCCCATCGGTGTACAACAAATCGCGAACATACTTGGCGTGTCACTGGGAACGATCCATATCCCCACAGACACAAGGAACTTGAACACATCGCAGCACAGGAGTGAGCTGAGCAGGAGGTTGTGTGGCCACCTCGTGGAGTGGAGGAGAGATAATAGTTTTAGAAATAAAGAAATGATTCTAACTTACAGACTGTTACACTACATCTTCCTACACAATTTATATCCGAGATCGAGAAACAGCATGGAGGTTTCTGTCTATCATGCAGAGATAATGTACCAGATAAGGCGTGGGGAGAATGTGTGCCTGCCCTCCATTATCCTTTACCATATGGTGAAGGCCGTGAGGACTATAAGAGGTAATCTCTCCCTCCCATTTAGCTGCCTAATTTGCAAGCTAGCCGGAGATAATGGGTTTAGGGCATCCATCGACTGCTCACATCCAGAGAGAGTGATAACCAAAGACACCTTAAATCACATGCAATGTGGCTCTAGACAAGAAGCAAGGCGGTTGGAAGAAGTTGGAGATGAGGTAGCTGAAGATGAAGAAGAAGAGGAAGAAGGCATCGAAGAGGATGAGGCTGAAGAAGAAGAAGAGGGTGATGATACAGGAGATGTGCCCGATGCAGGAGATGTGCCCGATGCATGTCTGGGTTTAGATGAGCGTTTGGGGGGCGATCGAAGCTAGTGTATCTGAGATTAAGAAGGAGCAAGAATATTTGAAGCGTAAGATGAAGAGTATGCATCGA